>NC_043969.1:22877167-23227167 GCF_902148855.1 Sphaeramia orbicularis | reverse complement strand
AAGATCTGTTTGTTTTTTCTCATCTCATCACAGGTTAATGACGTAAAACATGAGAACGTTGATCTGTTGTTTGTTTAGTCCAAACCTGCTGTTCAGTGGAGTTACAATATTTTCCAGCAGCTGCTTTCATTGACTACTGACATGTTCTGAAAAATGAGCTTAGCATGTCACCAATCCGCACTTACAGGTTAGTCAGTGTTCGGTGCCAACATGTTCAGTAGAAAATATGTCATGTCAGACAAAACATCTGTCTTGAGGGGAAGTGCATTTTTTTCTTCTACTTTGTGAGACATACGAGGACTACACCGATATAATATTTTCCTTAACGTTTCCACAGTCACCGTAGTGTGTGTCCTTTCTGTTTTATTGTGTAGTGCATTTGCTTTTGAGAGCCACCACTGCTGCTGGTCCGATAAGTCCTGCTGCTGCTCCAACCAGTCCACCCACCACTGCTCCGATCCCCATGAAGAGTGGACCTCCAGCAGTACCTGCAGCCACCCCCGATTGCCAAACCAACCTCTGCACTTGTTAGAATCATACCAGGGTAGATGAATTTGTTTTTCTTCTCAGCCTTTTCTCTTGCTTTTCTTTCATATTCTTCATCTAGCCACTTGAGTTTGGCGTCCAGCTCATCTCCTTTAAGTTTCGCTCTCAGGATTTCTTCTTTCCTACGTTTTTGCTCTTCACTGGCCTTCAGAATCTTCTCTTTTTGTTCTTCGATTGCTCTCTCAGCCTCCCGAAACATTTCATTGGTATAATATCCTCCACCATTGGTAATAACCATCCTTTCTATCTTATTAACCAGCTGAGACACCTGCCTGATATTGTTATCTCTGTTATTGAAGACATGATACCGGCCGTTACAGCTGGCAATGAGGTGCGTAAGTTTTGGACATTGACTTGTAAATTCTTCAATGGTTGTGTTTTGAAGCTGATCACCGTTAGTGAAGAGAACCATGGAGTAATCTGCTGCTTTGTCACCAAACACCTTCTGCAGCAGTTCCACTGTTTTCTGCTCCTCCTCTGTGAATCTGTCCAACTTTATGACAATCAGGAATGCATGAGGCCCGGGGAGGAGAGGGAGATGCACTTCTTCAGCTCTGTCACCACCTCATACTCTTTGTACTTGGTGTCATAAATTCCAGGTGTGTCAATCACTGCAATTCTGCGTCCATTCACCATTCCTTTAGCTTTTTCACACTCTGATGTGACAGAACGTGGAGTACACCGTGATATGAAGACTTCTCTTTGCAGGAGTGTGTTTCCTGATGCACTCTTCCCATTGCCTGTTTTTCCAATCAGAATGATGCGGATTTCATCATCTGAGTTTAAACCTGAAAAGAATGTGAGATTTTTAATAAGCTGCGGTCTAAGTCATTTTTAATTTCAGTTTCATCCAGTCAGCAGTGTCAAAGAGCCTTCACTTCTGTGATTCTCCAACTTAGGGTTGGACCCAAGATGAGTTGAAGAGCTGTTTTTTCTAGGGTCACCAACACCAGAAGAAACAACAAGACAAATAAGATGCAAAAACATGTCAACAAGGTGGGAATGACATGACAAGAAGCACAATGTATAGTATATAATAAAGATTATCTATCTATCTATCTATCTATCTATCTATCTATCTATCTATCTATCTATCTATCTATCTATCTATCTATCTATCTATCTATCTATCTATCTATCTATCTATCTATCTATCTATCTATCTATCTATCTATCTATCTATCTATCTATCTATCTATCTATCTATCTATCTATCTATCT
Organism: Sphaeramia orbicularis; assembly: GCF_902148855.1. NCBI lineage: Eukaryota > Metazoa > Chordata > Actinopteri > Kurtiformes > Apogonidae > Sphaeramia > Sphaeramia orbicularis. The sequence goes on along the minus strand of NC_043969.1, from coordinate 23,225,400 downwards.
ATCTATTTCGATTAATCACATTTAAATATCATTCATTTTTAATCTATATTAATTTAATTTTGCATGAACAAACAGACTCAAGAAAGAAGGGAATACACTTTCAACAAATCAACTTGAAACAACTGTTCCATCTTGGGTTTTTTATCCTCATATTTCCATCCAGAGGGCCATCGTGCTGTTTAGTATCTTTCATCCTTATGGGTTGGTTCTGCTGCCTGTCACTACTGGATCAACTTCCCATTTGCGTGACGTTAACTCTACTTGGACAAACTGCCCTAAATGCATTGCCAGAGACATTCAGAGTCCTTCTGTGCTGCAGATGGGTTAATTGTGTTACAATTTTTAATCAGATTAGTCATGATGATGGATTAATCTGCGTGAGTGCGTTAATTTTGACAGCCGTAATAAATAAATAAATAAATAAATAAATAAATAAAATATAGATTTTTTTAATGTTGATTAATAAGATTTTTCATCGTTTTGAAAAATCTATTGTCTGTAGTTGTTTTGTTTTGCATAGTTTACTGAGATACAAATATATGTACTCTATACTATCCCCGCAGTTTATTTTTTCCATTATACCTTCTACATATAGATAAACAATATTATATGTCTGATAAGGTATGTCAGTAGTACGTAAAGAATAACTGTAAATAAAAATTATCATAATGTAAAACCAGTCAAATAACACAAAACAAAGAATGTATGAAATAAATGTGAAATAGCCACTGCTTACCTGTGCTCCTGGGACTAAGGCACAGTCTCTGCTGTTGCTGATCACCTTGATAAGTCATGGTTGTGCAGATTTGACAGCTGAAACAAACGTTACGTCTTCAGCAGATTTTTAAGAAGTAATGCACACAGTACTGAACCGTCCTCTTATTATGCTGACTTCTTTTTCACGTATACTTTCTGTTTTGTAGAAGGCTTGGGTGCGACTTCTGTTGCATTCCATTGTAATTCTATTCAGGACTAATGTGACTGTAATGAAGACGTTCTCTGCTTCCTCTTTACTAATGATCTTTTCCAGTAAACTAGACACTGGAAGGTACATTCTAAAATATATTGTATCTCATCAGAGAAGACAGTGACTCATGTCTTAAAAACACAGAAACCAGCACAGGGTGTATGCAGTGTTCAACTCTTCAACACCTGAACATCCTCTTTAATGAGCATCACTCACTCACCAATAGAGGGAAAGAGCTTGAGGGAGTTTTACTCCAAAATCTAAAATCTAGAATTTGTGAGTTTAGTGCTCATCAGTGTTGAATAATGAAAAGTAAAAAAAGAAAAAAAAAGTGTAATCTATCCAGCCCAAAATTGACATAAAACTAACATAGAGGCTGAGGGTTTCAGATTTCAGCATTTTCAAAAAAAAACTATATTCTGGCGTTATATAATGGAAAAACAGTAGAACATGTCTGGAAAAACCAAAAAGAACCTATTTTAATCTTATATTCTATATTATTCTTATTATTTTAACATATCTATATTTATTTTTTAGGCCCTGAGACTATTTTTATGTTATGAGAATGACTCATCAGTACTGGACAAACTTGTCTGTGTGGAAATTCTGTTTTGTTTACGCTGTTGGAGGTAACATGTATAGTCTAGGTCCATATGCTTGCTGGAACTTTTCTCATGCAAACCTAAATATTTGTCTCTTGTAACTCCATTTTGATCACAGCTTGTGTGCAGACAGTAAGGTCTAGACATTAACAGTGTTTTAAAAAATTAGACACTTTTGGGATTCACTGTATTACAGAATTTTCTCAACAAAAAGTTCAGAAAAGTAAGATAAAGTTATTCTAGGTTGTTTTAAAACTGGAAGCACTTGTTCACAAATGACATTTCCATCAGCTCAGGTTGTGGTGGAAATAATAATATGATTTATTCCAATTACAAGGGCTGAACCCTGAATATGTGCCTCACCAGGAAGGTAAATTTGAAAATAATTCATCACCATGACTGATGTTCTGATCATAACAACAAACATCATCCATTTCTCATCACTTCTGCTAGAAAGTGGCAGTTCCAGTCTGTGAATGGTTTCACTTGCTGTTTATATGTGTATCAAATAACTGTTGAAAGAGATGTACTGTACATGACTCTTTCACTCTTTTCTGACTGTTAAAGTCAACTCATGCACAGATTCACACTATGTAATTTCCATGTCTGATGTAGGACAATGTTGTGGACGTTTTTCTAACCTGATGACCTGAATAACCATTTCAAAAACAGTTACTCTACTGAGTCTAATACCAGTTATTCTATAACTGGAACACATCTACCCTAAAAATGCTAAAAGTGTGTGTGTGTCTGTTTAAATACATTGCCTCTGAATCTGATAAACACAAAAATAAAAAAAAAATTAATAAATAAATGCATTTTTCCTCTTGAGCCAATCTACTGCCAAGGAAACTTGAGACAGAGAATCATTAAAGTAAAATCTGTGATGTATGCCACCAACTTTGTAGGGTGTCTAAATCAAATTTTTTAAAAAAATGAATGTTGGGTCCCAAAATACCTGATTTTGTAGCTGAATGATCCTAGGAGAGAAATCTCTGAAATTAATTGGCAACTAACTATTATAGGCCCTGTCATCCAGCTTTTAAAATATAATTGTGTACAATTATTATTTTTATTATTATTATTATTATTTATTTTTTTTTTTTAATTAGTGATTGTTAACAAGACAATGTGGACAGAAAAACAACAACACATAAACAAAGGGAAACTCAAACAAATAAACAAACAAACCAAAAACAACAACAACAGAGTACTGACAAATAGCAATGACAACGTCATATTACAATGAAAAAGATCATAAATGTAAATAGCAACTAAACAATATAGCTTGGTTAGGGGCGATAGGGAAAAGGGGAAGAGGGGGGTGTGAATGAAAGTGAGAAAGAGAGAGGGGAGAGTGAGGGGGGAATAATAATTGTAATAATACAAAAATATATAATAATAATACCAGTAGCCTAATTTGCTAGTATTATTGTGGCGATGTAAAATTATTAATTATTAAATGCCTCCATTCTGCTCATCATGAAACAGAAGTAATTCATTTGTCCACAGTACTGAAACTCATGAGATAATCTTTTGTTATGATTTCGCTCTATATAAATAAAATTTGATTGAAACCTAAAGATAGTTTACCACATCTTTTGGATAAAAAAATAGGTATTTAAGCTTTAACATCAACAGATGAATAATTTTTCACTTTAAGAGTAGACTTTCACCACACTTTTTAGACTATAAAAAGTCAACATGAACGTTTCCATTGATGTTACATTTCCCAGTGTTTGACACTAGAGGGCGGCAGTGCTTTTTAAACCCCTTTGGGTGCACAGAAGAAGGGATTCACTTCCGTGTCAGTTTTATGAACTACTGCAGCTCTCCGGTGCTAAATTAAAGCACTTGGAGTAAAGTTAGCAGCCAGCTGCCACCCTCCAGTTAGTCCAAATGGATTACACTGCAGCTCAAAGTGGGTTCAGACAGCGTAAGTTACGTACGTGATTTAATGGATCAAATGGGTTTTCACTCTTATTCGCTGCCTTTGCTCATCTTTTGTTTGCTAGTTTCCTGGACTAACGTAAACGCAACTGAAGAGTGATGTTAGCCTTTTAGCAATGTGTGATTAAATAACTTGTCACAGGTATCCAACACTAAAAATACAAAGTAACAACCACCAACATTTAAGTTATACAAAAAAAGATTTAAAGTATTTTGGAATTATGAGTAATTTGGTCGTCGGCCCCTTTTGAGCATGTTCTAAATGAAACTCCAGCTACTTTGTGATTTGGCTAAGCTAATTAGCTAAGTAGCGTAAACGTTGACTTTTTGGCTACCGGCTTGAGATTCTCTGTTATAAATGTCTCTTCTGTGCTTTTTTGTAAGGTTTGTATGTAGATGAAGAGTTTAAGCCGAGCTGTGGTATTTTCGGTTCCGTGTTTGTGCTTTATGCTGTACGTCTACTAAACTGTAAACCTTTGAAAGGTCTGCGTTGTGGTGGAGGCTGAAGGTTGTCAGTTTATATTGAAGTTCAGATGTGGAAATCCAGGTTTCAGCCCTGCTTTAACTTTGTCTCAATGACGATTTCATTCATGTTTCCACACATTTAATCGAGTCAGCACTTTTATTTTATTGTTCTCTTGTGATCCGTGATCGCCCTTCCCTCAGGACATGTTGTGAAAAGAACTTTTTAATCTGCAGAGAATTTGTGACGATGTGCAGTATTTATGTAAGTCAACAACTACATGCGTTACGTCACATATTAACAATAAACTACTAAAAATGGACGGAAATAAATGTCTGCTCTAGATCATAGTTCATCATTGTAGGCTATTCTTTACGCCTGGGCTCAACAGGATAATGTGTTTCTTGTAATGAATGCGTGCAGATTTTCTGCTTTTTGAGTAACTTTTGCTTTGCTTTGCTTTATTAATTCCTACAAACTAATGCATCCACAAATTTACAGATGATTTCCGCACTTCAGATCTAACCATTGTTTAGCATCTTATACTGTTATAAACCTTTCTCCTTTTTACATTAATGTCCTCCAGAGCCCAATATACGTGCAAGAAACACCACCATGGATTCATCAGAGACCAGTCAGCTTTTTGAAGACACCAGTGGACCTGGGTCACAGCCAGGTTACAGGTGGGAGCATTGATAAGCTGTTGACCCACGCTGTGTACAAGTCAAGAACTACTGATAGTAAAGGAGTGTGTTGGCCCATTGCAAAATATGTTTATTATTGATTGAGTATTGATCTATCCATAAGGTCAGTGTCTTTCAGCTGAACAGTGTTGTATTGTTATCTCATGTTGGCAGGAACCAACAGGCTGGACATCAGGAAGGGTTTCCAGGCCATTCCCTGTTGTCAGACCCCATGTCTAACCTGGCCATGGCTTATGGCAGCTCATTGGCATCACAGGGAAGGGAAATGGTGGATAAGAATGTAAGCTTTCACTTCTGCTGACCAGCATCTTAAATACATTGTCACTGCTTAATTAAAAGTATACAAAATGGCTCTAAAGGGGAGATAATGTGGAGAAGGCCAGTTGAAATAACTGGATTCTGTGCTTGTTTCAGATTGACAGGTTTATCCCCATCTCTAAGCTGAAATACTACTTTGCTGTGGATACAGTATATGTAGGAAAGAAGCTGGGTCTCCTCATTTTCCCTTATATGCATGAGGTAGGTTTGTGCATGGGTTTTTTTTTTGTTTGTTTTGTTTTTTTCATTATATTTGTCAAAGATCAACTTATGTTTCTGCATGAAGCTTTTCTCATTAGACATATTAGGTACTCTACTTCTTGATCCAGAGATATTGAATATATTGTATTTATATTTCACTTTAAACTGAAGACCTAACAAAAGATTTCTGTTATACTCACGGCACTTCTGTAAAAATGACTCAGAAGTCTTGTGTGTTACCCCCTTTGTTAGTGAAGGGTGATAGGCCATGAGTTGGTTTGTTTATTTAATGTTTTGTTGTCTGTAGTGAAATTCAATAAGCAGGAGAGCCAGCCTCAGCACAAGCAGAGTGGTCATGTGTGCTGCTTTTTGTCTGTTCCTGTGTGGTTGACAAATATGGTCGTTGACTCTTGTCAAGTGGTAAACATTGTGTACATTAGAACAGAAGAAATCAGACTAAGAAAGGCTTTGAAATGTGTATGAAAATGTGCTACCTTTTTTGTGGTTTGGCCTGTATAAGTATGTGTTGATGTCTGTTGCAGAACTGGGAGGTGAGTTACCAGCAGGACACTCCTGTGGCTCCACGCTTTGACGTGAATGCTCCTGATCTGTACATTCCTGCCATGGGATTCATCACGTACATACTGGTGGCTGGACTGGCCCTCGGCACACAGAACAGGTCCACATATGTCCAAATTGTCCAGTTTTTTTCCTGTGTTTACTACGCTACTGATGTGACCATTCAAGATAATGGATACCATCCAAATTTATGTAGACTACATCATTTTCTGGCCTTACAGATTTTCCCCAGAGCTGCTGGGAGTTCAGGCCAGCTCAGCGTTCGTGTGGCTGATCATGGAGGTGCTGGCTGTACTTTTGTCTCTCTATTTGGTGACTGTAAACACCGACCTCACCACCATAGACCTGTTGGCTTTCTCTGGATACAAATATGTTGGGTATGTAGCTTTTTCAATTTCAATATCATGTCACCTCTAAGTCTTCAGTAATAACTACTTTTGTAAGGTTAAAAGTTTTTGATGACCTTTTTGACTTTTACCTTCTTGTAGGTTTGCATTCTTTTACATGCAAATGTTTTGAAGTTATCCTGTGTTTTCTGTGAATTTCTAGGATGATTGTTGGTGTAGTAGCCGGTCTGCTGTTTGGAAGGCCAGCGTATTATCTGTCTTTACTGTGGTGCTGTGCTGCTATATTTGTCTTTATGGTGAGTAGTAGCATCTTGAACAGTATTCTTTAAAAGTGTACACAGTTTTATCCTTTTGTCTGCTGTCACTGGAGTTCTCAGCCACACACTCGTTGAAGAGTCAAATCAAAAACTCAGTTTCATAACCTGGTGAAGAAGGCGAGTAAGATCATGGGTACCCCTGCTCCACTCATGCCGCAAGACTTTTTATACAGGCCACCTTTAGGCAGGCAAACGGTATTCTTTCAGACTCATCACATGCCCTGTTTCCAGAGTATGCTCTGTTGACTTCTGGCAGAAGGTACAGAGTCCCGCTGTGCTGGTTCAACTGTTTTAAACATTCTTTTATTCCTCTCTCAATCAAGCTCATTAATGAGCAGTTAGCTGCAGCTATCAAAAGGAGGTAGCCAATGTTCTGTACAAAGGGATGTATGTATGGGGGGTATGGGTGTATTTTAGGTCTTTTTTCTTTATATTATTTTATTTATTACATGTCACGTATTTTATGTGTTTTTAGTAGCATGTGGTTTGTTTTATGTGTTGCAATGCAGCTTGTTTTTGCCTGTGTCAAGTCAAATTTCTCCCACGGCAGACGATAAAGTGAACCTTAAACCGTGAACCCAGCCCTCCGCCAAGGCAGATCAGTGCCCCCCTCCCATCGCCATCATTTGTCTAATCATTTGTTTCTTGTGCCAGTATCAGCATTTCCTGAAAATTTTCATCCAAATCTGTCCATAACTTGAGTTATCTTGCACACAGACAAACAGACAAACCAACTCCAGCAAAAACATAACCTCCTTGGTGGAGGTAATAAGGAGAAATTCCACTTAGTCATATATTTAACATGTCAAGTAGATAGGAATGGGGTCTCTGCTTTTCAATCTTTTAATAATCCTATTAGGACTGTGCAATCAATCAAAATTCAATTACGATTTCGATTATTACACTCAACGATTACGTTTATTATGTAATCGAGAAAAAAACGATTATTAATTTTGAGTTGTTTTAATTCATGCACACACAAGCTACTATTGACTTGCTCCGCCCCCCTCTAAGCTACAGCTGCCAGCTAGCCGGCAGGTCCACCCACAAGGAAAGGTGTACCTAGTGGTCTGGAAAAATGGCAGGAGAATCACAGCAGAAGTGCTTGGTAAACAAAAAAGGCAAGTCAGATTCAGTTGTATGGAATCACTTTGGGTTTGATGAAGAAGACGAAGAGCAAAAACACACCACGTGCAAAAAGTGTTTCGTAGTTGTGTCCGCACCGACCGCTAACACAACAAACCTTTTTAACCATCTGAAGTTGAACCACCGCCACCTTTATGATTATCTTATGAAAAACCAAAACACAAAAAAACCAACTCCATCTACAACTTTGTCCGCAATGCAATCTTCAATCTCCGAATCTCTTACGCTGCAATTCCCTACTCATCAGCATCGGAGAGACACCAAAAGAAAAACAGAATCCATTGTCCATTACCTGGTTAAAGGTATGTGCTCCATTAACACCACTGACAACTGGGGCTTCAGACAAATGGTGGATACACTGGATAAACGCTGTGTTGTGCCTTCAAGACATCATTTTACATGAGCCGCTACTACATTGAACATACTTGAATTTGTAATTTGCACTTTACATGAGTTTTTTGGGGGGGGTTTTCTATTGCTACAGTTCTATGGCAAGTCTATAGCAGTTTAATTCCAGTGCACTATTTGTTTACAAAAGGAAACAGACTTGAATTTACAGTATACTTATTTGCGTTCAAAGATTTTTTTTTTGTTTTCGTACAAAAGTGAACATACTTTGTTTTAGTGTTTAAAAGCTTTATTAATGTTTAAAGAGTATATTTTACATTGTTTGGCAAGAAAAAAAAAAACAACTTTAACAAATAATCGTTTTTAATAATCGTGATTTCAATTATTGCTAAAATAATCGTGATTATTGTTTTTTCTATAATCGAGCGACCCTAAATCCTATACTTGACTGTTTTCTGTTTTCAGATTCGAACTCTGCGTCTGAAGCTTCTATCCGAGGCAGCGGCAGAGGGGCGGCTGGTGAGAGGAGCCAGAAACCAGCTGAGGATGTACCTCACTATGTCTATAGCAGCAGCGCAGCCCATCTTCATGTACTGGCTCACCTACCATCTCATCAAATAAAACCTGGAACAAACACACTTGTGCAAAAAGTGCGAAAGACGAACTGCGGTCCAAACGCCATCTCATCCCCTCGAAAACACACATGCACGTCAAATGAACTGGACTCGCACAACACACAAATACCCACATTAGTCTGGGCGACGGCCCTCCACTCCCAGACACGACGACAAGCCGCACATTCACTCACAATCATTCTCGACTCCTACCATCTGTACACGGAGCCAAACAGCACATGCTACACATGCTACAAGGCGATTAGACAAGACACGAGGCATTGCGTCTTCTCTCTCACAGCACCGCCCCATGTCATTAGTATTGCCTTTTTTTATGTATTGTCTTTAAAAATTTGTAGCAAGAGCGAGTGGCTTTATGTTGTTTTTTCTATACTGTGTAATAATTTGTTGAATATGTTTTTTAGGAATATTTAATTATGTATGTTTGTGTATGGCAAAAGTATTTTTGCAGATGTTGCTCGGGGTCTGACATCTCAAACGTGATTTTTCTGAGCCGACTGACGAAAAGCACACTAACCTCACACAAACCGTCCACTAAATGTAAAGGCAAGAAAACTGTTCTCATATCAGTGGATGTCGACATGGGGTTCAACCACCAGACTGTAAGTGTGGATGTTGTCGTACCACCTCTACGTTATGTCCGTATGTGCTTTTGTTTTATGTTTGAGCTTTGCTACCAGAATGTGTAAAGCCACAATGAAATGTCCACTAAACTTTGATATCCTTTTAAAACAAAAAAAAAACTAAATTATTGACGCTTTTCATATTGAAAGTAAGATGGAATAAAGAAAGGGAAGAGATGAGCTGATCCATTCTGTGAAAACTGTTAAAGTCTCCTTAAGATACTTGAAAAACTTAGATGTGTGAAGTGCTTGTCAATCATCTGTTACAATGAAACATGCAGTTTTCATTTCTGATGTAGCCAATGTTAATATTGTCAAAACAGTGTAAGGTTTACTGCCACTTCAGTTAATTCAGGAAATTATGTCTTCAAACTTCAGGATTTTTTTTTTTTTTTTCAAATGAAACATAAGTACGCAAAAAGCTTTTACCTGAGGTGCCATCTAAAACTTTTTCCAAATGTTTTGCAAAGTGCTTCATAAATAAACTTAGTATGTAAAGCTGCAGCATCTCCTTAAGACCAGGTAATTCTATTTAGCAGGTAATTTAAATACATTCTCATTATTCATCCTGCTTTTTAAAGTTGGTGAACAGCATGCAACTGTTCAGGACACTGAAGTAGTGATTGTTTTGCGAAATAAAAGATCTGATGGAGCTATGTTTCATGTGCATTCGTCCAGTATTTTTATTTTATTTTTATCAAAGCAGAGTGTGCACTGATTTGGATAAACTAGATTTGATCAACAGATACTGGGTTAAACCCTAGGACACTGTAAACTGAGTAGTAACTGTTTCTGATCTTCCTACAGTACAGTGTAAAAGTATGAGGCTGCTTTTAACCCATTAAGACCCAGTGCTGCTTTTGTGGCACTTCCAAATGTTTTTTTCCTTAAGTGATGTATCACCATTTATTATAATATCCTGTTTTTTGTGTTTTTTCAGTGTAAATCATGTATATTTTTATATTTAATTCAATGATAATGTAAAAGTTCATAAAAGCTCAGAGTAAAGTTGAGTTATTATATAAACATCAGAGAAAACTGAAGAAAAAGTGACTTCTTCAGCAAATATATCAACAACTGACTGCGTCCATCCACTGTCATTGATCCAACTCCATGGGTTTTACCGGTGAATCAATATTGTAGAAGATGACGGTGTTTCCACAGTAACTACAGAGCCTCTGAACGTCCAAATGGGTCATATGTGATGACCATGAAAAGAAGACAAACTGTATTTTACACCAATTATTGACATGTATCGATAGGATTAGTGGATCAGCAGATATGAACCAGTTTAGATCAGTAGATGGTTTTGGTCGATGATAGATGTTTGGGCCTTTATGGGTTAAGGATTCAGGAACAAGGAACAGTCAGCCTCTTTAAGATAAAACAAAAGGAAATACAGGAAAAGTGTGCACACTAATGATAATGAATTATCAGAACCAAATGTCTTCTCCAAGCAAAAGTCATTCCAGTGACAAAAAAATTCCAGTTAACAGTCAAATGGTGTGAATGTGTCATGTTACTGCAGTGCATTTATATTGCATGCACAAAAGAGTTCAAGAAATGTTAAGTGTAGAGGAACGTCACAATATTACTTTCAGCCGGTAGAGATTTTTTTTTTTTTTTTTTTGTAATCTTAACCCTTTCATGCATGAATTATGAGAACCTAATCAAGATTTTTTTTTAAGTGTTTTTATTCCTCTTTCCTCTTTCATTTTTTTTAAGAACCTATTTTTCATGGAGTTGCAAAAATGTCCACTTAGCTGGACACCATGCATTTAATTTTTGAAGCAAAGAAACATGTATTTACTGATATACTGTGAAAACTATGAACATTTTTTTTTTTTTTTTAAGTGCTGCGAATCTGATGTTTTCTGATGTCACATTTTAATGTACTCTAATACTAGTTATTATTCACCTTATGGAGATAATACACAAACAAAACAACTTTTTGTTTAAAAAAAACTCCGTTAAATACAGTCTAATAATAATAACAAGCAACTGATTTACATGAAAACATGTAAGTGCAGATGTGGTTTATCAAGAACAGTAAAGTTACAGTAATGGTATGAATGTCAGTGTATGGGATGATCCACTGTGTTGGCTGATATGGAACTAAAACAATAAAATCCATGAATATACAAAGAACAGCTGTAGAATAACTGTCCACTGTTGTGACCACTGTGCATGAAAGGGTTAATGTAGGTTACAGATCTCCTCTGTATTCTGGTTATATCTTGATGCAGGCACTGAGAAATGTGCAGTCATTATAACTTTGCTCATACAACAAACCTAAAGGTGGTCTAAGAGTTTTGAACAATATTCAATGTTCTATGTGCATTTGAGGTGCTCTATATAACAAATGTTACCACTTGATTTGGGTATTTGTCTGATTAACAAATAATTCATAATAAATGAAAAAGAAAAATTGTTCAGTAGAAAATTAGATCATATATTCGTACCAGGTTTTATCATGGTTTTAACGGCCTGGCCAAAACAGTCCCACCTGCTCTTTCTTTAAACCAGCTTTAGCTTTGATTATTCACTGTGACATTGTTTCAATAATCTACAGCAGAGGTGTCAAACTCATTTTAGTTCAGGGGCCGCATTCGCCCCAGTTAGATCTCAAGTGGGCTGAACCAGTAAAATAGTAACAGTGAAAAAAGTTAAATTATATTATGATCAGGTTTACATCTACAAAGTTTCCTTAAAAATCTGAATAACGTGAAGAACTTGAATTGTCTTAAGAAAAACAAGTGCAATTTTAACAATATTCTGCCTCGATTTATCAGTTTATCATTCACGCATGTGCATTAAAATTGCACAAAACATTTAATAACAGGTAGAATATTGGTAAAATTGCACTTACTTTTCTTAAGTCATTTCCGTTTGTTCCTTTTGTCCAGGTTATTCACATTTTTTGTAAAAGTATAGTTTGGCAATGTAAACATTTTCATGTAATTTTACTTTTTTACACCTAAAAAACAACGAGAAAATTTGGGGTTGTCATAATTTATAGGTTATAATGATAATATTTGACTGGTTCTGACCCACTTGAAATCTAACTGGACTGTATGTGTCTGTATGTGGAACCTGAATTAAAATGATTTTGACACCATTGATTGTTAATATCTTCAGTGTAATTTTTGCATTTCACAAATTCATCCCGTGGGCCAGACCGGACCCTTTGGGGGGCTGGATTTGGCCCCCGGGCCACATATTTGACACCTGTGATCTACAGTGTCACAACTATTTATTCCCATCATTTTTAAACAATATTGCTGATCCTAGACCTGACCAACTGAATCAACCCCAGATCATAACACTGCCCCCACAGGCTTGTACTGTAGGCACGAGGCATGATGGGTAATCACTTCATCTATCTCTCTTCTCACCCTAATGCACCCATCACTCTGGACTCCTCAGATCACATGACCTTCTTCCATTGAAACAGTCTAATCTTTAAGCTCACTATTAAACTGATGGTTAAGAAATGAGCAGCTTCTCACATCAGTTAGAGTTAAACAGGTTATAAATACAGGGTGTCCCAAAAAAACTGACATCATTTAAGATGTCCGTATCGGAGTGACTACATGGTCAGGAGAAATTATACTTATTAGGATTTATTTTGGACATTAAATGTTTTATTCTACAAATTTCAAGTGAAAAATTTATGAATTGATTATTTAATTTATGACATTTTCTAACAAATTCACGTTGCACATTCACATTTGACTGAGTTTGGGCGTACTTCAATACACAGAACGCCTTTTCCGTTGCAGTAAATGGCATGTCTAGTCCTGAAAGCAGAACAATAAAAATTATTACAGTTTTCTTAGCAAAAAAAATTTAAATTAAGTGATGAAATTATGTAAAATTTTTTGGGACACCACATATACGCATCACTGCAGTAGTTATCCAATGGAACGATCTGAACTACGTGCTTAGTTAATTCCAGGGATGTAGTATACAACATGTGTCAAAATAACTACAATCTTGAGAATAAACTGCACGACATTATTGAAGAAAAGAGCATTTATTTAAGGAACGCTTACAATTTGCACCCCTCCTCTAGTGCAGTTTTCAACAAAAACAATGAAAATATAATATATAACTCTAACAATGTCATTAGGTATCCAAAGAAAACATTACTTTGTTCTAAATACACATGTGACTGACACCGGTGCTTTAAATGTATACTTGTAGGATTTAATGATGACTTCACCACATAGTCTTTGCTTATAGCAGTTGAACAAATGAGTGGAAATCACAATTTTAGTTGAATAAATGCAGTCCTTCATCTGCATAAATTCTTACACAGAGCAATGTGAAAAAAAAAAAAAAAAAAACATACACAAGTGTTAAACATGAAGCAGGTGTAGTGTTTTATTCTTTCCAGAAGCCTCTGTTGTGATTAATAGCGTGTACCAGTCTGTCCCGCATCGTCCGCTCAACTGGGTATCTCTGGTAGAGGGGCAGGTACAACAGCAGGTGGCAGGTGAGGGATTCTGGGAAATGGAGTTCAGTGGCATTGGGCAAAACAGCGATGGTCATCTTGACGCTCTCCATACCCAGGAAGGGGACACGGTCACAGCCTGTGAGAAACACTGGAAAAGCAAACGAGACATTACAGCACTAATACATGTCACCACACACTGTAAACCAACATGTTTCAGACTTACACAGGAACCCTTTCTTTTGCTCAGGTGTCAGGTTCTCAAAAACCTCCCAGAAGGTAACAATGTTTGGGTGTTCAGCGTGGTACTCCCCAGAATAAACTGTGTTCTGCATCCAAAAATATAAAGAAAGAATTAAGGTGGAAGGTACTTGAAGGTTCCTGTGTACACGTTTGATAGAACTAACTACAAATTGAATGATTTCTATAAAGCTTTTATATCATTTCTTATGTGTGATTCATATTTTAGATCAATTATATGCTGAAGTTGGATGTTTCTAGAATTTAACTACTCCTCACAAGCGCACATGACTTTTTTTTAACAACTAAATGCTACTTTTCTTTGCTCTTATCTGTTGGTTTTTAAGATAAGATAAAAGATAAGATAATAAGGGAAATTCAGATGTACAGCAGCACAAAACTGCACTTAACTTAATCTAAAATTTCAGTATTTCTCTGTAAACTGAAATATTTACAATATTTAAAGATAAATAGCTGTAATAAAACGTAATGTCAAGGGGATACTTAATGTAAAACTGCTGATATAGAAGTATTTTGTACACTGAATTCTTGTTTTCACTGTGCTATGAATATTAATCTAAAACAAGTGTCCAATAATCTAAAACATCTGGATTTAGATCTCTTTGGTCACAGAATAGTCTCTCATCTCTACAGACCTGCTTGAACACCTCCCAGTCGTAGGTTTCTTGGCCCACCATCACTTCTTGCAGCTCCTCCGGCTGGAAGAAATCAACTACATCTATGTTACAGACCTTAAAGAAGCCTCTCTTAAAGGCCTCGAACACTCCCTCCACCGATGTGTTAAAGGCGTAGTCGATAAAGGCAGCGACAAACTCTTTCCTGTTAAGATATTAAAAACAATATCAGAAATTGTAACCAAGTGGAAAATATATTCAAGGATGCTTATGAATGTTGCTTTTACTAGTGTGATATTGGGTTACTTTTGTGATATTCAGTTGTAAATACACCGTTGCTGAATAATATTGTTTTCAGACACATTCCTCAGTATTCACCTTTAACCACATACTGAGTCCCAGTTACACTTTATCTATCAAGAATAAATCACATTGTCACTATCATTTCATGAGAAGAGGCAAAAATATTTTATGTCCACCTTCATGAGCCTTTGTCATATATTCCCCTCAGTCAGGCATTTATATGATTAATCTAATAATCAGCTTTACTAATCTATGTCAGGTCCCATGTGAGCGTAGATAGACTGATGTGTTATGTGTTTGTGAAAGAATGGAGGAAAGTGACCAAAAGTGAGACACATTTATCTGGATCTCTTCTTGTATTTCAGCCATTCTTTATGATCTTACTTGTTTGCATTTGTGACAGGTTTTTCACTCTCTTTTGGATCAAGCGCAACTGATTCTCCTCCCCAGGACACCTGCAAATAATTAAAGACATCAATGATTCAGACTGGTATAATTCAGTGAAAGACAAAGCAGAACAGTGATGTGATGGTGGCAGTGTGATCAATCAATCCAATTTTATTTATATAGCGCCAAATCAGAACAAAAGTTATCTCATGACACTTTACATATAGAGTTGGTCGAAACCAGACCAAGGTTATTACCGTGAACGAAAACTAACGAAATGACGAAAACTAGAATTGTAAAAACATTTTCGTTAACTGAAATAAATAAAAACTATAATTAAAAGAAAAAAAGATAACTAACTGAAACTGTATTGTGTGCTTATAAAACTAACTAAAACGTATAAAAATGATAGATAAAATTCCCTTCGTTTTCGTCGGATTGATAAGAAATCGATTTATTTCCCTCAAGCAATTTTAACTGCTTGCACCATATGATATTTAACGGTCCGTCACTTCTCGTTTAGAGTCATCTTCTCATCCCCACTCTACCTGGAAACATGGAGACTAAAGTTGGGAGAAAACAGAATCCTGTCTGGGATTTATTTGAATATGACGGCAAAGAAGATAAAAGATATAAAGAAACTACAACTAAATTAAAACGAAGCATTTAGAAAATAACGAAAACTACTAAAAACTAGCAAACCTGCTCTGAAAACTAATTAAAACTAACTGAATTAGAGGAAAAAAAAGTCAAAACTAAATAAAACTAAACTACAATGAAAAATCCAAAACTATTAGAACCTTGAACCAGACTCTAAGCCAATTTACAGAAACCCAACAAAATCCTCCAGGAGCAAACACTAGTGACTGGTGACAGTGGTGAGGAAAAACTTCCTTTGTGATGTGTGTAATGTGACAACTGTGACTTCAACGTACAGTGAAAGTCGTTTGCAGACCTTCAATCACATCGGGAGTGTACTCCTCTAAGATGCACTGCAAGGATCTGAAAACACAGGAAAAGATGAGCTTATCAGACACTTCACACAAGGGACAGACTGACTGATCTGCGCTGTTAGGACTTTTCTCCACATCAGCAGAGACGGGTGCTGATGGTGGCTGATATCTGAACTGGAAATACTGACTTTGAGGGAAATGTCAATCAATGTCAAGGAAGAAGAAACTCACTGACAGAACTGTATGTCCTCAATATCCATTATGTTTTCAGCTAAACAGGTTTTGAACGGACTAAAACACATCTCTGATTCAGTCATGTCACTAACATTGGGCGAACAAAAACTGTATTAATATAAACAATTATCTTATAAATCTCTCATCTGTTGGGATGTCATTAAATAAGACAATATCAAAAAGAATAAAGCCATACCCTGCTTTCTGTAAATTATCAGAGCATATTTTCTTTCTTGATAAATCACCCACACTCTGAAAACATCTTAAAGGGGTCATATTTTGCTCAACCCACTTTAATTAGTCTTTGGTTCATTTATTTGTGTATTTGGGGACCTTAATAGTTCATAAAGTTTGAATTTGAACCCTCCAGGTGCTGCAAAGCTATCTTTATATTAATTCTAGCAAAAATCAAGTGGATTTCTACAACCTGTTTTAATTCCTGCTTAATTTGTTACATTTTATAACTAGCTACGTCACGACATTTGCACATATAAGGTCAAGACTTCCGACAAACATATCTCAGAGTACTACATAATTGTTTATCAGCAGCACCGGCTGTAGTAAAAACTAAAATATGTCCAAACTTTGAGCCTTTTACCCAAAACATTCAGTTGTTGGTTGTATTAATGAACACAAGTGGCTGAACGGGACAGAGCAGCACAGTCAACAACCTGGAGGGGGTGGGGTGTGAAGTGGTTTATTTGGATTTAAAGGGCCAGCGCTCTAAACAACCCTTTTCTTGTCATTACTAAAAATAGGGTTGAAGATGGACCTGTGGAGGTGAATTAATGAAGTATTCAGACCCAAGCATAGCATTTACAGTTTATGTAGACCACAGGGAAATGTTTTAAAATGCATAATTCCATTTAAAAGCTAAATATCACTCTTTAAAACTAAATCCTAGGAGCCACCAACAGTAGCATTTAGAAAATTTTAATTTACAATAGCCAGGAATGAATACTGAAGTAATGAGTCTTTGACCTTGTTTGTAACCATAGCAACAGCATGGCTTATAAGAGGTTGATACTGGTCTTGAACAGCTCTTGGCTCATAAGGACCTAATCGAAACCATGGTTATGATATTGACGTTTATTAATCTACTATTGATCAACATCTGATTCATTTCTTATGGTGTCAAATATTTTCCTGTTGTCTATGCAGAAATACACTGGTGTAATGTAATATTCAAATTATTAAAATACATATAAAAAAGATGGTGAGCAAATATAAGTGATGTATGGTCACAATATGTTAGCTTTATAAAAGGCCTGTTTTTGCATATTTCTTTTTTCTATAGATAACAAGCTAACCATCCATGGAATAGTGTTTTTTGTAGGTTTACAGCTGCTTGTTATAATATATACCAGGGGTGTCAAACATGCGGTCCGGGGGCCAAATACAGCCCACCAAAGGGTCCAGTTCGGCCCCTGGGATGTTTTTGCCAAGTGCAAAAATTCCACAGTCTTGAATTGAATTAATCAAAAGAAAAATTTAGCTTGAATTAAGGAAAGAATCTTGAATTAGGCCCAAAAAAATTTCAATTAAGTAAAAAAAAAAAGAAAAAATCTTCAATTAAGTAAAAAAAATCTCAAATTTAGCAAAAAATCTTGAATTAAGCCAAAAAAAATCTTCAATTAAGTGAAAAAATCTTGAATTGAGCCAAATAAAAAAATCTTCAATTAAGTAAAAAAATCTTGAATTAAGCAAAAAAAAAATCTAGAATTAACAATTTTTTTTTCTTTGTTTTAGTGCAAAAAATAACATTAAATTATGGAAATATTCACATTTACAAACTATCCTGTAACAATTAAATGTGAATAACCTGAACAAATATAAACAACCTGAAATGTCTAAAGAGTCTTTAGTGTCTTTGTAGATCTGATCCATAATGCACATGGACAAATGATAAGTTGAGGAATAATATTGTTAATATTGCACTAAATTTTCTTATGTTTTTTTAAATTTAAATTTCAGTTTTTTCAGTTTTTTTTTTTTTTGGATAGTTCATAAAAGTAAGTATTTTCATAATTTAATGTTTTTTTACACTAAAACAAAGACAAAAATTTGGAGTTGTCATTATTTATAGGTTATTATGTTATTATTTTACTGGTCCGGCCCACTTGAGATCAAATTGGGCTGAATGTGTCCCCTGAAAGAAAATGAGTTTGACACCCCTGATATATACAAATAGTAGGTGGAATAACCTTTGGCTTTAGCATACATCCTTTCTGTCAATATTGTCTTGTTTTTCCATGTAATGTACTGTCTTGTTGACAGAAAAAGACTAGCTGAACTGAAATGATATTAACAATAAAATTCAATGGACTGTCCCTCCTATTTTCTACAGGAGGACGCTAAAATGTTCTCCTTCTCACAACAGATGATCTATGTCTATGACACATGCTTTATGTGTTTAAAGCATTACCTTGCCACTACAGGCTCAAACTCCTTCATGTCGTCTAATGAGGGTTTGACTCTGAGCAGCTTCTTGAAGAGAACCAGAGGGAACGGCAGGTGGACGATGTTGTGGTTGTAGAGAGCCAGGCCACACAAGACCCCAAACACAAAGTAACTCTTCTCCTCAACTTTTGGCTGGATGGCAGACGACAAATGGAAAGTAAGCATTTAGTACCATCTATGAACTGCATGGTTTGGGTTAGAGAGCAGAAGAGAATAGTTAGGAAAACAGAATTATAAGTTCACATCAGTTATGTTTTTCTTTCTTTTAATCAATCTAGTCAGCCATGCACTTGTTTTCAATGATGCTGAGAGAATGAAAAATACACACACAGAAATGTACTTGTGATGTCTTTAGGTCAAAAACCTAATTATTTCATATATTGAATAAATTATTTGATTAAGTTATAATAAATAAATAAATAAATAAGTTGATTTTATGTTAAAAACTGTTAAAATGCAGTGGTTTTGAAACTTGATAAGAGTGAGATATAATTTCCTAAAAGGATCTTTGTGCTAGTCATGAGCTATAGTTTAATGCTGAGTGAGTGCTCTTTTTTAGAGATGATCTTTGACATGTTTACTGGAGGACCTGCTAGTCTCACTGCAAATAGAAGTCAAAAACAACTCATGGATGAACTGAGTGTGCTCTAGATGCTTGTGCCTTGGGAAACTTTTGTCCTTTTACAAAAAAAAAAGAAACTACATAAAAGAGAACCTCCACATTAAGAAAGCAAGCCTTGTTTGGATTCTTCCTCATTTTGTTCACTGGTTCTCTAGCTTCACAGTCACATGTTGTGAGGACAGCACAATATTACCCAACAAAAAAGTGAAAATATCAAAGTTGTTTTTAATTATTATTTTAAACTGACTTGGAGGTACGATGGTGTTAAGGTTTAAATAATGTATTTTGAGTAATGTTTTAGGTTTTTAACTAAATACTTTTACCTTGGGGGGGAACCAGGCCAGAGTTTTGTGTTCATTGTACATGAACATTCCAGACTCTGGAGCCATCAGCTCATCGAACACATGGAGGAAGAAATCCCTTTTGTTGACGTTGGTCACCTTCCTGTCATCCACAAACTGCACCTAAGAAAGAAAAGAATCATGCTATTATCAGTGCCATTGAGTTTTTTCACTTTCAGAGTAGTGCATACTGAATAAACAACAGCTCATATAACCTTCATCCACATACTCAACACAAGTTGGGTTATGGAATTTAAGGAAATATAGGTTTTATTCCATAATCCAAACAACATATTATATTTCCACTGGCTGAGCAAAATCTCAAACTGAACCCTCATTTAGTGATCTGTGTTCTGTGATGATTTTGCTTCACTGCAGGTAGAAAATGGCGTATTGAATCTGGAGAAAAGTGCACACAAATAATTTATTCAGCATTCAGTTTCAGAATTGGGCAGCACGATTCGGTTAAAAAAAGTCATTTGCAATTATTTTGGACAATGTTGAAATGGGAACTTGACCTACAAAAACATTATTAAAAAAACTCCTAAACAATAAAAATGTAGTGATTTTAATGTGGACTTCTACACCTCTTTGTTCAGTGTCAGTGCCCACACCCACATTAGGGTTATAAACTGCAGCCTTGTGTGATTATACTGTCACAGTCTGACATTATGTTTACATTTTAATGAACTGTGCAGGTTTGCTTGAGAATGCTAAGGTTTATGTTCATGTTTACCTGAAGCTGCCTTTCAAAGGCGCTGTGGTCAGCTGCACTGATCTGTCTGAAGGTGTCCTCGACCAGGTGAGGTCGTCTCAGAGTTAACTGGAAGATCGGTGCCGGAGGAGAGTCTGCAGAGTTCACAAACGACTCATGAGGCCACGCCAAAGCCAGGTCATGCATGAAATGGTGGATCCCCTGAAATCACAAAACCACACTTTTATTAATAGTCAAAATGTATAAGAGACTTTATTTCATGCAATTTATAGCTTTATATATTTAAAAAATCATTTAAGTAGTACCTTCGTGAAGTAGGCAAAGATGTTGAAGACTGCAACCTTGCAAATCGGAGTCAACAAGAACGGGTAGCGGCAGAAGATGGCAGGTGTGTTGGCATCATCCTTTAATAAAACGTAAATTATAAACTGTACACAGAAAGTAATTCAGCAAGAGACAGAAAAGAACATGTAATATTTTAAAGGGAAGCAAAGGTAACATCTAATGTTGTATGTAGACAAAAAGGAAAATACGTATCGTTAGCCTCATAGCATAAAGGTCATATTTTTGGCCAAACTGTGATATCTGCATAACTGTATTCTCCTAACACTGCTGATGAATTTTTCATCACTGGCTATGACCTGAAAAAATATGACTTAGGCAATGATGCTATGAGGCTAATGATAGTCACAACCTGGTTTATGTGGTCAGTTGGTTGCAGTCTACCATTTCACCACTAGATGTCACTAATATCACACACTGAGGCTTTAGGTACTTATAACTAGTCTGATACTGTTAGTAAAACGGGAACTTTGGTTGATTTCATTTGAGACAATGTGCCTAACGGTATATAATATATAAAGACATAAAACACCGGGAGTGATACGTTTATTTTAAATGTCTTAAAAAAAAAAAAAAAAAACATCATGAACTTCACTGAATGTGTGTTTAGTTCTTTTAAACTGTAACTGAAGCGTGTAGTTTTACCTCATTTTTAGAGAACAAAACCCACAAAGAGACATCTTCCAGAGGCACGATATTTGCAATGATTTCTTCCACATAAAAGGTGCTCAGTGGGACTTTGTAGGATTTTCCTGATTTGTTCACCTGTCAAAGAATACATACAATAATAATGCTTTGAAATCTGGATTATTCTCTAGTATATGAAGAAGTCTCCAAACTCTATATGTTTTTCAAACAGTCTTGACTTGATAAATTGTCCCTTAGTCCCATAATCAACATTGTGATTTTCTACACAAATACAAAGTGAAACATCTGAATAGATCTGACTCTAAACCCTCTGATGGTTTCATTAGTGGCTTTTCCATTGGACATCTGTGCAAAACTTTACCGATATTTACTAAATTTCAAACAGAAGTGCGTAATGTTGGTTTTTTCATTAAATCACAAATGCAATGATTTGTTTATTTATTATCGCGAGATGACACGAGATGTCATTCCATAAACATGGTGACGAACATAAATATCACATTGATTTATGGACATATTCATAATTATTATTAAATATTACCCCTCTATCCTGTCCTAAATTCAAATATGATTTGGTTTCCTGGTGTGTCCACACATACTGCACCATGTTTCTTTTAAATCTCTTCTTTTCCGCTTGTTGTAACATTTGTCAACATCTGTTTTTTTTTTTTGTTCACATGATTCTAGTTGCGGAAAAAGTTCTTTCCATTGCAGTTTTGTGCGATATATCAATGTCGCTATGCCCAAAAAACCACTTCTTGCCAGTGCAAACATTTTATATCAAAATACGAGAGTTTTGGCAAAATTGCCTTTTTTTCCATTAGGCCAATTTTTATGCACAAGTTACATTCACATAATTTGAAGGTCAATGGAAAAGCAAGTAGTGAAGACTTAACCATGTTGTTAATGATGTCAATTAATTGTGCAAACTCTGAGTGTGCTATTAAGGCAACAATGTATGACAATAGATGACAAAACTAACTATATACACTACTTCTAAAATATACAAATGTGTGAGTGCAACCTGTTCATAAAACACACAGCTGAGCCAGACCCTGAACTGTTGTTTTTCCATTTGGCAAATTTTTATGCACAAGTTACAGTCGCGCAATTTGAGGGTCAATGGAAAAGACCTTCACCTTGTAGAGTAGTTTAAGGGCTTCCAGCAAGTATTTGACTCCAGGGTTGTGAGTCGCCAGGAGGCCATTTTTTAACATGAAGGCCAGAGCTTTTTTGAATACGGAGATGTGCTTCATCAGTATGGTGGGTGTCACAGAAGACCACCAGGTTCCTACAGACACATAAGTCAGAACATATTTTATATTAAATTCTACATGTTGGGTAGTGCTGGCATTAACAGGAGGACTTTTGGACAAAATCATAAATAAAGAAGTAATAAGTAGTAATTGTTTACTTAGTGTTTTCAAAGCCTTCTCATTCAGCTCTGTTATACTGATCGCCAGGGCCAACACATCATTCATGACGTGCGAGTCGTTTCGGAGAACAGGTAACGTCAGCAGAATCAGGAAGATCTCTGGAGACCTCAAAAACTCTCTTGCAGTGTACAGCAAATCCATGTGGACCTGTAGGTTCAACTGCACAAAAAACTGATTTTTCAGATACAGTCACAAAAAAAAAAAAAAAAAAAAAAAAAAATAGTAGACCCCCCTTGTTTTCTTTAATTTGTTGTTCATTTTAATGCCTGGTACAACTAAAGGTACATTTGTTTGGACAAATATAATATAATAAGAGCGGATATCTAGTCATTTTCCATCGTTTTCTTTATAATAACCAAAATCACTTAAGTTCTTGCAATAACAGGTATGTCATTGTACTGACAAAAGCAGAGCTTTTAGGCATGCCATGTTTTCTTTTCTGTCTAATTTTAGTCACATGATGCCACACAGGAGTTAGTACTCGATTGTATAACCATTGTTTTTGATGACTTTTGATGGTCTAATAATTTTTTCTGCGACTATATAATGGGCTCTGCAGCAATATTTCATATATACACAGAGAGAAAAAGAGATTTGTTAAAATAATGTGTATAATTGTTTTAAAGTGTGCTCTTAACTGATTGTTGGATCCATGGTATGGCCATCAGTTGGTCAAAAGCTCGACTGGCTGCCTCCAGGTCCACAGTTAAAGCACCTGCTTCTGCTGGACACTTACTGTTGACCAAAGCATTACAAGAAACAGGTACACGGAAACAAAATGATTTAAGTATTATTTTAAATTCGTATTTGATTATTTTTGTTAGTAAATTAACAACTAGCAGCTATAAAATACTCACTTAGCTTTGGTGAAACTTGCAACAAGACTTGAACTTGTGAAAAACATTGACAGTATTTCTCTGTTGAAGACAGTTGAGCATTCAGAGGGACTGATCAATACTGCAGTTTCTTTATATTTGACATTTTATTTACGTAGAATAACAGCACAACAATGAATGAGGACCTCTTTGTCACCATGCTCTGTGGTGTTGCCAGCCATCTTTGCACTGTTGTCTCCTCAACTCGTCCAATTATCTGATTTTGATGCGAATTCTTTAAAGGAAAATTATATAAGAAAGGTTAACAGTGTTTACAGCAGAAGAATCCACTTAAAATAAGTCAACTCTGATGTGGCCTTTTAAAAAAAACAAACACATGATTGTGGTTATTTTTCAGTGATATTTCAGCACTTTTACCTTTGCAGATGAAATGTAAGCAAAGTTCGTATTCCATCCAGCTGCGATTTTCAAGTCTGTTTAATGAAACAAAGGCAAATAAATTCAGACATGTAGTTTGAGTCTGAATATCATCTTAAATTGACATATTAGAAATAAACATGAGACAAAATCCCCTCCAAAACACTAATGAATCAAATCAAGGTAATTACTTAATTCGACTAAAAATTTCACTATTGACAGGTAATTAGAAAAATAAAGATAACTGCGTCATTAAGCACACACAGAACACATACCAGTGGGAACGGCTGCTGCACTGTCAGTGGTCCATGGGAGCTGGACTAGACTGGGGGTCAGACTATTTTCAGGTCGTCCACTTCCAATCTGACCTTTGACCCCATTACCAAAGGCCCACAGCTGGCCTGAGGAGCTCAAAACTAGAGTGTGATGCCTAGAAGAGACGACCCAGTTATGATGAAATTTTTTTTTTGTCAGTATAGTGTTTTAGATGCAGATACTGTACATTTAAGCCATCACTAGCTGAAACATGCAGAAACACACCACACACTGCAAACAAACAGCAGTGGGCTGCCATGTCAGGCGCCAGGGGGCAAATGAGGGGGTTAAGTGCCTTGCTCAAGGGCATATCAGCCCCTGAGCCAACAACCTTTGGTCATAAACCACAGGGTTCCTACAGGTTTCTACAAGTTAAATTTAAGACTTTTTAAGACCTTTTTAAGACTACTTAGAACAGGATTTCATGCCTGTTTCACAGCCATACTGGCAAAAATCTGTGACTCCTAGAGTTCAGGAAAATTTACAAATTTACTCCAACGGCTTGATTCCTTCTGTTCAGAGTCATTTCTCACCAGGGGCTGCAAAGTTAGCAACTGGTTCCTAATTTCAATATAAACTGTCCGGTTGGAGCAGGTGGAAGTGAGTCGACTAAAGTTACTTTCTTTGCAGTTTGGACAAACACATTTCAACACAATACAGTCAACAAGTTTAAGGCAACATCATTTAAGACCTACCATATCAAACTGAATACCTTCTAAAGACTTTTTTAAGGTATTAAATGCAGACTTGTAAACTCAATACTTTTAAGACCCTGAGGGAACCCTGCAAACCAAGTCTCCTTCTCGGCCACAGTTGCTTCTAAAAATAACTCAGCTGTTCCTGCCCGGTTTCGAACCGAGGACCTTTCGCGTGTTAGGCGAACGTGATAACCACTACACTACAGGAACTGGCTGGGGTAAAATAAGAATCAGCAGAATACATGCTATGTTTTCTGGAGCTCCAACTAAAACTTCCTGTAACCCACCTTAAAGAACCCCTGATCTCCCCCACCCACACCATACCACCCACCCACAACTACCATCCAGCCCCACTCCCAGCAAGAACTGCATTATGTGCAGTAATTATTTCAGGTTTTTTTTCAGCTCTTCCTATTTTACTTTAGGCAAGGCAGGTTTATTTCTATAGCACATTTCATGTACAAGACAATTCAAAGTGCTTTACATAAAACATTAAAAGCATTACAGCAGAAGCAATAAAAAGTATAGGTATGAGAGAAACAAACAAACAAACAAAACAAAATCAGATAAATCGATAAAACAGATAAAAACTTAAAAGAATACAAACTCTATTCAAATGCAGCTGAGAACAGGTGGGTCTTTAACCTGGATTTAAATAAACTGAGTGTTTCAGCTGAACTGAGGTTTTCTGGGAGTTTGTTCCAGACATGTGGAGCATAGAAGCTGAACGCAGCTTCTCTGTGTCTGGTTCTGACTCTGGGAACTGACAACAGACCGGATCCAGATAACCTGAGGGGTCTGGCAGGTTCTTACTGGGTCAGGAGGTCACTGATATATTTTGGTCCTAAAGCATTCAGAGCTTTATAGACCAGCAACAGAACTGTAAAGTCTATCCTCTGACGGACAGGCAGCCAGTGGAAGGACCTCAGAGTTGGACTAATGTACTAATTTACTACTGAGAAACTTTTCTATATACCTGTATATACTTATTGTATTGTTGTGATTGTGGATTTTATGTGAGCTGCTGGACACCTTCAATATTCTAGTCAGACACAACCCAGTCACTATAAACAATTATTAACTAACCCTAACCCAGATCCTTCCCCCTCTCATGTCATCTTTCCAGTCTACCTACATTATTTAGAAGTATTTTTAAACAAAAAAAAAAAAAAAGTTGGACTAAAATCTCATTTTTTTTTCCCAGACCACATTACCCCCCCCCCCCCCCCCCCCCCCCTTTACGATTTTCCGTACTGATGGTCGAAAATTACCCTCTTGAAAAATGGTTTCAAACAGTCTGAAATACCTCACATGTGACTAACTGATGCCTTTGGGATTGTTTAGAAGTATTTCTAAGCAAAAAAAAAAGCTGGATCAAAATCTCTTTTTTTTTTTCCCAGACCACATACCACCCCCACCCCACCCCCCCCCCCCACCCCCCCCCCCACCCCCCCCCACCCCCTTATGATTTTCTCTATCAGTAGTTGAAAATGACCCCCTTCAAAAATGGATTTACACTGGATTGGCAAAAAGCCCAGAAATAAATAAATAAATAAATATGTTGTGATAAAACACAGTTACACTGGATTGGCAAAAAGCCCAGAAATAAATAAATAAATAAATATGTTGTGATAAAACACAGTGACTCTTTACCTGCCACATGCGATTTGTGAGGCACGTCCACCCAAACCCTCCACAAGTCTGGGTCTCACTTCATTACCAGATGAGTTATGACCCAGCTGACCATGACGTCCATCTCCAAAAGTGAACACCTTCCCATCCTAACAACAGAATTAATTAAACAGTTGTAATTACAGAGTTATAACTATAGTGTTCCATATTCTTTACACTGGATGAGTATTATCTGGCCAGGCTGAAGCAGGCGTTGGTACCTTTGTTAACACAGCTGTATGTGCTTCTCCACAGCTTATGAAAGAAACACCTAGAGGTCTGAGAGCAGGTACCATGCAGATGTTGAACCTACCTGAACAAACGACAAAACATGGATGACAGGCTAAGTTCAAAGTATTCTGCAACAGATAAGTGGCTTAAATTGCAGCAGTTATTGTCTCTGTCAGCAGATGGCACAGGTTGACTTGTGAAACTGGTCTGACAAAGGCCAGCCAGCTCCTGTATGATGCAACATGTGCTGTGTGCTACATGTCAAAGACTGAATGAATAACTGGGTGTTTTTATACCCTTCTCGTCGACCCTGTTGAGGCCCAGCTGACCCACTTTATTGGCCCCACAGCAGTACACCAGGCCTGGCAGAGTGAGGACCAGGGTGTATTCTGCTCCGGCAGCGATCTGGCTCACTGCGACACCGATCAGGGAGTGGATCAGGACCGGTGTGTACTGCAGTGACACCTCCTTCCCAAGACCCAGCTGACCATGACTGTTCTGACCCCAGGAAAAGACATCTCCACCTGGAAAACAGTCCAGAAAAAAAACAATCAATAGGTAAGCGAAGGTGAGTTTATATAGCACATATCATACTTGTTGTGCTTTACAGTGCTTAAACAATAGAATAAAAGAATATTAAAAATGCAATTAGAAGAGAATAAAGGATACATAAAACAGTAATAGATTAGGATAAAAAAAAATAACAGTACTGTGGCACAAAATATCAGTTTGTGTGTAGACTGGTAACTGGTCACATCCTGAAACGTCACGTCCCAAAAAGTACCATGGCAATCAGAGAGCAAATAGGGGGAACCCAAAGACGGTGGAGACTTAGTTCACTAGGTGACACTACAGACTAAAATATGGAAGACTCAGGTTTGATTCCCAGTCAAAGCAGCATTTTTTTTTCTGCAGATTTTCAAACGGGGGGGCACAGTGCCAGTAGGTAAATACGACATGGATATAAATCAGCCACTGGGACAACGTTCAGAGTGCAGAATTCGGAGCACTGCACTCAATACACAGAACTGACACAGAACTGAGAAGTCACACGGTACACTGCCGCATCTAACCTGTAGCTCCGCCCACCTTCTCCAGCCTCACTAATTGCACACAGCAAAGAACACCATAAAACAACAACATATAGAGCATTTACAACAATAATTCCTATTCTATACTATATACTATCATTAATTTCTCGTTTCTTCCATCGATTGCCACAGTACTGTGGTAGCAAAATCCACAAAAGAATGCACTGAAGTATACGCCATATATCACCACAGTACTGTGGCAACAAGAGGATAATGAGTTCATGGAACAGTATCCATGATTGGCTCTAGTACAAATGCTAACATTTCATTGGCTCTGTGGCAACAGACAAACTGATATTTCGTGCCACAGTACTGTGGCAGTAGCCACTGCCATAAAATAATGTCATTAAATCTATATTAAAGTGATTAAAAGAAAATACAGCTCTCTAGACTTACAGATTAACATCAGATCCACCTCTTGCCTATTAAGCTGTATGTAACTCTGAATAAAAGCCCCGTGTCTCCCAGTCACTGACTATAGCTAAAAGTGTGTTGTACATCATCTTATGTGTTTTGGGGATTCTGGAATAAAAATAGAGAAAAAAAAGAGCAATGAGGTCATTTTCACCTCCATTGCCAGGTCTAAACCATTCAGTGATTTTTATTTATTTTTTATGAACCAGGTAAGTTCGGACCTTCTTGCTGTGAGGCAACAGTGCTAACCACTGCACCACCGTACTGCCGTTTGTAGATTTGTAGACAAGTAACAACACTTTCAAATCTGTTCCATAACTAACCTGAAGCCAGTGTAAAGATGTTGGACCTGGTTTAATGTGTTCTGGTCTAATGGTCCTGGTTCTGAATGAGCTGCAGCTGTTTGATATACGTTTTGGGAAGTCAAGTCACAAGAGTATTAGAACTGACTCTACTGGAGCTTCCACTGGTCCTTTTTGAACACATAATTCTGAATTCTATTTATACTTTCAGGTGATAGAAACCTGTTTTGGTCACAGCTTTGATATGGATGGTAAATGTCAGATCTGAGTGTATTAACACAGGTTACAAATCTGATCCTTGTTTTTTAGAGGCACAGATGCAAGTTTTATCCCTATTTAATTGTAGAAAACCTTGGTTCATCCAGTCACTAGTTTGGAAAAAAAATATTTATGAATTAATTAGATCATGGATTTGTCAGTTTGAATAATGTAATGACTGCCTCATGATATTATCAGGGAGTACATACTGCAATTTGCAAAAATGATTTTTGCACTGTTCTGGGGCTCCTGCACGATGTTTTTATACTATTTAACTTTGACTACATTTTTTCACTGCACTCTCTGAATACACATGGCAATTAACATGAAACTGTAACTAGTGTAGTGGAATTCCTGATACTTTGAACACTGACATGTAAAACTAAAATTTTCACTATTCACTGTTGATGAACTTATCTTTCAGAATCCTACCTTTAGTTAACGCCAAGGAATGGGAATTTCCACAAGCAACTTGAATCACTGGTACTGGCAGTGGTAAAGGCACCCCACTGCATGTTAATGAGACAAAGATGTACAAATAACACAATAACTTCAAGTGATCTGTATGCAGTGTTTTTGACTAATGCATAGAATATGAGCCCACCTGGGTCTGTATTGGTCACACTCTGGATCTGGTAACAACCCGAGCTGTCCATCCTCTCCAGCCCCCCAAGAGAAGACACCTCCAGTTGCATTTACAACCAGACAGTGATCCTGACCACAAGCCATGGCCACCACTTTACTCAGTCCCTTTACACGGCCTTACACAGGGGAGAGCAGAAAACAGTCAACATACGTATACAAGAAGAGGAATCCTTTGTGATACTTCAAGAATTTACAATTTTCAAACCCCTACACACAAATCTTTACAAATATTTATACTTGGGAATTTGGGAAAAAAAAACAAAAACAACAAACTTTTCTTTTCACCTATATGTGTCAAATCAAACTACTTTTATAAGCTATACATGAAACACTGTTAACTTATTATTAGTAGTAGTAGTAGTATTATCATTACTACAACAAGTAGTAGTACTTTTTATTTATATTCTTATTATTATTTTGATTATTGCTATTATTATTCCATTTATTTATTATTATGTATTAATTTACTGAAATAGCATTGACTGTATTGTGATTGTAGACGCTAGTGTTATATTTATTACCTTTTTTTTAATCCTCCTGCTCTTGTCAAGAATTGTCTTTGAGGTCGTGTTAAGCCTGTTGTGTCCTAAAAACAACTCAGAATGTCCAACTTTCCCGTCTGTATTTGAACTCAACAGAAAAAAACAAAGTGCAGCTCTAAGTTTTGTTTGTGAGGCTGAAGTTTGTATCCGATTCACAGCTTCCAATTGGAATGTTCCGGTCCACCTTAAAAGTGGTATAACACCTGTAGATGGCAGTATTCAGTCATTTTCAGGCTAATAAACTGAAAAATTGAACAAATGATGTCAAAAGGTATCATAATCGTGTGTTTTATTCATTTTTATTTTAACTTTTTTTTCTTACTGATCTCAGTCCCTTTATTATATTTATGAAAACTAAAAAAAAAAAAAAAAAAAAAAAAAAAAAAAAAAAAAAAAAAAGAGCAATTTCACTGCTTCCCCCCCACCCCCATCCACATTATATTAGACCAGTACACTTAGACCTGTCAAATCTGCACTAGATTATCATGGAGACTCCAGAGACTCTTTAAAACAGTTTCTGATTTGTGAAACCTTTACTCTATTTCTGAAAATGCAAAAAAGGGTGATTTCATTGTTTATTTTTCCCCATCCAGACCACATTAGACCAGGTCCATGATAATCTTGTCCAGATTTGACAGGTCTAAACTTAGTGGTTTGTGATCTAGACCTAGTCCAATTATTGTTATTATTATTATTATTATTATTATTATTATTATTATTATTATTATACTTTTTTTCTTACTTCCTTTAAATGTTTCCCTGATTCTTCCAAGCCCTATATAATCACACACACATTATGCATTAAATTAACAAATGTAGGTTTAAGTTTTGTTTCTTTCTTATCAGTCCCAGAAACAAAAGATGAGGCTGAAGTTGGCATCCAATTTACAGCTTCCAATTGGAATTTCCAGGTCCACCTTAAAAGTGGTATAACGCCTGTAGAAGGAATTATTCGGTCATTTTCAAGTTAATTCATGAACTGAAAAATTTAACAAATAATGTCAGAAGCTATCATAATCTTGAGTTTTATTCATTCATTCATTCATTCATTTTCTGAACCCCCTTTACGGTCACAGGGGTCGCTGGAGCCTATCCCTGCTACTTATTAACATGGACCTGGACTAATGTGAATGGGAAAAAGCAGTGAAATCATCCTTTTTTGCATTTTCACAAATAGCGTAAAGGTTTCACAAATCACAAACTGTGTTTTAAAGAGTCTCTAGAGTCTCCATGTTAATCTAGTCCAGATTTGACTGGTCTAAGTGTACTGGTTTGTGATCTGGACCTGGTCTAATATGATGTAGATGGAGGGAAAAGCAGTGGAATCAGGTTTTATTTTTTTAGTTTTTATAAATATAATAAAAGGAATGAGATTAGTACGAAAAAAAAGTGTTAAAATAAAAATGAATAAAACTCAGGATTGATACCTTTTGACATCATTTGTTCAATTTTTCAGTTCATGAATTATCTTGAAAATGACTGAACAACGCCATCTACAGGCCTTATGCCACTTTTAAGGTGGACCGAGTAATTCCATTGGAAGCTGTGAAGTGGATGCCGACTTCAGCTTCGTCTTTCGTTTCTGGGACTGACAAGAAAGAAACGAAACTGAAACCTGCATTTGTGTACTGCGTCATGTGTGCGTGTGGTTTTATGGTTTGAAATGGAAGAATCGGGGCGATAGTTAAAGTAAGTAAAAAAATAAAAATAAAACAAAAAACAAAACAAAAAAAAACAATAAAGATAATAAATAGGACATAAATAAACAAACAAACAAAAAACCTAAGTAGCCTACATAGGCTGGCTCAAGTGCAGTTTTGTTCTGGAAAACGGTCTATATTTACTGAAAGTACAAGGAAACAAACTCCTCAGCTGGATCACAGGTGTGGGATGATTCGGCTCGTGGGGAACCGGAAGGAGCGCGAGCCAGGGCCAAAACCCTGTGTGGACTGTGACACTTTTCTAACTTTTTAACTATTATTATTTTTATTTATTTATTTTACTACTGATTAAATTTAAAATAACTAAAAACAAAATAAAATAAATAAAAAATAAAATACTTAAATAAAAATTACAGTCTGTTTACAGTTCAGTGCTACCTTCGTGGCTTGTTTGAACTTTTCCAAACCCTACCTGGAGTTTTTCCATCTTTATTCTTTCGTCCAAGTTGTCCCTGTCCGTTGTGTCCACACGACAACACGTCTCCATCCTTAGTCAGAAACAAAGTGTGTTCCTCTCCACAGCAGATGTCGGTGATGACTTCAGGGACAGTCCAGGACACAGGACTCAACCCAGATGTGTTTGGACCAAACTGTCCTCTGGAGCAGTCCCCCCAACACAGCAGCTCCATCCTGGTTCCACCTGGACTGGACAGAGGACAAGTTCCTGTCATAGTCTGCGGAGGACCGCTTTATCTGAGCTGACGGTGCGTTCAATAGCCATCGGGCATATTTTTACCAGTCTCGGAATTTTGCATTTAAAGCACATTTTATTTGCAAATGTAGATTATTAAGATAAGTTACCAAATATGTATATATTTTTGTTCGAGCTGTCTTTTTTTATTAAACGTAATTCCGACCAGAATTATATACAAGTGTCTTGCTGTAATATGTTCATTTCAAAATTCACACACGTACTCTGAAGGCATCATGATCAGGTGATGGACATTTTATTTTTTTTATTTTTATTTTTTAAATTCAATCCTACGTGTTACTTTAAACCAATAATGTACAGTGAGTAGGACAACTTCAGCTTTTGGCAATTTTGGCCACTATTTTTAAACATTTTGATATGTTTTTTGACATTATTTTAACTAAATACATGAATTTCATTGCTATTATTTTATGTGCATGTGAGTGAATGACTGAGTATCAATGTGAAATTACTTTAATACAAAGATGTAAAATGAAAACAAACTAATAAAGAAGGCATTCAGTAATAGTCAATTTTATTCAAAAATATATGACAAAATTCATCACTTAGAAATATAATGTGTCAACAATACATACAACAGGTATGTGTGGGGAAATAAAACAGAGGTTTCATTTTCTCAGAAATGACATTTACAAGAGAGTATCATCATTACACAGCAAATGACAGTACAAAGGATGTAATGTTCCTGCAGGTTGTATTATTCTGTCTGCCTACAAATACAGGGTGGGGAAGCAAAATTTACAATATTTTGAGGCAAGGATTGAAAGACAGTGTATGACCAATTAGTTTATTGAAAGTCATGAGAATTTATTTGCCACAAGAAAATTGACATAATAGAAAATGTTTTTATTCTATGTGTCCTCCTTCTTTCTCAATAACTGCCTTCACACGCTTCCTGAAAATTGCGCAAGTGTTCCTCAAAAATTCAGGTGACAACTTCTCCCATTCTTCTTTAATAGTATCTTCCAGACTTTCTCGTAATAGTTTTGCTCATAGTCATTCTCTTCTTTCCATTATAAACAGTCTTTATGGACACTCCAACTGTTTTTGAAATCTCCTTTGGTGTGACGAGTGCATTCAGCAAATCACACACTCTTTGACGTTTGCTTTCCTGATTACTCATATGGGCAAAATTTTCTGAAAAGGTATGGATAATAGTGTTAGGTATGATTATGACATCAATATATGTTTGGTTTCAAAACAATTGACGTAGTGCCTGCTGAGAAAAAACAACTAAATGTTCATTGTAAATTTTGCTTCCCCACCCTGTGTATTATGTGTGATGTAGAAGAGTGCAATATTCTTACAGCATATAAACATCTGCAGCTCCTAACTTGCAGAAACAAGAGTATCATTTAATAATTTCCTAACAGCTTCATTCATTTGCATAATTTCTTGCATCTTGGAGCAAAAAAGTAACAGTAACCTCAAGTATATTGCAAATAAAGTGAGAATAAAAATACTTCTGTGCCTCCTCTTGTTTCTGTTTTTGTTTGGCCTATGACAGAAGTTTTTGGCCAAATAGTGGTGGGGGGGTTGACCAGTAGTTCAGATGTGTCTCCTTTGCACAGGCTCTGTGGTTTATCAGAAACAACATGGCGGCTCATTAAGGCCATGTAATGTTTGGTGTTTTCAGAGGTACCCATGTACTCAATGTTCTGTCAAAGGGACACTGGCTCAGATATCGTGGTAAATGTTCCTTCCACTTCTCTGTGTCCTTTCCATTGACGTTGACGTCTAAAAGAGAGTACACTCCTACAGAGCCATCCTCAAAACCCACAACTACACACTGCTGCTCACACACAGCCAACGTCAAGGGATTCTTAGGCAGACACACACTTCCTATCTGGGTCCCGTCTGCCAGACGTATCACTGTGAGGACAGGCCTCACATGGAGGTGACACACACAGTTACTGTCCAGGTCTGTGGGACACGATACATAGATCACATAGAGTCCAGATCTGTCCAAACAGGCTTTAATGACCGGACCTTTGGCTTTGAACGAGCACAGTCTGATCTGAGTCAGGTCCAAGATGGTTACAGCTTCATTATCAGTAGACAGCAGTGCATAACTACCATCAGACGACATGTGAAAGTCTTGTGGCTGACAGTGGAGGGTATACGGCAGCTGAAAGTGTCTGCAAACCGTCTCCTCTGCTACTTTCCAGGTGTACACTGACCCTGAAGCAGCTATCACTACCACAAAGTCTGGATGCTCTGAAAGGCTGTGGAAAGCAACAACATGCTCCGAGCTTTCCACACAAGAGAAACGCTTACTGATTGAGCCAGACCAAAGACTGGCAGCCAGTAGATCGCTATGGCGACGCCCAATCAGGAAAGTACTCTCAGATGATATCTGAGCGTCAGATGGGTACAAGTGTATGCTGCAAACAGCGCCACCATTAGCCAGCTTCCAAACCCGAGACAGGCCTCGCTCAGAAACACTCACCCCAAAGTTACAATTAGGAGTCAGCAGGATATCTGTGGCTCTGCTGCCGCTGATCCGCACAATGTTCAGCCCACTTGTGTCGCGTTATAACCGTGTAAAAAACGTGTTGTTGCGTTATAACCGTGTAATAAACGTGTTGTGGCGTTATAACCATGTAATAAACGTGTTGTCGCGTTATAACCGTGTTATAACCGTGTAATAAACGTGTTGTGGCGTTATAACCGTGTAATAAACGTGTTGTGGTGTTATAACCGTGTAATAAACGTGTTGGGGCGTTATAACCGTGTAATAAACGTGTTGTGGCGTTATAACCGTGTAATAAACGTGTAATAAACGTGTTGTGGCGTTATAACCGTGTAATACACGTGTTGTGGCGTTATAACCGTGTAATAAACGTGTTGTCGCGTTTTAACCGTGTTATAACCGTGTAATAAACGTGTTGTGGCGTTATAACCGTGTAATAAACGTGTTGTGGCGTTATAACCGTGTAATAAACGTGTTGCGGCAATATAACCGTGTAATAAACGTGTTGTCGCGTTATAACTGTGTAATAAACGTGTTGTCGCGTTATAACCGTGTATAAAAAGTGTTGTCGCGTTATAACCATGTAATAAACGTGTTGTCACGTTATAACCGTGTAATAAACGTGTTGTCGCGTTATAACCGTGTTATAACCATTTAATAAACGTGTTGTGGCGTTATAACCGTGTAATAAACGTGTTGTGGCGTTATAACCGTGTAATAAACGTGTTGTCGCGTTATAACCGTGTTATAACCGTGTTATAACCGTGTAATAAACGTGTTGTCGCGTTATAACCGTGTAATAAACGTGTTGTCACGTTATAACCGTGTAATAAATGTGTTGTGGCGTTATAACCGTGTAAAAAACGTGTTGTTGCGTTATAACCGTGTAATAAACGTGTTGTGGCGTTATAACCATGTAATAAACGTGTTGTCGCGTTATAACCGTGTTATAACCGTGTAATAAACGTGTTGTGGCGTTATAACCGTGTAATAAACGTGTTGTGGTGTTATAACCGTGTAATAAACGTGTTGTGGCGTTATAACCGTGTAATAAACGTGTTGTGGCGTTATAACCGTGTAATAAATGTGTTGTCGCGTTATAACCGTGTTATAACCGTGTAATAAACGTGTTGTCGCGTTATAACCGTGTAATAAACATGTTGTGGCGTTATAACCGAGTAATAAACGTGTTGTCGCGTTATAACCGTGTTATAACCGTGTAATAAACGTGTTGTGGCGTTATAACCGTGTAATAAACGTGTTGTGGCGTTATAACCGTGTAATACACGTGTTGTGGCGTTATAACCGTGTAATAAACGTGTTGTCGCGTTATAACCGTGTTATAACCGTGTAATAAACGTGTTGTGGCGTTATAACCGTGTAATAAACATGTTGTGGCGTTATAACCGTGTAATAAACGTGTTGCGGCAATATAACCGTGTAATAAACGTGTCGTCGCGTTATAACCGTGTAATAAACGTGTTGTCGCGTTATAACCGTGTAATAAACGTGTTGTCGCGTTATAACCATGTAATAAACGTGTTGTCACGTTATAACCATGTAATAAACGTGTTGTCGCGTTATAACCGTGTTATAACCATGTAATAAACGTGTTGTGGCGTTATAACCGTGTAATAAACGTGTTGTGGCGTTATAACCGTGTAATAAACGTGTTGTGGCGTTATAACCGTGTAATAAACGTGTTGTCGCGTTATAACCGTGTTATAACCGTGTTATAACCGTGTAATAAACGTGTTGTCGCGTTATAACCGTGTAATAAACGTGTTGTCACGTTATAACCGTGTAATAAACGTGTTGCGGCGTTATAACCGTTTAATAAACGTGTTGCGGCGTTATAACCGTGTAATAAACGTGTCGTCGCGTTATAACCGTGTAATAAACGTGTTGTCGCGTTATAACCGTGTAATAAACGTGTTGTGGCGTTATAACCGTGTAATAAACGTGTTGTCGCGTTATAACCGTGTTATAACCGTGTAATAAACGTGTAGTGGCGTTATAACCGTGTAATAAACGTGTTGTGGCGTTATAACCGTGTAATAAACGTGTTGTGGCGTTATAACCGTTTAATAAACGTGTTGTCGCGTTATAACCGTGTTATAACCGTGTAATAAACGTGTTGTGGCGTTATAACCGTGTAATAAACGTGTTGTGGCGTTATAACCGTGTAATAAACGTGTTGTCGCGTTATAACCGTGTTATAACCGTGTAATAAACGTGTTGTCGCGTTATAACCATGTAATAAACGTGTTGTCACGTTATAACCGTGTAATAAACGTGTTGTGGCGTTATAACCGTGTAATAAACGTGTCGTCGCGTTATAACCGTGTAATAAACGTGTCGTCGCGTTATAACCGTGTAATAAACGTGTTGTCGCGTTATAACCGTGTAATAAACGTGTTGTCGCGTTATAACCGTGTTATAACCGTGTAATAAACGTGTTGTCGCGTTATAACCGTGTAATAAACGTGTTGTCGCGTTATAACCGTGTGATAAATGTGTTGTCGCGTTATAACCATGTAATAAACGTGTTGTCGCGTTATAACGGTGTAATAAACGTATTGTCGCGTTATAACCGTGTAATAAACGTGTTGTCGCGTTATAACCGTGTAATAAATGTTTAATAAACGTGTTGTCGCGTTATAACCGTGTAATAAATGTGTTGTCGCGTTATAACGGTGTAATAAACGTGTTGTCGCGTTATAACCGTGTAATAAACGTGTTGTCGCGTTATAACCGTGTAATAAACGTGTTGTCGCGTTATAACCGTGTAATAAACGTGTTGTCGCGTTATAACCGTGTAATAAACGTTTTGTCGTGTTATAACTGTGTAATAAACATGTTGTCGCGTTATAACCGTGTAATAAACGTGTTGTTGCGTTATAACCGTGTTATAACCATGTAATAAACGTGTTGTCACATTATAACCGTGTAATAAACATGTTGTCGCGTTATAACCGTGTAATAAACGTGTGTCGCGTTATAACCATGTAATCAACGTGTTGTTGCGTTATAACCGTGTACTAAACGTGTTGTTGCGTTATAACCGTGTAATAAACGTGTTGTCGTGTTATAACCGTGTAATAAACGTGTTGTTGCGTTATAACCGTGTTATAACCATGTAATAAACGTGTTGTCACATTATAACCGTGTAATAAACATGTTGTCGCGTTATAACAGTGTAATAAACGTGTGTTTGTGTTATAACCGTGTAATAAACGTGTTGTCGCATTATAACCGTGTAATAAACATGTTGTCGTGTTATAACTGTGTAATAAACATGTTGTCGCGTTATAACAGTGTAATAAACGTGTTGTCGCGTTATAACCGCTTTATAACCGTGTAATAAATGTGTTGTTGCGTTATAACCGTGTAATAAACGTATTATCACGTTATAACCGTGTAATAGACGTGTTGTCGCGTTATAACCGTGTAATAAACGTGTGTTCGCGTTATAACCGTGTAATAAACGTGTTGTCGTGTTATAACCGTGTAATAAACGTGTTGTTGCGTTATAACCGTGTAATAAACATGTTGTCGCGTTATAACAGTGTAATAAGCATGTTGTTACGTTATAACCGTGTAATAAACGTGTTGTCGCGTTATAACCGTGTAATAAACGTGTTGTCGTGTTATAACCGTGTAATAAACATGTTGTCGCGTTATAACAGTGTAATAAACGTGTTGTCGTGTTATAACCGTGTTATAACCGTGTAATAAACGTGTTGTCGCGTTATAACCGTGTAATAAACGTGTTGTCGTGTTATAACCGTGTAATAAACATGTTGTCGCGTTATAACAGTGTAATAAGCATGTTGTTACGTTATAACCGTGTAATAAACGTGTTGTCGCGTTATAACCGTGTAATAAACGTGTTGTCATGTTATAACCGTGTAATAAACATGTTGTCGTGTTATAACCGTGTAATAAACATGTTGTCGCGTTATAACAGTGTAATAAACGTGTTGTCGCGTTATAACCGCTTTATAACCGTGTAATAAATGTGTTGTTGCGTTATAACCGTGTAATAAACGTATTATCACGTTATAACCGTGTAATAGACGTGTTGTCGCGTTATAACCGTGTAATAAACGTGTGTTCGCGTTATAACCGTGTAATAAACGTGTTGTCGTGTTATAACCGTGTAATAAACGTGTTGTTGCGTTATAACCGTGTAATAAACATGTTGTCGCGTTATAACAGTGTAATAAGCATGTTGTTACGTTATAACCGTGTAATAAACGTGTTGTCGCGTTATAACCGTGTAATAAACGTGTTGTCGTGTTATAACCGTGTAATAAACATGTTGTCGCGTTATAACAGTGTAATAAACGTGTTGTCGCGTTATAACCGTGTTATAACCGTGTAATACACGTGTTGTCGCGTTATAACCGGGTAATAAACGTGTTGTCGTGTTATAACCGTGTAATAAACATGTTGTCGCGTTATAACAGTGTAATAAGCATGTTGTTACGTTATAACCGTGTAATAAACGTGTTGTCGCGTTATAACCGTGTAATAAACGTGTTGTTGCGTTATAACCGTGTAATAAACATGTTGTCGCGTTATAACAGTGTAATAAGCATGTTGTTACGTTATAACCGTGTAATAAACGTGTTGTCGCGTTATAACCGTGTAATAAACGTGTTGTCGTGTTATAACCGTGTAATAAACATGTTGTCGCGTTATAACAGTGTAATAAACGTGTTGTCGTGTTATAACCGTGTTATAACCGTGTAATAAACGTGTTGTCGCATTATAACCGTGTAATAAACGTGTTGTCGTGTTATAACCGTGTAATAAACATGTTGTCGCGTTATAACAGTGTAATAAGCATGTTGTTACGTTATAACCGTGTAATAAACGTGTTGTCGCGTTATAACCGTGTAATAAACGTGTTGTCATGTTATAACCGTGTAATAAACATGTTGTCGTGTTATAACCGTGTAATAAACATGTTGTCGCGTTATAACAGTGTAATAAACGTGTTGTCGCGTTATAACCGCTTTATAACCGTGTAATAAATGTGTTGTTGCGTTATAACCGTGTAATAAACGTATTATCACGTTATAACCGTGTAATAGACGTGTTGTCGCGTTATAACCGTGTAATAAACGTGTGTTCGCGTTATAACCGTGTAATAAACGTGTTGTCGTGTTATAACCGTGTAATAAACGTGTTGTTGCGTTATAACCGTGTAATAAACATGTTGTCGCGTTATAACAGTGTAATAAGCATGTTGTTACGTTATAACCGTGTAATAAACGTGTTGTCGCGTTATAACCGTGTAATAAACGTGTTGTCGTGTTATAACCGTGTAATAAACATGTTGTCGCGTTATAACAGTGTAATAAACGTGTTGTCGCGTTATAACCGTGTTATAACCGTGTAATACACGTGTTGTCGCGTTATAACCGGGTAATAAACGTGTTGTCGTGTTATAACCGTGTAATAAACATGTTGTCGCGTTATAACAGTGTAATAAGCATGTTGTTACGTTATAACCGTGTAATAAACGTGTTGTCGCGTTATAACCGTGTAATAAACGTGTTGTCATGTTATAACCGTGTAATAAACATGTTGTCGCGTTATAACAGTGTAATAAACGTGTTGTCGCGTTATAACCGTGTAATAAACGTGTTGTCGCGTTATAACCGTGTAATAAACGTGTTGTCGCGTTATAACCGTGTAATAAACGTGTTGTCGCGTTATAACCGCGTTATAACCGTCTAATAAACGTGTTGTCGCGTTAAAACAGTGTAATAAACGTGTTTTTGCGTTATAACAGTGTAATAAACATGTTGTTGCGTTATAACCGTGTAATAAACGTTTTGTCGTGTTATAACTGTGTAATAAACATGTTGTCGCGTTATAACCGTGTAATAAACGTGTTGTTGCGTTATAACCGTGTTATAACCATGTAATAAACGTGTTGTCACATTATAACCGTGTAATAAACATGTTGTCGCGTTATAACAGTGTAATAAACGTGTTGTTGTGTTTTAACCGTGTAATAAACGTGTTGTCGCATTATAACCGTGTAATAAACATGTTGTCGTGTTATAACCGTGTAATAAACATGTTGTCGCGTTATAACAGTGTAATAAACGTGTTGTCGCGTTATGACCACGTTACAACCATGTAATAAACGTGTTGTCGCGTTATAACCATGTAATCAACGTGTTGTTGCGTTATAACCGTGTACTAAACGTGTTGTTGCGTTATAACCGTGTTATAACCGTGTAATAAACGTGTTGTTGCGTTATAACAGTGTAATAAACGTGTTGTCGCGTTATAACCGTGTTATAACCGTGTAATAAACGTGTTGTTGCGTTATAACCGTGTAATAAACGTGTTGTCGCGTTATAACCGTGTAATAAACGTGTTGTCGCGTTATAACCGTGTAATAAACGTGTTGTCGCGTTATAACCGCGTTATAACCGTGTAATAAACGTGTTGTCGCGTTATAACCGGGTAATAAACGTGTTGTCGTGTTATAACCGTGTAATAAACATGTTGTCGCGTTATAACAGTGTAATAAGCATGTTGTTACGTTATAAC
This sequence comes from Sphaeramia orbicularis, assembly GCF_902148855.1. Classification (NCBI taxonomy): domain Eukaryota; kingdom Metazoa; phylum Chordata; class Actinopteri; order Kurtiformes; family Apogonidae; genus Sphaeramia; species Sphaeramia orbicularis. The sequence continues at coordinate 23,183,523 of NC_043969.1, read as the reverse complement.
CGTGTAATAAACGTGTTGTCGCGTTATAACCGTGTAATAAACGTGTTGTCATGTTATAACCGTGTAATAAACATGTTGTCGCGTTATAACAGTGTAATAAACGTGTTGTCGCGTTATAACCGTGTAATAAACGTGTTGTCGCGTTATAACCGTGTAATAAACGTGTTGTCGCGTTATAACCGTGTAATAAACGTGTTGTCGCGTTATAACCGCGTTATAACCGTCTAATAAACGTGTTGTCGCGTTAAAACAGTGTAATAAACATGTTTTTGCGTTATAACAGTGTAATAAACATGTTGTTGCGTTATAACCGTGTAATAAACGTTTTGTCGTGTTATAACTGTGTAATAAACATGTTGTCGCGTTATAACCGTGTAATAAACGTGTTGTTGCGTTATAACCGTGTTATAACCATGTAATAAACGTGTTGTCACATTATAACCGTGTAATAAACATGTTGTTGCGTTATAACAGTGTAATAAACGTGTTGTTGTGTTTTAACCGTGTAATAAACGTGTTGTCGCATTATAACCGTGTAATAAACATGTTGTCGTGTTATAACTATGTAATAAACATGTTGTCGCGTTATAACAGTGTAATAAACGTGTTGTCGCGTTATAACCGCTTTATAACCGTGTAATAAATGTGTTGTTGCGTTATAACCATGTAATAAATGTATTATCACGTTATAACCGTGTAATAGACGTGTTGTCGCGTTATAACCGTGTAATAAACGTATGTCGCGTTATAACCATGTAATCAACGTGTTGTTGCGTTATAACCGTGTACTAAACGTGTTGTTGCGTTATAACCGTGTAATAAACGTGTTGTCGTGTTATAACCGTGTAATAAACGTGTTGTTGCGTTATAACCGTGTAATAAACATGTTGTCGCGTTATAACAGTGTAATAAGCGTGTTGTTGCGTTATAACCGTGTAATAAACGTGTTGTCGCGTTATAACCGTGTAATAAATGTGTTGTCGTGTTATAACCGTGTAATGAACATGTTGTCGCGTTATAACAGTGTAATAAACGTGTTGTCGCGTTATAACCGCGTTATAACCATGTAATAAACGTGTTGTCACGTTTTAACCATGCAATCAATGTGTTGTTGCGTTATAACCGTGTAATAAACGTGTTGTTGCGTTATAACTGTGTAATAAACATGTTGTCACGTTATAACCGTGTAATAAACGTGTTGTCGCGTTATAACAATGTAATAAACGTGTTGTCGCGTTATAACCATGTAATAAACGTGTTGTTGCGTTATAACCGTGTAATAAACATGTTGTCACGTTATAACAGTGTAATAAATGTGTTGTTGCGTTATAACCATGTAATAAACGTGTTGTCGCGTTATAACCGTGTAATAAACATTTTGTCGCGTTATAACAGTGTAATAAACGTGTTGTTGCGTTATAACCGTTTAATAAACGTGTTGTCGCGTCATAACCGTGTAATAAACGTGTTGTCGCGTCATAACCGTGTAATAAACGTGTTGTCGCGTCATAACCGTGTAATAAATGTGTTGTCGCGTCATAACCATGTAATAAACGTGTTGTCGTGTTATAACCGTGTAATAAACGTGTTGTCGCGTTATAACCATGTAATAAACGTGTTGTCGCGTTATAACCGTGTAATAAACATGTTGTCGCGTTATAACAGTGTAATAAACGTGTTGTTGTGTTATAACCGTGTAATAAACGTGTTGTCGCGTTATAACTGTGTAATAAACGTGTTGTTGCGTTATAACCATGTAATAAACGTGTTGTTGCGTTATAGCCGTGTAATAAACGTGTTGTCACGTTATAACTGTGTAATAGACGTGTTGTCGCGTTATAACCGTGTAATAAACGTTTGTTCGCGTTATAACCGTGTAATAAACGTTTTGTCACGTTATAACCGTGTAATAAACGTGTTGTTGCGTTATAACCGTGTAATAAACGTGTTGTCGCGTCATAACCGTGTAATAAACGTGTTGTCGCGTCATAACCGTGTAATAAACGTGTTGTCGTGTTATAACCGTGTAATAAACATGTTGTCGCGTTATAACAGTGTAATAAACGTGTTGTCGCGTTATGACCACGTTACAACCATGTAATAAACGTGTTGTCGCGTTATAACCATGTTACCAACGTGTTGTTGCGTTTTAACCGTGTACTAAACGTGTTGTTGCGTTATAACCATGTTATAACCGTGTAATAAACGTGTTGTCGTGTTATAACCGTGTAATAAACGTGTTGTCACGTTATAACCGTGTAATAAACATGTTGTTGCGTTATAACCGTGTAATAAACATGTTGTCGCGTCATAACAGTGTAATAAACGTGTTGTTGCATTATAACCGTGTAATAAACGTGTTGTCGCGTTATAACTGTGTAATAAACGTGTTGTTGCGTTATAACCGTGTAATAAATGTGTTGTCACGTTATAACCGTGTAATAGACGTGTTGTCGCGTTATAACCTTGTAATAAACATGTGTTCGCGTTATAACCGTGTAATAAACGTGTTGTCGCGTTATAACCGTGTAATAAACGTGTTGTCGCGTTAAAACAGTGTAGTAAACGTGTTTTTGCGTTATAACAGTGGAATAAACATGTTGTTGCGTTATAACCGTGTAATAAACGTTTTGTCGTGTTATAACCGTGTAATAAACATGTTGTCGCGTTATAACAGTGTAATAAACGTGTTGTCGCATTATGACCGCGTTATAACCGTGTAATAAACGTGTTGTTGCGTTATAACCGTGTTATAACCATGTAATAAACGTGTTGTCACATTATAACCGTGTAATAAACATGTTGTCGCGTTATAACAGTGTAATAAACGTGTTGTTGTGTTATAACCGTGTAATAAACGTGTTGTCGCATTATAACCGTGTAATAAACGTGTTGTCGTGTTATAACCGTGTAATAAACGTGTTGTCGCGTTATAACAGTGTAATAAGCATGTTGTTACGTTATAACCGTGTAATAAACGTGTTGTCGCATTATAACCGTGTTATAACCGTCTAATAAACGTGTTGTCGCGTTAAAACAGTGTAATAAACGTGTTTTTGCGTTATAACAGTGTAATAAACATGTTGTTGCGTTATAACCGTGTAATAAACATTTTGTCGTGTTATAACCGTGTAATAAACATGTTGTCGCGTTATAACAGTGTAATAAACGTGTATTCGCATTATGACCGCGTTATAACCGTGTAATAAACGTGTTGTTGCGTTATAACCGTGTTATAACCATGTAATAAACGTGTTGTCACATTATAACCGTGTAATAAACATGTTGTCGCGTTATAACAGTGTAATAAACGTGTGTTTGTGTTATAACCGTGTAATAAACGTGTTGTCGCATTATAACCGTGTAATAAACATGTTGTCGTGTTATAACTGTGTAATAAACATGTTGTCGCGTTATAACAGTGTAATAAACGTGTTGTCGCGTTATAACCGCTTTATAACCGTGTAATAAATGTGTTGTTGCGTTATAACCGTGTAATAAACGTATTATCACGTTATAACCGTGTAATAGACGTGTTGTCGCGTTATAACCGTGTAATAAACGTGTGTTCGCGTTATAACCGTGTAATAAACGTGTTGTCGTGTTATAACCGTGTAATAAACGTGTTGTTGCGTTATAACCGTGTAATAAACATGTTGTCGCGTTATAACAGTGTAATAAGCATGTTGTTACGTTATAACCGTGTAATAACGTGTTGTCGCGTTATAACCGTGTAATAAACGTGTTGTCGTGTTATAACCGTGTAATAAACATGTTGTCGCGTTATAACAGTGTAATAAACGTGTTGTCGTGTTATAACCGTGTTATAACCGTGTAATAAACGTGTTGTCGCGTTATAACCGTGTAATAAACGTGTTGTCGTGTTATAACCGTGTAATAAACATGTTGTCGCGTTATAACAGTGTAATAAGCATGTTGTTACGTTATAACCGTGTAATAAACGTGTTGTCGCGTTATAACCGTGTAATAAACGTGTTGTCATGTTATAACCGTGTAATAAACATGTTGTCGTGTTATAACCGTGTAATAAACATGTTGTCGCGTTATAACAGTGTAATAAACGTGTTGTCGCGTTATAACCGCTTTATAACCGTGTAATAAATATGTTGTTGCGTTATAACCGTGTAATAAACGTATTATCACGTTATAACCGTGTAATAGACGTGTTGTCGCGTTATAACCGTGTAATAAACGTGTGTTCGCGTTATAACCGTGTAATAAACGTGTTGTCGTGTTATAACCGTGTAATAAACGTGTTGTTGCGTTATAACCGTGTAATAAACATGTTGTCGCGTTATAACAGTGTAATAAGCATGTTGTTACGTTATAACCGTGTAATAAACGTGTTGTCGCGTTATAACCGTGTAATAAACGTGTTGTCGTGTTATAACCGTGTAATAAACATGTTGTCGCGTTATAACAGTGTAATAAACGTGTTGTCGCGTTATAACCGTGTTATAACCGTGTAATACACGTGTTGTCGCGTTATAACCGGGTAATAAACGTGTTGTCGTGTTATAACCGTGTAATAAACATGTTGTCGCGTTATAACAGTGTAATAAGCATGTTGTTACGTTATAACCGTGTAATAAACGTGTTGTCGCGTTATAACCGTGTAATAAACGTGTTGTCACATTATAACCGTGTAATAAACATGTTGTCGCGTTATAACAGTGTAATAAATGTGTTGTCGCGTTATAACCGCTTTATAACCGTGTAATAAACGTGTTGTCGCGTTATAACCGTGTAATAAACATGTTGTTGCGTTATAACCGTGTAATAAACGTGTTGTCACCTTATAACCGTGTAATAGACGTGTTGTCGCGTTATAACCGTGTAATAAACGTGTGTTCGCGTTATAACCGTGTAATAAACGTGTTGTTGTGTTATAACCGTGTCATAAACATGTTGTCGCGTTATAACAGTGTAATAAGCGTGTTGTTGCGTTATAACCGTGTAATAAACGTGTTGTCGCGTTATAACCGTGTAATAAATGTGTTGTCGTGTTATAACCGTGTAATAAACATGTTGTCGCGTTATAACATTGTAATGAACGTGTTGTCGCGTTATAACCGCGTTATAACCGTGTAATAAACGTGTTGTCGCGTTTTAACCATGTAATCAATGTGTTGTTGCATTATAACCGTGTAATAAACGTGTTGTTGCGTTATAACCGTGTTATAACCGTGTAATAAACGTGTTGTCGCGTTATAACCGTGTAATAAACGTGTTGTCACATTATAACCGTGTAATAAACATGTCGCGTTATAACAGTTTAATAAATGTGTTGTCGCGTTATAACCGCTTTATAACCGTGTAATAAACGTGTTGTCGCGTTATAACCGTGTAATAAACATGTTGTTGCGTTATAACCGTGTAATAAACGTGTTGTCACCTTATAACCGTGTAATAGATCTGTTGTCGCGTTATAACCGTGTAATAAACGTGTGTTCGCGTTATAACCGTGTAATAAACGTGTTGTCGTGTTATAACCGTGTAATAAACGTGTTGTTGCGTTATAACCGTGTAATAAACATGTTGTCGCGTTATAACAGTGTAATAAGCGTGTTGTTGCGTTATAACCGTGTAATAAATGTGTTGTCGCGTTATAACCGTGTAATAAATGTGTTTTTTTGTTATAACCGTGTAATAAACATGTTGTCGCGTTATAACAGTGTAATAAACGTGTTGTCGCGTTATAACCGCGTTATAACCATGTAATAAACGTGTTGTCGCGTTTTAACCATGTAATCAATGTGTTGTTGCGTTATAACCGTGTAATAAACGTGTTGTTGCGTTATAACCGTGTTATAACCGTCTAATAAACGTGTTGTCGCTTTATAACCGTGTAATAAACGTGTTGTCACGTTATAACCGTGTAATAAACATGTTGTCGCGTTATAACAGTGTAATAAACGTGTTGTTGCGTTATAACCGTGTAATAAACGTGTTGTCGCATTATAACCGTGTAATAAACGTGTTGTCGTGTTATAACCGTGTAATAAACATGTGTTCCCGTTATAACAGTGTAATAAACGTGTTGTCGCGTTATAACCGCGTTATAACCATGTAATAAACGTGTTGTCGCGTTTTAACCATGTAATCAATGTGTTGTTGCGTTATAACCGTGTAATAAACGTGTTGTTGCGTTATAACCGTGTTATAACCGTCTAATAAACGTGTTGTCGCATTATAACCGTGTAATAAACGTGTTGTCACGTTATAACCGTGTAATAAACATGTTGTCGCGTTATAACAGTGTAATAAACGTGTTGTTGCGTTATAACCGTGTAATAAACGTGTTGTCGCATTATAACCGTGTAATAAACGTGTTGTCGTGTTATAACCGTGTAATAAACATGTGTTCCCGTTATAACAGTGTAATAAACGTGTTGTCGCATTATAACCGCTTTATAACCGTGTAATAAACGTGTTGTCGCGTTATAACCGTGTAATAAACGTGTTGTCATGTTATAACCGTGTTATAACCGTTTAATAAACGTGTTATGCGTTATAACCATGTAATAAACTTTTTGTCGCGTTATAACCGTGTAATAAATGTGTTGTCGCGTTATAACCGTGTTATAACTGTGTAATAAACGTGTTGTCACATTATAACCGTGTAATAAACGTGTTGTCGCGTTATAACCGTGTTATAACCATGTAATAAACGTGTTGTCGCGTTATAACAGTGTAATAAACGTGTTGTCGCGTTATAACCGCGTTATAACCGTGTAATAAACGTGTTGTCGCGTTATAACAGTGTAATAAACTTGTTTTCGCATTATAACCGTGTAATAAACGTATTGTCGCGTCATAACCCTGTAATAAACGAGTTTTCGCGTTATAACCGTGTAATAAACGTTTTGTCGCGTTATAACCATGTTATAACCGTGTAATAAACGTGTTGTCGCGTTATAACCGTGTAATAAACGTGTTGTCGCGTTTTAACCGTGTAATAAACATGTTGTCGCGTTATAACCGCGTTATAACCGCGTTATAACCGTGTAATAAACGTGTTGTCGCGTTATAACCGTGTAATAAACGTGTTGTCACGTTAAAACCGTTTAATAAACGTGTTTTCGCGTTATTACCATGTAATAAACGTGTTGTCGCGTTATAACCATGTAATAAACGTGTTGTCGCGTTATAACCGTGTAATAAACATGTTGTCGAGTTATAACCGTGTTATAACTGTGTAATAAACGTTTTGTCGCGGTATAACAGTGTAATAAACGTGTTGTCGCGTTATAACCGTGTAATAAACGTATTGTCGCGTTATAACCGTGTTATAACCATGTAATAAACGTGTTGTTACGTTATAACCGTGTAATAAACGTGTTGTCGCGTTATAACCGTGTAATAAACGTGTTGTCGCGTTATAACCGTGTAATAAACGTGTTGTCGCGTTATAACCGTGTTATAACCGTGTAATAAACGGGTTGTCGCGTTATAACCGTGTAGTAAACGTGTTGTGGCGTTACAACCGTGTAATAAACGTGTTTTCGCGTTACAACCGTGTAATAAACGCCTTGTCGCTAGTTTTTTTTAGCTTTTTACAATTTTAACACTTTTTTTTACATTATTTCAACTACATACATGAATTTCATTGCTATTATTTTATGTGCATGTGAGTGAATGACTGAGAATCAATGTGAAATTACTTTAATACAAAGATGTAAAATGAAAACAAACTAATAAAGAAGGCATTCAGTAATAGTCAATTTTATTCAAAAATATATGACAAAATTCATCACTTAGAAATATAATGTGTCAACAATACATACAACAGGTATGTGTGGGGAAATAAAACAGAGGTTTCATTTTCTCAGAAATGACATTTACAAGAGAGTATCATCATTACACAGCAAATGACAGTACAAAGGATGTAATGTTCCTGCAGGTTGTATTATTCTGTCTGCCTACAAATACAGGGTGGGGAAGCAAAATTTACAATATTTTGAGGCAGGGATTGAAAGACAGTGTATGACCAATTAGTTTATTGAAAGTCATGAGAATTTATTTGCCACAAGAAAATTGACATAATAGAAAATGTTTTTATTCTGTGTCCTCCTTCTTTCTCAATAACTGCCTTCACACGCTTCCTGAAAATTGCGCAAGTGTTCCTCAAAAATTCAGGTGACAACTTCTCCCATTCTTCTTTAATAGTATCTTCCAGACTTTCTCGTAATAGTTTTGCTCATAGTCATTCTCTTCTTTCCATTATAAACAGTCTTTATGGACACTCCAACTATTTTTGAAATCTCCTTTGGTGTGACGAGTGCATTCAGCAAATCACACACTCTTTGACGTTTGCTTTCCTGATTACTCATATGGGCAAAAGTTTCTGAAAAGGTATGGATAATAGTGTTAGGTATGATTATGACATCAATATATGTTTGGTTTCAAAACAATTGACGTAGTGCCTGCTGAGAAAAAACAACTAAATGTTCATTGTAAATTTTGCTTCCCCACCCTGTGTATTATGTGTGATGTAGAAGAGTGCAATATTCTTACAGCATATAAACATCTGCAGCTCCTAACTTGCAGAAACAAGAGTATCATTTAATAATTTCCTAACAGCTTCATTCATTTGCATAATTTCTTGCATCTTGGAGCAAAAAATTAACAGTAACCTCAAGTATATTGCAAATAAAGTGAGAATAAAAATACTTCTGTGCCTCCTCTTGTTTCTGTTTTTGTTTGGCCTATGACAGAAGTTTTTGGCCAAATAGTGGTGGGGGGGTTGACCAGTAGTTCAGATGTGTCTCCTTTGCACAGGCTCTGTGGTTTATCAGAAACAACATGGCGGCTCATTAAGGCCATGTAATGTTTGGTGTTTTCAGAGGTACCCATGTACTCAATGTTCTGTCAAAGGGACACTGGCTCAGATATCGTGGTAAATGTTCCTTCCACTTCTCTGTCTCCTTTCCATTGACGTTGACGTCTAAAAGAGAGTACACTCCTACAGAGCCATCCTCAAAACCCACAACCACACACTGCTGCTCACACACAGCCAACGTCAAGGGATTCTTAGGCAGACACACACTTCCTATCTGGGTCCCGTCTGCCAGACGTATCACTGTGAGGACAGGCCTCACATGGAGGTGACACACACAGTTACTGTCCAGGTCTGTGGGACACGATACATAGATCACATAGAGTCCAGATCTGTCCAAACAGGCTTTAATGACCGGACCTTTGGCTTTGAACGAGCACAGTCTGATCTGAGTCAGGTCCAAGATGGTTACAGCTTCATTATCAGTAGACAGCAGTGCATAACTACCATCAGACGACATGTGAAAGTCTTGTGGCTGACAGTGGAGGGTATACGGCAGCTGAAAGTGTCTGCAAACCGTCTCCTCTGCTACTTTCCAGGTGTACACTGACCCTGAAGCAGCTATCACTACCACAAAGTCTGGATGCTCTGAAAGGCTGTGGAAAGCAACAACATGCTCCGAGCTTTCCACACAAGAGAAACGCTTACTGATTGAGCCAGACCAAAGACTGGCAGCCAGTAGATCGCCACGGCGACGCCCAATCAGGAAAGTACTCTCAGATGATATCTGAGCGTCAGATAGGTACAAATGTATGCTGCAAACAGCGCCACCATTAGCCAGCTTCCAAACCCGAGACAGGCCTCGCTCAGAAACACTCACCCCAAAGTTACAATTAGGAGTCAGCAGGATATCTGTGGCTCTGCTGCCGCTGATCCGCACAATGTTCAGCCCACTTTTGGTCTGCCAAATGTAAATTTCACCAGCTGAAAGTATGACAAGATGAACACTATCCAGAGAAAGTCTGAGCTTTTCTACTGGTCCATTATGCTGGAGGTAAATATATGGGAGTCCAGTCTCTAAGTTCCATTTCCACACCATCTCTGACCCATCAGTCGTGTAGAAACCTTCTCCCTCTTGCTCAACTGCCACTTCCTTCACTCCACAGCCCATTTTAAGAGCTGTACCTGCTGCACATATCATTTCAGAGTCCCACAATGTGAGGCAGCCATCACGACCAACACAAATGACATCTGAGGCCGTTTTGATGAGAGTAAAAGGCAACGTGGATGTACCCGTTTCCAAAGAGAGAAGACACTTTCCTGTGCTGACACTCCACACCAATACGAGGCAACACTTGTCTAACAAAGCCAGGAAAAGATGTCCATCATGGGAGAAAACAGCTTCGGTGAAGGTTTTCCCCCTTGGAGCCAAGAACTGGTCCAGTTCCTCTAATTCCAAAGTGTCCCACAGTGTGACCTGTTGAGACTGACACACCAGCAAAGTGTGAAATTCATTGGAATAGTCTGTGCTGAGAACATCATTTGATTCAGCTCCAGGAGAACCTTCCTTAAGAAGAATGGGTAGGTGTGCTTTGGCTGCCACATCCCATAAAGCTACATTTCCCCTCCTGTCGACACAAAGCATTTCCCAGTTATTTTCACAGAGGATTACTGATACAACTGCACTGTGACTGGAGCGTGAACAGGTACCGAGGAGACTGCGAGTGTTGGTGTTAAATATGGACACTGTGCCTCCCTCCTCCCCACAGTACATGTAAGTGCAATCGGAAGAACAAACCAAACAGTTCACAGAGCTCTGACACTGGAAATGAGTCATGGTCTCACTGGAGATCTCAAACACACTCACAAAACTCTCATCCTTCCACTGCACACATATTTTCTCCTGACATGCCGCAAACCTTTGGATTTCGTCCAGCGTGCATTGACTCGACTCTGTTTTTGAAGGATCCTTGACCTCGAGAAAACACTCCGGACCCGTCACATCCCACATGAGAAGCTTGTTGCTGTGAGTTGAAAGCAGAATGAACTGACCACTACTCTTTACTCCTGCAAACTTCACTTCTTCTTGCTCACAGTTTAGTGAAAGCTCAACTATGTCACACCCAACACCTTTCCATATCCACAATGAATCATCATCCATGAGCACGGCCACAATCCCGCACTCTGTCCCAGCTGCTTCCTTAACTTTTCCGGTTTTGGCATCAGATTGTACACATTTAATAGCAGGAACAGCAGATGGAGCAGGCCAAAGCACCACTCCCACTCCACTGCCACTCTTTCTCCTTTCTTTTCTGATCTCTCTGATATAACCTTCAAGTGCAGGAAAGGCCTCCAGGTAAGGGATTAGGCTCATTTCCATCACAGTGGGCATCTCTAAGGGTGAGCTCTGCAGAAAACAGGAAGAAGACTTCAGTATGCTTCCTAAGAGCCACCTCTCTCTTGCAAAGTTGAGTCCAGACGAGTCCTTTCCTCCATCTAACATAACTACCAGATCTTCTAAGAGACCAGCTCGAACCATCGCTTGGTGAAACCCTAATGACGTTAACAGCATGTCCTCTAGTTCCTCACCCCTGCCACTTTCCTGTAAGTGATGCGGCAGTTCTAAAACCTTCCTCAAGTTAACACGCCCTACTCCTTTGGAAGAACTGAAGGCAAACGGCTGACTGGCTGGTTGTCTGTCTACGTACACGGCCATTTCACCTGATTCCTGGTTCACCTGTAGTGGTTTAGAGCATCCACATGCCCATCTACCAGTGAAATAGTCAGCCATCTCTGAATGAAGCTCCCTCTTCACCTCATTAGCACCTAAATACCTCTTAGCTACGACCAGCCCAAAATGCCTGCTCACCCAGAACAGAACATGTGACCCTCCGACTGTCCTCCTCATCAGAAATCCCCTCAAATCTAAAAGGAGTCTCTCCACACTGACTTGGGAGACCCTCATCTTGGAGGAGGAGCTTTCACCCTGCTGAACGTATTCAGCCAGGACCCTGTTGTCGCTGGACAGCAGATCGGTGAGTTCAGCCTCAGTGAGTCCGGTCCTAGAGAGGGTCAGATAGGAGACGGCACGAGACACCAGGAAGTACCCGTGTTTCTGCTCGAGGAGATCCAGGAGAGCAGAGATGGATGGATGAACACCATCAGGGAGTGAGGACTCTGTCACCTCTGAATCTGATGGCACAAAAAAAAAAACCAGAATAAAAGGAATGGCAGATAATTAACACAGAAATATGTATATTGGTTTAAAGGTTTACTTTACATTTTTAAAGTGGGATTGAATGAGGTATTTTATCCATATTCAGTGAATTACCAGCAGTAGATCACAGTCAAAGCTGCATTTTGGACAAAAACTCAGGATATAGGGCTTAGATATACTTATGAGAACAAGGGCGTCAATAAAAACAGCATTTTAAACACATAAATAAGGCTAGCTGATATGGAAAATGGAAGGTTAAAAGGGCTAAAAGGTTGCTAATATCTGCTCTTACAGTTGAGACACATGCATGTTTCTATTGTTTATATACAACAAACCAGGTAATTTAACAGTATGAAGAGTTACTTTGACCGAAAAAAAATGCAAATGTACAGATATTGATACAAAAACTTATTAACTAAATAAAATGTATTTTCACTGAATAATCCTCCCTAGGCAGCTATGACAGTTTTATATCAAAGCTGAGATACTGTGCCGGTGTTCCTTGTAAAATAATGGTGTTTTAGTTAATTGGATATTTGGTGGTTCAACAGTGGTGTAAGTAACCCTTATAGAGCTTGGATGTATATTTCAAGTCATTATCTTGTTTTGGTATGGGGTTGATATTACCTGTAACAACACTAAACCATCTAATTGGGTTTTTTTTTTCATGCATCAGTAGACTCAGTCATAGTCGCTAGGGTATTTAACCTACATGTGCAGTATATAATGAGCTAGCACATTCTCCAAACCTGTTATCAACACAAAATTGTGAAGTGGAACCTGACATAGTACATGTGTTTCATCCCAAATCTAGTGTTCTAGCCAAAGGTGACAAAGCTTTACATGCAATTATCTGTACCTTTATAGATTTGTTTGGGGAAAAATAAATCTTCACACTGTTAAATAACATACAGTAGTTTGTTGCTTCCAAACAAAGGAGTATGTGTCTCTCAAAAATGATAGAACACTAGGATTTCCCAAATGTTTGATGGGAACTGTATGAAATATGCATACTATTTTCATCACTTTGACCCTTTCTTTCTGTCAGGAAACAGCAGACTGCCTGGTAATTTTAGATATTTGTTGATGTATAGTTGCCTCAATCACTTAGTTTGCATTTGTTATTGTGTGATTTACTTACTTTGCATCCAAACTAGTAAAAAATCTAACAAAATGAGGCAGCAAGACCAGAAAGTCTGGTGTTCTACAAGACAAAATTAGTTAAGGTGTTCTGGCAGCGTTGAAGCCAGTGATATAACACCTTCACTTCCATCTGAAAGAGCTGGGTGACATCAAGACACAGTGGCAAAGTGTTCTAAACAGTAAACACTTCAATTGGAATGGATTTTTTTTAGGTTCTTAACCCTTTCATGCATAGTGGTCACTCCAGTGGACAGTTACTCCACAGCTGTTCTCTTGTATTTTCATGGGTTTGGTTGTTTTAGTTCCATATCAGCCGACACAGTGGACACTTATGCATCATCTCAAACACTGCAATTCATACAATTACTGTAACGTTGCTGCTCTTGAGAAACCTGATCTGCACGAACATGTTGTAGTGCAAATTAATTGCTAATTGTTATTAGACTGTAATTAACAGTTTTCTGAAACAATTTTTTTTTTTATATCCTCCTGAGACCCAGTAATGCATTTTGTCCACTGTAGGGGACAAAAGTTTGACAGTTTAACTTAAAAAATACTGTCTATTACAAAGGACATTCCATTAAAAAAAATCAATCAATAAATAAAAATAAGTTTTAAAATGTATCTGAAAAAACTGTTGCATAATGCAGTTTCCAGTCAAGACAAATGTTTTAATGTAAAAAAGCTAAAATTGGCAATTTCCTGGGTCTCAGAAGGATATTATCTCTATTAAATGAGTAATAAGTAGTATTTGAGTATGATAAAGTTTGAGAAAACATCAGATTAGCGGCATTAAAAAAGTTATATCAGTATATCACTTTCTGATGATGACTTTTAAATACATGTTTCTTCGCTTCAAAAATTAAATGTATGGTGTCCAGCTGAGCGGACACTTTTGTAACTCCATGAAAAATAGGTTCATAAAATTTATTTATTTATTTTTTTTTAAATTTATTATTTTATTTCTTTTATTTATTTTATTGAAGGGATCAGTGGGGAAGTTTAAGGTGGTATGGCAACCTTTCATTTCTTATGTAGAACAGCTGACAATGCACCTTGACTCCGGTTAATACGTTTTATGTATAAAAAGTTTGTGATTTCACAGTGGGAACCCCCCCCCCCCCCTTTTTTTTTTTTTGTATGGTGGCTTATTCCTCTGTTATATGTCTCAGTGTTTGTCTTATTTTTTGCATGTTTGGAAAACTAGAAATGAATAAAAAATACATTGGAAAAAAAACATAAAAAAATTTCAATTGCAGTGCTTTTTTCATGCCTAAAAAGGAATAAAAACACTCAAGAAAAAATATTGACTAAGGTTCTCATAATTCATGCATGAAAGGGTTAAGCTACTTATGCAGACGTCCCTGTCCATAGTACATCACTTCTTCAGTGTGCATCTTCAGCTGAATATGGACAGGTACCTCATGTAACCCCCCTTCAAATGGTTCAACACTTTCATTTACAGAGGTATACCAGAGTGCCACAGTGAGGCGTGAGTATGCAGGAGGCGAACGTATAGAGGCAGACAGCAGGAAGTCAGAGCCTGGTTGACCAGCGCCTGTTGTCCTGATGTTACCCGCCTCCCTGAGCGGCACAGATGAGACGCCAACATCTTGACGCAGCCCTTCCTGCACGCCGGCCCCAGCTGTACATGTACATATCCTGACTGTCCACTGTCCTCTGAGTTACAGAGAGGTGGACTGCATTGTGGGTAATGTAGTCTGATGGCTTGCAGGATGTGTTTCTGGTTGGAGGAGACTGTGAGGATGAGTTTAACTCCAGGAGGAAGTGGAGAAGGGAGGCGTTCAATGACCTGGAGTCCACAGTTGTTTTCAGTCTGATCCAGGCCATCGAGAATTAAAACTAGAGGCCGTTTGGGTGAAGGCAGGGAGGAGAGAAGTGTTGACAGGTGTACTTTTAGCTCACAGAGACTCATGGCAGGTGTAGTGCTTTTAGGGTTCAGTACAGCATTAGGTTTTCCGTCAGAATCTGAGACATGCTTTTCAGTGTTGGAGACGACGTCTTTGACATCAGTACAGTTCGAGTCCAGTCTGGTGTTGAGGTTTGTGTCGTGGCTGCGGTAACTCCTTTCAATATCAGAACACAAG
Source organism: Sphaeramia orbicularis (assembly GCF_902148855.1). Classification (NCBI taxonomy): domain Eukaryota; kingdom Metazoa; phylum Chordata; class Actinopteri; order Kurtiformes; family Apogonidae; genus Sphaeramia; species Sphaeramia orbicularis. Next base: position 23,168,255 of record NC_043969.1, on the reverse strand, counting down.
CTGGACAACTGGAGCTTTGTTGAAGGATTTCCTGACAAGTTGCAGAAAGAAGTGATGACCACAGGGTCACTGTCTTCAAACCAGGACTTTATCTGAGGAAAGAGAGAGAAAAGAGAAGAGAACACTTAAAACGTGCTATCAGGCCTTTTTATTCAACCTACTGACATGATAACACTACTTGTAATGGATGGTTTAGCTATCTTGGATAAAACTGCATGTTTATTTTACAGTTAAAAAGGGAAGAAAAATGACAATATAAAAAATGGCAATATTAGTTGTGAGGAACTTCAATTTAATTATAAAATATTGAATAATCAGACATTTTGTACATTTTAAATAAAAAAGACAAATCAAAGAATTATTTTACTTCATGTTATTTGTAGTAAAGTTGGAATAAGATAATAATTTATTTTAAAATCCTTTACAAAATAGTAATAAACGTACACAAACCATGTTAATCACAGCTTCAATCAATCAATCAATCAATCAATCAATTAATCACATTTTATTTATATAATGTTACATCCTAGCAAAAGTTATCTCATGACACTTTACATTTAGAGCTGGTTTAAACCAGACTCTTCAGCTAAATGCACCTTTGTGTATTTTTTTTCCTGTTTAATATCAGTGTTTTTCTGTTTTCCATGTTTTTTGTAATTTGTCTCAATATTGTCTGATCTGCACATGTTGGATATTTTATTCTGCATATATTATGACAATTGTATGCTTTTATTTCTGACAATACAATGACAATAAATATGTTCTGATATGTATGTTGAGTGTCTTTTAATAATAATAATAATAATAATAATAATAATAATAATAATAATAACAATAATAATAATAACAACAACAACAACAACAATAATAATAATAATAATAATAATAATAATGATGATAATAATAATAAGAACAACAACAACAACAACAACAACAATAATAATAATAATAATAATAATAATAATAATAATAATAATAATAATAATAATAATAATAATAATAATAATAATAATAATAATAATGGATTAGATTTCTATAGCACTTTTCTGAGTTCATGGGGTAGAAGCCCAAAGTGAATGCTGAAACTTCAATTAATAGATATATTACTCATGATCCCTTACCTGTCGAGCGCAGTGTGCCATCAGTACTGTCTTCCCTGTGCATGTACCTCCTGTCAACACTAGAGGACACTGTTGGTCTCTCTGCAGCACATAGGCTTTGACCTACAACACATGACAAGTGGGTTTCAGAAACACTGTGGTGCATTTGGTGTCATCCTGAATGTTTCTCTTGTGGTTCTTCTAATGCAACATGAATTTAGAACATAATATATCTGCACCAGAAGCAATAAAAGTTAAGTATCTCAACACTGTTTTTAGTTTTGGGAAAACCTTTCAAAAAATCAGCCTAACCTCGTCCTCTTCGGGCCGAATGAGTTCATAAAACTGAGACAGCTCCGTGCACAGCTCCTCCTGCTCTGCTTTCCCTCTGGCCAAAGCATCGACAGGGTCTGACATGTTGAAGCTGTCGGTCAACTTCACCAGGTCGGAGTACGCCTGCTGACAGAGAGAATCAGCATAGGTCCGCCTCCTGGCTGTGGTGTAACCATAGCGACGGTCACATTCAGTGGTGATGGTGTAAAGTAAAATCTCATACGATGTGATGAGACCAGGGAGGAAGATGTCACACAGCTCTGACAGTAACGCCTCGTCGGTGGGTTGATCAGGGGCAGCAGCCTGGAAACACAGAAGCATTTATTATCACAGTTTAACTCTTTAATTCCTGAGACATTATTCAAGGTAAAGGTGCTGCTGTGAATTAGTGGCTGTTTCAGTGTCATAAAAGCTGCTGCAGGGCCGTTCAGAGAGCTATAAAGGGGCAGGGGCTCAAACTTCCAAAAGGGCACATGAAAATTAATAACCACCAATTACAAAGTTCACATTTAGCAACAAGCAACATTACAGGGTGGGGAAGCAAAATTTACAATATTTTGAGGCAGGGATTGAAAGACAGTGTATGACCAATTAGTTTATTGAAAGTCATGAGAATTTATTTGCCACAAGAAAATTGACATAATAGAAAATGTTTTTATTCTATGTGTCCTCCTTCTTTCTCAATAACTGCCTTCACACGCTTCCTGAAACTTGCGCAAGTGTTCCTCAAATATTTGGATGACAACTTCTCCCATTCTTCTTTAATAGTATCTTCCAGACTTTCTCGTAATAGTTTTGCTCATAGTCATTCTCTTCTTTCCATTATAAACAGTCTTTATGGACACTCCAACTATTTTTGAAATCTCCTTTGGTGTGACGAGTGCATTCAGTAAATCACACACTCTTTGACGTTTGCTTTCCTGATTACTCATATGGGCAAAAGTTTCTGAAAAGGTATGGATAATAGTGTTAGGTATGATTATGACATCAATATACGTTTGGTTTCAAAACAATTGACGTAGTGCCTGCTGAGAAAGAACAACTAAATGTTCATTGTAAATTTTGCTTCCCCACCCTGTATTAATCCACAGCAAGTCAAAGATTGACCACATGGTCCAGATCAATGTCCTCAATACTGGGTGTGTCCTCCCTGAGCCCAACACAGGCTGTGCACCTTCTACACACACTCTGGATTCACCTCCTGATCCTATCTGGGGGCTGTTGTCCTACTCTTCCTGAAGGGCCTGTATGAGCATCTGGCGGTTGTCAGGTGCTGGACGCCTAGCATACATGGATCTACCAAGAATATCCCACAGATGTTCAATGGGATTGAGATCTTTGACTTGCTGTGGATTAATAATGTTGCTCGTTGCTAAATGTGAACTTTGTTGAACTCCCCTTTGTCATATTTTACATTCTCCTCTGGATCCTCATCCACTGTTTTGTTGTTTGTTGTATTTTGTTTGTTAATTAAATGTTTTTTTAAGAACAAGAAAGAATTTGTTTTCATATTTAATAAAATGGTGTGAAATGGCATCACATAGAATATGTGATAAGTTTCTTTTGATGTTCAGTTTATATACAGTATAAGTGGAAATAAAGATGGAATGTGTAGAAGTTTTTGTGTGTTAATACCCTGCAAAAATCTAAATCTTACCAAGTGTATTTTTATAAGACATAATAAGACAAAATCACCTAAAGAGTTACTTTTCAGTGAGATATAAGAACTTGGTTTTAGATAATAGATCTTGAAAATCTTATTTCAAGAAATCTTAGTAAGATAATTTTCACTTGTTCCATTGGCAGATTTTTTTTGCTTAATTCAAGATTTTTTTTTTCTCCATTCACCAAAAAAATCTGCCAATGGAACAAGTGAAAATTATCTCGGTTATTATTTGGTAATTATCTGGCTGTGAGTATGTGTTTGTGTTCTTTTCTCTAGTGGTTTTGCTTTACTGTGTGTTTTAGAGTCAAAACAGGGTGGAATAACCAAAAAACACATAGAGAGGAACTGAAGTTTGACGGCATTTTACAGAAAAAGAATGCTCTTCAATAAGAGGTTTAAAACATCGAACACGAACTATGAACTGGAACACACTGAGCAACAAGTATTTAAATTTGAGCTCAGGAGTTTTAGTTTTGGGGCTCTTTTTTCTACATCAGTCCAGCTACTTTTACGCACCTGGTTGAACTTCAAAACTCGGTAAAAACACAGTAAAAAATAAATAAAGGAAGATCACGACACCCCTGCAAACAACAGTAAAAACAACTACCAAAAAAAAAAAAAAACACAAGGAAAACTGAAAAAAAAGCCCAAACTGTCTATTTTTATATTGAGTCGGTCTCACTCACTACTCTGTTTTACCCCCCTGTTGAGCCGCATTATATAATAAATTCCCATCATGTAATAAAAGTTCAAAATGTAATAAGAATGTCACGTCATCTTGTAATAAAGCCGCATTATGTAATAAGCTGACACATTTTGTAATAAACTACGTCAACGCATTATATAGTAAATTTTTTCACATTATGTAGTAAGTTATTACAATTTGAGAAATTTATTACAAAATGCACTCGACACATTTTTATTTAAAAAAAAAAAAAATGTAACAACATGGTTCATTATGTAATAACAATTCAAATTAATGTAATTTCAGAGCAATTTAGAAGAAATTAGTCACAGGAGCTACAGGTAATGTAATCAGAACTTTAACCACACAGTTTAAAGATTAATTTAGCACATTACATTTTCCTGAAAATAAAAATGTGTCAAGTGCATTCTGTAATAAATTTCTCAAATTGTAATAACTTACTACATAATGCAAAAAAATTTTACTGCATAATGCATTGAGGTAGTTTATTACAAAATGTGTCAGTTTATTACATAATGCGGCTTTATTACAATATGACGTTACATTCTTATTACATTTTGAACTTTTATTACACAATGGGAATTTATTACATAATGTGGCTCAACCCCCCCCCCCCCCCCATTCCACAGGTGGTGGGGGTGCACTGAGCATGCTCAGATGTCTATGGAAAGAATAAGGTCTGCTTTATCAGCACATTTTGACATTTTTATTATTGAGTAAACGGTTAAATTTTTATGAATATTTCAAATAAATCCTACATTCGGAACGCTCACCACAGACACGTTAGGGGTTAAAGGGTTTGAACCTTTAAAGACGCAGAACTACTTTTGTGGTGACTTCCAAACATTTTTTTCTCTCCATCTAACCTCTCCTAAGTATTTTAGTGGCGAAAAAGTGGTATTTTCCCATATTTAATTTACTGATCATGGAGATTCTCATTAAAGCTCATGGTAAAGTCAAAGTTTATTATATCAAAACAGAGAAAACTGAAAAAAACTTTGACTTTTTCAGTACAATATATCATTAACTGAAAATAAAGACAAGCATCTACAGTAGACTAGTCAATGTGTTGTAGAAAATGATGGTGTTTCTATGTTCACTACAGGGCCTTCGAACATTGATAAATCTAAAAAGTTGAGAAATTGCATTTTACATGAATTATCTGAACAAATTGAAAGGATTAGTAATTGAAATCTTATTAAATATTTAAGATCAGTGGATGCTTTTGGTCTCCAGTGGCTGTTTATGTTTATGATGATTAAATAAATTGTTTTACACAGAGAAAACAAACAAATAATGCTGATAATTATTTTAAGAGTTGTGTCAGGACTGCTTTTTTACCAAACATACTGACTAATGCTTCCCATGCTCTGTAGTTATATTAACTGGGCTGTGGTGTATGTACACTGAACTATGTTACAGCTGCATGTAGGAATAATCGGAGTTTTACCTCAGACTGGAACCGCAGGTGTGACTTCTCTGTGTCTTTCTTTTTATTTCCACTAATGACTCTGTGAACGTAGACCAGACAGCGGCCAGTTATGTCATTCTGAGGACGGTTTCCCAGAGCAACACGCAGATCTGCATCGAGGGCTGGATGAAAAACAGCAGGACATTATTAATCAATGACAAAAAACTTTTATTCAAGAACAAATGTGTGGTATTTAATTATTTTACTCTATCTAAGGGGTAAATACTACAGATTATTTAGAATTATTTTTAAGCAAAAAAAAAGTTGGAAATTTTTTTTCGGACCACATACCCCCCCCCAAATGATTTCTTGTACCAGTGGTCGAAAATGACCCCCTTGAAAAATGGTTTCAAACAGTCTGAAATACCTCACATGTGACTAATTGATGCCTTTGGGGTTATTTAGAAGTATTTTTAAGCAAAAAAAAAAGTTGGACAAAAATCTGGGTTTTTTTTCCGGACCCCCCCCTTACGATTTTCCGTACTGGTGGTCGAAAATGACACTCTTCAAAAATGGTTTCAAACAGTCTGAAATACCCAACATGTGACTAATTGATGCCTTTGGGAATGTTTAGAACAGTGGTTCTTAACCTTGTTGGAGGTACTGAACCCCACCAGTTTCATATGCGAATTCACCGAACCGTTCTTCATTAAAAAATAAAATATGATTTTTTTCAAATTCAAGACACAGGTACATGTTTTACTGGTGCACAAAATGAACCGTGCATTAACATCACTGTGTTCAAAGGACAAAACCAATACAGTGCATGAACTCACAACAAATTACATACCTTTTCACAAAGACATGACCTTTTTTAATACTACCACACTGAAATGGTTTTAATTTTTAACCTTATGTATCCCAATAATGAACTTATTGTATTTATGCTATTTATCATTTTTAACATTTTAACACACACCCATCACCTAATTTCCATCAGGCTACAATGATAATGTAAATTTACTGCAAATCAGTGTGGCTGACGGCTTTAGCGTAATACGATTTCTCCATCCGCAACGATATGTCGGTCGTCACATGATTGTAACTGACCAGTGCGGTGACCGAAAAATGTAAACAAATGTTACACATGGCTGCCTCCGTGGTTAACAGGAAGTAGCAAAAGTCATAACATCGATGTGGAAAATACTCAAATAATTCATCGTCAGACGAGTGGAAGAGATTATAAACACTTCTGGATTGTGTTGTAGTGCTATAAGCAATAAGTATACACCGCGTATATTGGATGTCAATCAGAGAAAGAGTCTCCAAAGCCATTTGTTTACATACACGGACCTAGCCCGACACACACACCTGACTAATGAGTCGAGTGTGTGTCTTGACCTCCGCCGAACCCCTGCGACTGACTCACCGAACCCCTAGGGTTCGATCGAACCCAGGTTAAGAACCACTGGTTTAGAAGTATTTTTAAGCAAAAAAAAAAAAAGTTGGACCAAAATGTCGTTTTTTTTCCGGACCACATACCCCCCCTTTAGAATTCTGTGTTCCGGTAGTCGAAAATGACCCTCTTCAAAAATGGTTTCAAATAGTCTGAAATACCTCACATGTGACTAATTGATGTCTTTGTGATTGTTTAGAAGTATTTTTGAGCAAAAAAAAAAAGTTGGACCAAAATCTCGGGTTTTTTTTTCCAGACCACATACCCCCCGTTACGATTTTCCTTACCGGTGGTTGAAAATGACTCTCCTCAAAAATGGTTTTAAACAGTCTGAAATACCCAACATGTGACCAACTGATGCCTTTGGGATTGTTGAGAAGTACTTTTAAGCAAAAAAAAAAAAAGTTGGACCAAGATCACTTTTTTTTTCTGGACCACATACCCCCCCCTTCAGATTTTCCATACCGGTGGTCAAAAGTGACACTCTTCAAATACCTCACATGTGACTTGGTCCCACCTTTAAGTTCTATGTGGGTCCTACATGAGGACAACAGCTAAAATTATTCGCAGGTTCCATGTTGGCCCCATGTTAACTGACCATGTAAGTTTAATGCAGAATTACACTAGGTGTTAAGTGGGCTCCATCGGGGTAAGATATGCAAGACCCATTTTGGTCCCAGCAATTTAGTCCTATGCGGGTCCTACATGGGGACAACATGAGCTGAAACACGGTTTGCAAGTGGGATTGTCTGCAGGTTCTATGTTGATCGCATTCTTGCCCATGTGGGTTTAAGGCAGAATTACACTAGGGTCATTCCATGGCAATTCAACCAATGGTCCCCACATGACCCCCTCAGAAAATTATGACAAAAATCACACTTGTTCACCTACCAGATAAACAAACACATCCAAAATTTTAATGTCATATCTGTAATAGTTTAGGAGATACAACCCTTTGAAAATAATGTTGTTTTTTTTTTTAATTTTGCAAATTTGCTTTTGGTCCAACTTTGAGGAGGTGTATGTCCTTAGGTATTCAAGCCACACTGCTGAAACTTACTGTCTGGGGTGAAATCCCCCTGAAAAGACCAGATTTTGCATCAAAATAATTGTAGGTGCCTTCATGTTTGGTCCATGAGGCCTTGAAATCAGGCCAAAAGGCTAATTCTTCCAAATGTCCTCTCTCTTCAGGCTTGCACTGTGCCAGAATGGATGAATGTAGAGACCTAATGTTTTTTGCATGGATTCTTATGGTCAAGATGCAACAATATACTACAAAAAGACTACATTTAGATGAAAAGTGTTGCTGTGAGGCAATGAATAAAATGGGTCGATTTTAAGTTTTTCACAAAAATACTCATTTGAGCACCCAAATTACTACGTGGTCAGTTAATGAAAATTTTGAAATTTTACCATGTGTTCATATATGTTTCAAGATGTTGTGCACAAAATTTTAGCTTTGGAATAGAACTGGTTCTATTTTTAATATTTTTTTACTGCATGAGTATATTTTCTTCAAATTGTATACAAATGTAGGTGTAAATGAATTTTTTTAACACTATAATGACATTGATTATTACGCAAGTTATGATAATACTGGAGATATTTGAACTAGGCTGTGGAACTGCATGATGGTTCAGATAGAATAATTATAGATTTCCCAGAACTGGCGCAGGTTGATGCCTGTAGTAGAGACTTCTGGGAAATTGGATGGAGCTGGTCAGTTGACCCAATTTCATCAGGGTATATGACAGATGTGGAGCTAAGATTTCCCAGAATCACCAATTTTCGGAAAGCCTGTTTGTCTTGATAATGTCTTTCTGTGACATTCATCCTTTAAGATCAATCCGACAACACATTTTTTTCCATGATAAATAAGTTTGCTCAGGATTATGAAAAGAATTCCCAAAATTAGGCCGGAGAGCATCATAAAAATTCTGGGAAATCTTAGCTCACGAAAAATTGTAAGGGCGCGGTATGAAAAAAAAAACAGATTTTGGTCCAAATTTTTTTTATTTGCTTAAAAAAACTTCTAAACAATCCCAAAGGAATCAATTAGTCAAAAATGAGGTATTTCAGACTTTTTGACACCATTTTAAAGAGGGTCATTTTTGACCACCACGAAAAATCGTGAGGGAAAAAAAAAGAGATTTTTTTCCAAAATTTTGTTTGCTTAAAAATACTTCTGAACAATTCGTAAGACATCAATTAGTCACATATGAGGTATTTAAGACTTTTTGAAACCATTTTTAAGACGGTCATTTTCAACCACCAGTACGAAAAATCGTAAGGGAAGGTATGAAAAAAAAAACAACGAGATTTTGGTCCAAAATTTTTTTTTGCTTAAATATACTGATGAACAATCCCAAAGGCATCACAAGTAGTCAAATTTGATGTATTTCAGACTGTTTGAAAACATTTTTTAGAGGGTCATTTTTGACCACCTTTACGAAAAATCGTAAGGGTGCTTTATGAAAAAAAACGAGATTTTGGTCCAAAATTTTTTTTGCTTATAAATACTTATAAACAATCCCAAAGGCATCACTAGTAGTCACATTTGATGTATTTCAGACTGTTTGAAACTATTTTGAAGAGGGTCATTTTCGACCACTGGTAAAAAAAATCTTAAGTACGCGTGACATTTTGGTCCAAATATTTTTTTGCTTAAAAATACTTCTAAACAATCCCAAAGGCATCAATTAGTCTCATGTGAGGTATTTCAGACATTTTGAAACCATTTTGAGGAGGGTCATTTTAAACCACCGGTACAAAAAACCGCAAGGTCCAAAGAGATCCGTGAGACTGTGGTCCAAAATTTTTTTTGCTTAAAAATACTTCTAAATGATACCAAAGGCATCAATTAGTCTCACGTGAGGTATTTCAGACATTTTGAAACCATGTTGAAGAGGGTAATTTTCGACCACCGGGACAAAAAGTTGTAAGGACGCGGTATGAAAAAAAATGAGATTTTGGTCCATAATATTGTTGCTTAAAAATACTTCTAAATGATACCAAAGGAATAAATTAGTCTCATGTGAGAAATTTAAGACATTTTGAAACCATGTTGAAGAGGGTAATTTTCGACCACCGGGAAAAAAAGTTGTAAGGACGCGGTATAAAAAAAATGAGATTTTGGTCCAAAATTTTTTTGATAAAAAAATTCTTCTAAACAATTCCAAAGGCATCAACTAGTCACATGTGAGGTATTTCAGAAATGTTGAAACCATTTTGAGGAGGGTCATTTTAGACCACCGGTAAAAAAAAATCGTAAGGGAGCGGTATTAAAAAAATGAGATTTTGGTCCAAAATTTTTTTGGATTAAAAATACTTCTAAATGATACCAAAGACATCAATTAGTCAACTGTGAGGTATTTCAGACATTTTAAAACAATAACGAAAGGGGTCATTTTCGACCACTGGTACAAAAAATCGTAAGGACGCGGTATGAAAAAAATGAGATTTTGGTCCAAAAATTTTTTTGCCTAAAAATACTTCTAAACAATTCCAAAGGCATCAATTAGTCACATGTGAGGTATTTCAGAAATTTTGAAACCATTTTCAAGAGGGTCATTTTCGACCACCGGCACAAAAAATCGTAAGGGCGCGATATGAAAAAAAAGGAGATTTTGGTCCAAAATTTTTTTTGCTTAAAAATTCTTCTAAATTATACCAAAGGCATCAATTCGTCACCTTTGAGGTATTTCAGACATTTTGAAACCATTTTGAAGAACTTCATTTTTGGCCACCAGTTAAAAAAAGTAAAAAGGACGCGATATGAAAAAAAAAGGGATTTTGGTCCAAAATTTTTTTTGCTTAAAAATACTTGTAAATGATACCAAAGGCATCAATTCGTCACTTTTGAGGTATTTCAGACATTTTTAAACCATTTTGAAGAGGGTCATTTTTGATCGAAGGTACAAAAAATCGTAAGGACGCAGTATGAAAAAAATGAGATTTTGGTCCAAAATTTTTTTTGCTTCAAAATACATCGAAACAATTCCAACGGCATCAATTAGTGACATGTGAGGTATTTCAGACATTTTGAAACCATTTTGAAGGGGGTCATTTTCGACCACCGGTGCAAAAAATCGTAAGGACGCGGTATGAAAAAAAAAGAGATTTGGTCAAAATTTTTTTTGCCTTAAAATACTTCTAAATGATACCAACAACATCAATTAGTCACCTGTGAGGTATTTCAGACATTTTTAAACCATTTTGAAGAGGATCATTTTTAACCACCGGTGCAAAAAATCGTAAGGACGCGGTATGAAAAAAATGAGATTTTGGTCCAAAATTTTTTTTGCTTCAAAATACTTCTAAACAATTCCAATGGCATCAATTAGTCACATGTGAGGTATTTAAGACATTTTGAAACCATTTTGAAGAACTTCATTTTCGACCGCAGGTAAAAAAAAATCGTAAGGACGCGGTATGAAAAAAACGAGATTTTGGTCCAAAATTTTTGTTGCTATAAAATACTTCTAAATGAAACCAAAGACATCAATCAGTAACATGTGAGATATTTCAGACATTTTAAAACAATAATGAAAAAGGTCATTTTCGACCACTGGTACAAAAAATCGTAAGGACGCGGTATGAAAAAAAATGAGATTTTGGTCCAAAAATTTTTTTCTTAAAAATACTTCTAAACAATTCCAAAGGCATCAATTAGTCACATGTGAGGTATTTCAGAAATTTTGAAACCATTTTGAAGAGGGTCATTTTCGACCACCGGCACAAAAAATCGTAAGGGCGCGATATGAAAAAAAAATGAGATTTTGGTAAGAAAAAATTTTTGTTTAAAAATACTTCTAAATGAAACAAAAAGCATCAATTTGTCACCTGTGAGGTATTTCAGACATTTTGAAACCATTTTGAAGAGGGTCATTTTCGGACCACCGGTAAAAAAAATAAAAAGGACGCGATATAAAAAAAAAGGGATTTTGGTCCAAAATTTTTTTTGCTTAAAAATACTTGTAAATGATACCAAAGGCATCAATTCGTCACCTTTGAGGTATTTAAAACATTTTTAAACCATTTTGAAGAGGGTCATTTTTGATAGAAGGTACAAAAAATCGTATGGAAGTATGAAAGTGTGAAAAAAATGAGATTTTGGTCTTAAATTTTTTTTGCTTTAAAATACTTCTAAATGATACCAACAACATCAATTAGTCACCTGTGAGGTATTTCAATCATTTTTCAACCAATCTGAAGAGGGTCATTTTCGACTACCGGTACAAAAAATCGTAAGGACGCGGTATGAAAAAAATGAGATTTTGGTCCAAAATTTTTGTTGCTTCAAAATACTTCTAAACAATTCCAAAGGCATCAATTAGCCACATGTGATGTATTTCAGACATTTTGAAACCATTTTGAAGAACTTGATTTTCGACTGCAGGTACAAAAAATCGTAAGGACGCGGTATGAAAAAAAAACGCGATTTTGGTCCAAAATTTTTTTTGCTTAAAAATACTTCTAAACAATCCCAAAGGCATCAATAAGTCACATGTGAGGCATTTCAGATGTTTTGAAACCATTTTTAAGGGGGCCATTTTTTTACTACCGGTATAAAAAATCATAAGGGCGCGATATGAAAAAAAACGCGATTTCTGTCCAAAATTTTTTTTGCTTAAAAATACTTCTAAAATATCCCAAAGGCATCAATTAGTCACATGTGAGGTATTTCAGATGTTTTGAAACCATTTTTCAGATGGCCATTTTTCCCTACCGGTATAAAAAATCGTAAGGGCGCGATAAGAAAAAAAACTGTGATTTATTTCCAAAATATTTTATGCTTAAAAATACTTCTAAACAATCCCCAAGGCATCAATTAGTCACATGTGAGGTATTTCAGATGTTTTGAAACCATTTTTCAGGGGGCCATTTTTTTACTACCTGTATAGAAATTCGTAAGAAAAAAAAACGCGATTTTGGTCCAAAATTTTTTTTGCTTAAAAATACTTCTAAACAATCCCAAAGGCATCAATTAGTCACATGTGAGGTATTTCAGATGTTTTGAAACCATTTTTCAGGGGGCCATTGTTGTACTACCAGTATAAAAAAATCATAAGGGCGCGATATGAAAAAAAAACGTGATATTGGTTCAAAATTTTTTTTGCTTAAAAACACTTATAAATAATCCGAAAGGCATCAAATAGTCACTTGTGAGGGATTTCAGAAATTTTGAAACCCTTTTGAAGAGGGTCATTTTCGACCAACGGTACAAAAAATCGTAAGGACGCGGTATGAAAGAAATTAGATTTTGGTCCAAAATTTGTTTTGCTTAAAAACACTTCTAAATAATCCCAAAGGAATCAAATAGTCACTTGTGAGGTATTTCAGACATTTTGAAACCCTTTTGAAGAGGGTCATTTTCAACCACCGGTAAAAAATAAATCGTAAGGACGCGGCATGAAAAAAAAAAGAGATTTTGGTCCAAATTTTTTTTGCTTAAAAACACTTCTAAATAATTCCAAAGGCATCAAATAGTCACTTGTGAGGTATTTCAGAAATTTTGAAGAGGGTCATTTTCGACCACCGGGAAAAAAAAATCGTAAGGACGTGGTATGAAAAAAAAAGAGATTTTGGTCCAAAATTTTTTTTGCTTAAGAACACTTCTATATAATCCCAAAGGAATCAAATAGTCACTTGTGAGGTATTTCAGACATTTTGAAACCCTTTTGAAGAGGGTCATTTTCGACCAACGGTACAAAAAATCGTAAGGACGCGGTATAAAAAAAATATGAGATTTTGGTCCAAATTTTTTTTTCCTTAAAAACACTTCTAAATAATCCCAAAGGCATGAAATAGTCACTTTTGAGGTATTTCAGACATTTTGAAATCCTTTTGAAGAGGGTCATTTTCGACCACCGGTACAAAAAATCGTAAGGACGCGGTATGAAAAAAAATGAGATTTTGGTCCAAAACTTTTTTTTTCTTAAAAATACTTGTAAACAATATCAATATTATCAATTAGTCACATGTGAGGAATTTCAGACATTTTGAAACCCTTTTGAAGAGGGTCTCTTTCGACCATCGGTACAAAAAATTATAAGGACGCGGTATGAAAAAAAATTAGATTTTGGTCCAAAATTTTTTTTGCTTAAAAACACTTCTAAATAATCCCAAAGGCATCAAATAGTCATGTGTGAGGTATTTCAGAAACTTTGACACCCTTTTGAAGAGGGTCATTTTCGACCACCGGTACAAAAAATCGTAAGGACGCGGTATGAAAAAAATTAGATTTTGGTCAAAAATTTGTTTTGCTTAAAAACACTTCTAAATCATCCCAAAGGCATCAAATAGTCACTTGTGAGGTATTTCACACATTTTGAAACCCTTTTGAAGAGGGTCATTTTCGACCACCGGTAAAAAAAAATCGTAAGGACGCGGTATGAAAAAAAATGAGGTTTTGGTCCAAAATTTGTTTTGCTTAAAAACACTTCTAAATACTCCCAAAGGCATTAAATAATCACCTTTGAGGTATTTCAGACATTTTGAAACCCTTTTGAAGAGGGTCATTTTCGACCACCGGTACAAAAAATCGTAAGGACGCGGTATGAAAAAATAATGAGATTTTGGTCCAAAATTTTTTTTTCTTAAAAATACTTGTAAACAATATCAATATTATCAATTAGTCACATGTGAGGAATTTCAGACATTTTGAAACCCTTTTGAAGAGGGTCTCTTTCGACCACCGGTACAAAAAATTATAAGGACGCGGTATGAAAAAAAATTAGATTTTGGTCCAAAATTTTTTTTGCTTAAAAACACTTCTAAATAATCCCAAAGGCATCAAATAGTCACTTGTGAGGGATTTCAGAAATTTTGACACCCTTTTGAAGAGGGTCATTTTCGACCACCGGTACAAAAAATCGTAAGGATGCGGTATGAAAAAAAATGAGATTTTGATCCAAAATTTTTTTTGCTTAAAAACACTTCTAAATACTCCCAAAGGCATCAAATAATCACCTTTGAGGTATTTCAGACATTTTGAAACCCTTTTGAAGAGGGTCATTTTCGACCACCAGTAAAAAAAATCGTAAGGAAGCGGTATGAAAAAAAATTAGATTTTGGTCAGACTTTTTTTTGCTTAAAAACACTTCTAAATACTCACAAAGGTATCAAATAGTCACTTGTAAGATATTTCAGACATTTTGAAACCCTTTTGAAGAGGGTCATTTTCGACCACCGGTAAAAAAAAAAAATTGTAAGGACGCGGTATGAAAAAAAATGAGATTTTGGTCCAAAATTTTTTTTGTTTAAAAACACTTCTAAATACTCCCAAAGGCATCAAATAATCACCTTTGAGGTATTTCAGACATTTTGAAACCCTTTTGAAGAGGGTCATTTTCGACCACCGGTACAAAAAATCGTAAGGACGCGGTATGAAAAAAAATGAGATTTTGGTCCAAAATTTTTTTTTCTTAAAAATACTTGTAAACAATCCCAATATTATCAATTAGTCACATGTGACGTATTTCAGACATTTTGAAGCCTTTTGAAGAGGGTCATTTTCGACCACCGGTACAAAAAAAAAAAAAATCATAAGGACGCGGTATGAAAAAAAATGAGATTTTGGTCCAAAATTTTTTTTTCTTAAAAATACTTTTAAACAATCCCAATAGTATCAATTAGTCACATGAAAGGTATTTCAGGCATTTTGAAACCCTTTTGAAGAGGCTCATTTTCAACCACCGGTAAAAAAAATCGTAAGGACAAGGTATGAAAAAAAATTAGATTTTGGTCAGAATTTTTTTTTGCTTAAAAACACTTCTAAATTACTCCCAAAGGCATCAAATAGTCACTTGTGAGGTATTTCAGACATTTTGAAACACCTTTGAAGAGGGTCATTTTCGACCACCGGTACAAAAAATCGTAAGGACGCGGTATGAAAAAAATATAAGATTTTGGTCCAAAATTTTTTTTGCTTAAAAATACTTCTAAACAATCACAAAGGAATCAATTAGTCACATGTGAGGTATTTCAGATATTTTGAAACCATTTTTCAGGGGGCCATTTTTTTACTACCGGTATACAAAATCGTAAGGGCTCGATATGAAAAAAAAACGCGATTTTGGTCCAAAATATTTTATGCTTAAAAATACTTCTAAACAATCCCAAAGGCATCAAATAGTCACTTGTGAGGTATTTCAGACGTTTTGAAACAACTTTGAAGAGGGTCATTTTCGACCACTGGTACAAAAAATCGTAAGGACGTGGTATGAAAAAAATATGAGATTTTGGTCCAAAATTTTTTTTGCTTAAAAATACTTCTAAACAATCCCAAAGGCATTAATTAGTCACCTGTGAGGTATTTCAGATGTTTTGAAACCATTTTTCAGGGGGCCATTTTTTTACTACCCGTATAGAAATTCGTAAATATGAAAAAAAAACGCGATTTTGGTCCAAAATTTTTTTTGCTTAAAAATACTTCTAAACAATCCCAAAGGCATCAATTAGTCACATGTGAGGTATTTCAGATGTTTTGAAACCATTTTTCAGGGGGCCATTGTTGTACTACCGGTATAAAAAAATCGTAAGGGCACGATATGAAAAAAAAAAACGCGATATTGGTCCAAAATTTTTTTTGCTGAAAAATACTTCTAAACAATTCCAACGGCATCAATTAGTCACCTGTGAGGTATTTCAGATGTTTTGAAACCATTTTTTAGGGGGCCATTTTTTTACTACCCGTATAGAAATTCGTAAGGGGGCGATATGAAAAAAAAAACGCGATTTTGGTCCAAAATTTTTTTTGCTTAAAAATACTTCTAAACAATCCCAAAGGCATCAATTAGTCACATGTGAGGTATTTCAGATGTTTTGAAACCATTTTTCAGGGGGCCATTGTTGTACTACCGGTATAAAAAAATCGTAAGGGCGCGATATGAAAAAAAAAACGCGATATTGGTCCAAAATTTTTTTTGCTTAAAAATACTTCTAAACAATTCCAACGGCATCAATTAGTCACATGTGAGGTATTTCAGACATTTTGAAACCCTTTTGAAGAGGCTCATTTTCGACCGCAGGTACAAAAAATCGTAAGGACGCGGTATGAGAAAAATATGAGATTTTGGTCCAAATTTTTTTTTGCTTAAAAACACTTCTAAATAATCCCAAAGGCATCAAATAGTCACTTGTGAGGTTTTTCAGACATTTTAAAACCCTTTTGAAAAACTTCATTTTCGACCGCAGGTACAAAAAATCGTAAGGACGCGGTATGAAAAAAATTATATTTTGGTCCAAAATTTTTTTTTCTTCAAAATACTTCTAAACAATTCCAACGGCATCAATTAGTCACATGTGAGGTATTTCAGACATTTTAAAACCATTTTGAAGAATTTCATTTTCGACCGCAGGTACAAAAAATCGTAAGGACGCGGTATGAAAAAAATGAGATTTTGGTCCAAATTTTTTTTTGGCTAAATAATACTTCTAAACAATTCCAAACACATCAATTAGTTACCTGTGAGGTATTTCAGACATTTTGAAACCATTTTGAAGAGGGTCATTTTCGACCACCGGTACAAAAAATCGTAAGGGCGCGATATGAAAAAAAATTAGAGTTTGGTCCAAAATTTTTTTTTGCTGAAAAATACTTCTAAACAATTCCAAACGCATCAATTAGTTACATGTGAGGTATTTCAGACATTTTGAAACCATTTTGAAGAGGGTCATTTTCGACCACCGGTACAAAAAATCGTAAGGGCGCGTCATGAAAAAAAAATGAGATTTTGGTCCAAAATTGTTTTCTGCTTAAAAATACTTATAAATGATACCAAAGGCATCAATTAGTCACCTGTGAGGTATTTCAGACATTTTGAAACCATTTTGAAGAGGGTCATTTTCGACCAACAGTAAAAAAAAATCGTAAGGGCGCGATATGAAAAAAAAATGAGATTTTGGTCCAAAATTTTTTTTGCTGAAAAATACTTCTAAACGATTCCAAACGCATCAATTAGTTACATGTGAGGTATTTCAGACATTTTGAAAACATTTTGAAGAGGGTCATTTTCGACCACCGGTACAAAAAATCGCAAGGAAAAAAAATGAGATTTTGGTCCAAAATTTTTTTTGCTTAAAAATACTTCTAAATGATACCAAAGGAATTAATTAGTCACCTATGAGGTATTTCAGACATTTTGAAAACATTTTGAAGAGGGTAATTTTCGACCACCGGTACAAAAAATCATAAGGACACGGTATGAAAAAAATGAGATTTTGGTCCAAAATTTTTTTTTTCTTAAAAATACTTCTAAAGAATTCCAATGGCATCAATTAATCACATGTGAGGTATTTCAGGCAATTTGAAACAATTTTGAAGAGGTTCATTTTCGACCACCGGTACAAAAAATCGTAAGGGCGCGTGATATGAAAAAACATTTGATTTTGGTCCAAAATTTTTTTTGCTTTAAAATACTTCTAAACAATTCCAAAGGCATCAATTAGTCACCTTTGAGGTATTTCAGAAATTTTGAAACCATTTTGAAGAGGGTCATTTTCGACCACAGGTACAAAAAATCGTAAGGACGTGATATGAAAAAAAAAGAGATTTTTTTGTCCAAAATTTTTTTTGCTTTAAAATACTTCTAAATGATACCAAAAACATCAATTAGTCACCTTTGAGGTATTTCAGAAATTTTAAAACCATTTTGAAGAAGGTCATTTTCGACCACCGGTACAAGAAATCGTAAGGGTGCGTTATGAAAAAAAAAAAAGAGATTTTGGTCCAAAATTTTTTTTGCTTAAAATTACTTCTAAATGATACCAGAAGAATATGATGGATTGCTGTAGCCAAAATAATAATACCAAAAACAATAAAGGTGAAAAAAATAAGATCAACCCGAAATATATACAGAAGTAAAATGCAACATCAGGGGCTACATTCAGCCCAATCTGATCTGAAGTATAATAATAACAGAAGAACTTATATATAATGACAGCTTCAAAAATTTCCCTTTGTTTTAGTGCAAAAAAATAACAGTAATACATGAAAATATTTTCATTTACAAACTATCCAAACAAAAAGATGTGAATAACCTGAAAAAACTGAAATGTCTTAAGAAAAATAAACGCAATTTTAACAACAATATACCTCAACTTGTCATTTATACATGTGCATTACAGATCTACAAACTCACAAAACATTTAGTAACAGGCATTTTCTTTAGACATTTCAGGTTGTTCATATTGGTTCAGGTTATTCCAATTTTTTGTGAAAGAATAGTTTGTAAATGTAAATATTTTCATGTAATTTGACATCTTTTACACTAAAATAAAGACGACAATTTGGGTTGTCATTTATTCATAGGTTATTATGGTCTGATCCACATTAGATCGAATTGGGCTGAATGTGGAACCTGAACCAAACAGATTTCGACACCCTCGATACCCTCGTTAATATCCTCAGTGTCATTTTTGCATTTCACAAATTCATTCCACGGGCCGGTTTTGGTCCACGAGCCATATGTTTGACACCTGTGACCTAAAACATCATGTAAAACACTGAGGGGAACCACGTAACTGCACTTATAGTACGTACATTAGCATTACTACAAGCGCTAATGCTATCCACCACTGGTTTTATTTTTGTCTAACAAGGCCAAACATTAACAGTCTCATCCCGTACCTGATCTGTAGAAGCAACCAGCTTTCTCTGGTGTCATGAGGCCGTGGTGGACACACAAACCAACCGCAGTCTGAAACACCTTTTTCCGCTCTTCATCTTTTTCCATCATCATCATCTCCTCTGTTTCTTTTTCTTGAGCCTGTGAAACAAAGACAACAGGTTATTGTGCATTAAACATGGAACCACAGTCGAAAGAGAACGCACATAAGATAAGATAAGATAAAATAAGATGAGATAAAATAAAATAAGATCAAATAAGATCAAATAAAATAAGACAAAATAAGATCAAATAAAATAAGATCAAATAAAATAAGATAAAAAATAAGATAAGATAAGATGCAAGTACAGAGAAAAAGACAGGTAGAAAAAAAACACAAAAATATAAAGAGAAAAAAATGAGAAACTTGGTATTTTATATAAATATTTATATAAATAAAGAATTAGAATTAAAAGTTATAATTCTTTTCACCTGGTGAAATAAACCAGATCACTGAAATTGTAGGTAAAGCGTATAAGAACAAAGGAGGAAAAATGATATCCAAACTGTATCAGGGAATGGTGTCGAACAGGAAAACTTCAACTCTATATTAGAGATAAATGGAAAAAAAAGAGTTATAACGCAAAAGTATTGCGTTATAACGCAATAGTTTTTGCATTGGGATCTGCATTCTGGATCCGGCAGGTCGCTCAGGTCAGACACACCTGTACACTCAAAGAAATGAAACATCATATTTACTTAACATAGTTATGTAAACCGGTTCCATGAAACTAGGTTGAATAAATGGGAAAAAGACTAGTCATGTAATTACTACTACAGGCTTTTAAGTAAATCTTAACAAACCGTTTTACCTAAATCCTTCATCATACAGTTATGTTGATTTTACTAAAAACACTTATGTTAAATGTAATAAATATGTTTATGTTGATTCTACTAAATACAATTACATTAAATGTAATAAATACAGTTATGGTGAATTTACTAAACACAAACAAGTTATATTTATACTGCAGTATTTCATTGACTGTACTTAATATGACTCCATCTTACTTGCTTTATCAATGTGAGTAGTTCAAATAAATACAAGTTAGTCAATTCACTTTACGTGACTTTATTAAAAACATTTCAGGTCATCAACAGTAAGGCATGTGCCAAACAAACAGGTCCTAAGAAGTAAAGCTTGATGCTAACTGACTTGGGGGAAGAAAAAAAACAAATAAAAAAAAAAAAACCCACTTACCTTGCAACAAACTAAGAAACCAATGTAAACAAAACTATAGTATTCAGTGCTTAGCACTTTACACTTTGAAATAAATTGAGAAAAATAAATTAGAGAAAATAAATTAAAGAGAAAAAAAGAAAAGACAAATTTACAAATGACCAAGCTTCAAAAACAATACTCTTGGTTCCTTTAAAGCGCACTTGTCATGCCCGGGAAAAAAAAAAACTGTCTTTAACATGTAAAAAACTAATTGGAGATAACCTTAACAATTACCCAACAATTAGAGATATTACATAAGAAAACAAAATCTCAAAACTGAGAAATGGCAAATAAGAAACCAATATAAACACAGTATGTAAACAAAACTATACTATTCAGTGTTGTGCTCTTAAAACATTCAATAAAATGAGAAAAAAATTAGATTTTTTTAAAAAAACAAATGTGAAAATGATGATCAAGCTTCAAGAACTGACAATACTCTTGGTTCCTTTAAAGTGCCATAGTCATGCCTGAATAACACTCTTTACCATGTCAAAAACTGTACAAAAACTTTCTTAACAGTTACTAGAATTTGATGTTGCACATCAGATTTAAAAAAATAATAATTCTCAAAACTGAGAAATGGCAAATGTGTGTTATATTTGAAAGATGAACGACCTCTCTGCAGCAACATTCACCACTTGAGGGTTAACAACAAACAGGAAAAAAAAACATATCAAATGTAATAATGCTCAACATAATAAACAGCTGTAAGTACCAGTGACTCCCATCACAGTTTCACCAGTTTTTATGATCAACAGCTTCCAAGTTTATAGCTGCAGTCCACGCACACTTCAAGCAGTCACTTCTGAGCATGGCAAGGTCTTTTTCTGGGGGAGACGCAGGGGACAGAACAAACTCCCTCCTTAGGAAAATACACTTAGGATGGACACTCTTGCATCCCAACGTGGAGAAATCCTGTTGCAGGATAAAGAAGCACTACTCGTGCCAGTACAGTTTTCTTAGTTTTAAATCTAATAGTCACTTCAGTCAGCTGTGTATTGCAGGCAGAATTACTCATGTAATCTGTTTTTGAGGACCTGCACCTTTGTGGAAAGTCTATTGCCATCCAACTCCATTAACACTTTCTGAAGAAATTCAAACGTGTATCTCAGGTCTTTGGGGTAGCTGAGGTTTAAACAGTAGATCAGGCCAAGCAGGACTGCACACCCATTTGCTACATCACCCAGATCTTGCAGCACTTCAACGCCCTCGATTATGATGCCAACATCCTCAGGTGGCTCTGTGGGCTCTGCTCCCTCATGTCGGATAACGTAGATTTCCATGACCTTTTGCTCCATTCCTCTCATTGCACCAGGTTCAACATCCTCAAAATGGGATTAGAATAAAGCATTAATGAAAATGTGTTCAAGAGAAACTGGACTGCCACATTTTATATCAGTATCAATTAATCTAATCTCCTTCTAACCTAATTTTCTCAACTAGAAGCACTCGGAGAGCGCAGACCTCCACCAAGGCTGATCAGTGGCCCCCCCCATGGGCCCCCCCACGCCAAGGAGGTTATGTTTTTGCCAGGGTTTGTTTGTCTGTTTGTTTGTTTGTCTGTCCGTTAGTGTGCAACATAACTCAAAAAGAGATGTTGATGAAATTTTCTGGTCTGCGCCCCCCCCGTGGGCCCCCCCACCCCCGATCACCACCAAAATTTAATCATTTCTTCCTTATCCCATTTCCAACAAACCCTGAAAATTTCATCAAAATCTGTCCATAACTTTTTGAGTTATGTTGCACACTAACGGACAGACAAACAAACAAACCCTGGCAAAAACATAACCTCCTTGGCGGAGGTAATCAATGAACTATTAAACCTTGTGCCTCACTTAAGAGTGTTAGAGTTCTTTAGGGACTGCCATAAAAATATACATTTATTTTCCACTTTCAATGAATAACTTTTATAACATAATTCCTTATATCAAGTAATAACTTTCAGGATTTAAGCCTTTAAATGCCAGTTTGTTTGCATATAACATCTTATTTTTATAATAAAAAAGAAAAACTTTTTTTTTTTTCCGTATACTAAATACTAAGTGATTTTTTTGCAGGGGGGGTATCATGGTCTGGGATGTCAAGATTAACAACAACATTGATTTTGATGAATTACTATTTGTGTAGTGTCAGATTAAAAAAACAAAAACAAAAGCAAAATCTTCCTCTGGGCTCTTTAGGGACAAGAAAGTCTCCCTATTGAAAACCATTAAAAATACATTTTTGATTACCCCTGCCAAATATGACACATATAGTCACAAACACTGACATTCACAGCTCAATAACCCAGCATAACAAAGTAAATGTACACCACATTTTAAGTTTTATATATTATATTCAACTGAGTTTGATTGACTACCTGCATGAGAGAGCGAGAGAGAGACAGAAAGAGTAAAAGAGAGACAGACAGAGAGACAGAGAGAGACAGACAAAGAGACAGCAAGAGACAGAGAGAGAGAGAGACAGTGAGATGGAGACATCCAGGTCATTTTGGATGCACATGCAACCACATTTTTCATCAGTCTGCTGAGCTTCATGATACAGAAAGAGAAAGACTGGGAAACACTGCATTGTATTGTCCCAAAGGTAAACTACAGCTAAATTATGTTAACTGGTGAAAAACTGTAATTTTGAAGCCCTGGCTCTAAAATTACAACCAAGAACAGAGGAATGTACGAAAGAGTCAGTTTTCTTACGGGTTCAAAAAATGTAGTTAAAATGAGTTTTAATCGGGACATTTTCATCCTTAACAGCTTTAAAGGACCGATTTTGTCTATAGAGTATATTATGGACTTGTTATGAGTGATTGGTTGAAATTAAAAATATATATGTTTAAAGGAATATCATAAGAGAATTTGATGCCATATGCATGAACACAGCTCAAACGATCAAGAAATAAAAGCCATAAATGTCCTTAATAAGGCACAAAAGGGTTAACTGTCACATAACAGTAAAGGATACCATAACAATTTTGTCAACTCAGACAAAAGGTATTTGTTGGGTTATGGTTCATATTTTATGTTGCAACTTACCTCATACTCCTTTATGAAGCTTTCAGGATTTTCATTGAGGTACACACAAAATGCTTTGAGGACACATTCTCGTCGTGTTTCAACAGTAGGACTCTGTTGGGGGTAAACAAACCTTCACGATCTACACATAATAATAAAAAATATACCATGTTCCCAGAACCCATACAAGAACAAGTACACTACCTAAAAAGACTCAGGGAACCAAACAGAGATTTATAGTGAAATGCACAAATGACAGATAGAGTGATAAAGATGGCAACACATAGACAAGTGCCCAAACTACTTCATTTAATAGAAAACCCTACATTGTCCATGGCTGCCATGATCATGCTTATTTTGTGTCCTGCTGCTCCACCCTTCTTTCTAAACACCTTCATCAGCTGGTTCGAGTAATGATCCAGATTGGACATGAATGTGGACAGCAGGGAAACAGAGGTGATGCGGGTGAATTCTGCATTTACCTGAAACACAAAGAGTGGTGCAAAATCAAATTTCCAGCTGAAAAGTGGTGTTATACACAATACTTCAGGTAGTGCAAAAACAGGAATCAATTATTTTTATTTATAGGGGTTAGCAAATCAAGACTTTCAAATTAAATTATTCACTGCTACATGTATGAACATATAACATGCACAAAATACACAGCAAAAACCATTACATTACCTCGCTCTGAGAAAACAGAGCTGGCCATCTGTCTCGGAACTCTGCGATGAAGGGCATGTCTTGAATGATTTCCTGTCTCCTATAGGCAAAAGTTTTTTCCATTTTAGTCTTGATCTGTGGTTGGTTCTTTTTCTTCTTTTCTTCTTCTTCTAGATAGAGTTTCAGGACACCATTTGCATCTCCACATTTACAACCTAAAGAAAGAGATAAGAGTAAATATTCAACATTGATTGCTAGCTCTAAATTATAGCTATTGTTGCATTGGTATATTTCTGAAGCAATTTGTGTGTCCTAAATTATTTATAGCAATGAATAACAAACTTATTTAGTTAAGTGAAAGACACTCACCACTACTGTTGATCTGCTGGCCTTGCACCCTTCAACTAAGCCACTCCCAAAGACAACTCCTAGTTGATCACACAATGCCAAAAACAGTATTCCTAAAATGTAAAATCAGAATATCAATCAGATTTACCTAGCACTTTTCATGCAATAAAATGGAGCACTAAGTGCTTTACATAATAAAGGCAAGCAAAAACAAAGCAAAAGTAACTAGCAATTAAATTTACATGCTATATAAATGTAACTGAGTACAAAGTACTATATCTGCCTCTAGTGGAGGACAAGCACAAGTTTTTTTTTTTTTTTTAAAGTTTCATGACATGGAAACATTCAAGTGAATTAACATTACAAGTATCTCAAATAACCACTTAAACACAGTACTTGAGTAAATGTACTTCGCATTCCATCACTGGACAAGCCTGGCTGCAAGGAGTCTCCAAAACTTGAGGTGTCCGCTTAGCTCTAGCCATGCGGGTTAAATTAACATCACCAAATAGACAAATCAAGTAATAAATCATTATTTACAGACTATTAAAAACTCTGACAGATAAAGCATGACATTTCACCTCTTTGGTGATAGATTCTAATACTTTAAAGACAAACAAGGGTACTTATTTAACCTCCTGAGACCCTAATATTTTGGGCCATGCATTTTTGATTTAACCAAGTGTAGTTAATTGGGATTAGTTGGACCTAATGAATATAAAAACTAAGCATTTTTTTGAATACTAAATAGCCATAAGTAGTGATATGAACAGCAATAAGTAATAGTAGAACACGGCCATGCGCTCGCCGTGGGTTTCAGCACACAGCTCCTGGAGAGTCGTGGACTAGCAAGCACAATATGCAGAGTTTTCAAAACTAACAGGGTGACCTCACCATGCTCTCAAGCTGGAAGCTTTCATTTGCATCAAAGAAGATGTATTTGTCCCATGCTAAGTAGCATGACCCTTGCCAGTGCTCAGTGAGCTTCAGCACTATTAAATTAAATTCAATTTTATGTATATAGTGCCAATTCACAACATATGTCATCTCATAGCACTTCATATACTAAGGTGAAGACCGTATGCACTGTCCTTGCTATTACAAAAGCTTCTTTCAATACAACCGCAAAGTTGTCATATAATTCAGGTCTAACTGTTGGTCACTGAAAAAGTCCACGATTCATACTGATGTCCACAAAGTTTATTCCTCACAGAAGGAATAGTACTTGGTGGTACACCATTAACAAACTATAAACACAAACATGGCAATATCACATTTGAATTTTGAAACTGCAATAAACAAATACCTTTGTCTCACTTCTTTCTAAACAAAGTATTCTCTGACAACTTCTTAAAATTAATAATTACCGTGTTCGCCTGGATGACCAAAAGAAAACAAATAAAAACAGGCCGGATGTAAAATTGGCCGCTTAACCCGCCCGATCTCTCTGTCTCTCTCTCCCACCCTGCACCTTCCGTCCATACCATCACATGACATACAACTTTATCGACAAACACAAACAAATCAAACAAAAACTAGACTAAAAATAATTATTTTTACTAGGACAAAATGACCAAAGGTATAATTGAACAAATATCCCAACACTGCTTTCCAAAATAAGTGACTGCAAAAATTACAAACTTTCTGTGTTGTCATGGCAACCTAAAGACTCTAAAGACACACAAAACCTGCTTTTTCTCCACGTTTCCCTCCGTGCAGACGGCCGCTCGTTAGCGCACAACGGTCAAAGTTAAACAAATTTGAACTCTGACCGCGGCTAGTGTGTGGTCCCAACGATCTCAACAACCTGCGCTAGCTTGTCCTTTGCTGCTAGGCACAAGCAATACACATGAATGGGTTTCAGAGAGCGGCGGCGCCGGTGCCGCATCCTGTGTTAAAGCCGCTTAATTTGAACAGAAAGAAATATTACGGCGCAGGGAAGACAAAATACAGTGTCTCCTCATGTGGAGCAGGGTCTCAGGAGGTTAATTTCAATCATTTAACAGTGCGAGTTAAGCTAGCGATTCACAGCTTTTTTTTTTTTTTTTTTTTTTTTACAATGACCGATGGTAAAAAGTCAAAAATACTTGTACTGCATACTCTTGTATGCAGTACAGAGCATTTTGTTTAATATTGTTTAACAATTTGTGTACTTACCACAAAATCGAAGGCTGGCAAAGGATTGAAAAGACAGTTCGGTCTGATCAGGGCCACATGGATCCTAAAAGTGGCGGTTCTTTCTCGGCCGGACTGCGCATGTGCAAGAAAGTACGGAAACCGCGTTGGGACAGTCTCGTGCGTTTTAAATAGCATGATTAAGTAATTACAATTCAACACAATTATGTAGTTCCAAAATCCTTTACTATTAAGTTAATGTAATGAATCTCTCTTGTTTTAACTACCAAACATGCTACTATTTAGTAGTTTTTACTAAAAACAATTATGTAATACAAACAACAGCCATGTTTCATTTCTTAGAGTGTACCTGCAGTCCTGTGCCCTCTGCATGTGTAGTTCAGATGACCATAACTCTTTCATTATTTGTCCGATCGGAAAAATTCCAACAGTTTCTGAAACCTGAGACACTGTGCTTTATGGACATTCTCGGGTCAATGCGAAAATTTCACGGGCACCCGTCCTAGAAGACGCAAAATAAGCCATTCGGTGACTGGGGACGCACACAGCAGAGCGGATTCACGGAGCGGAGAACCGGAGCGACAACGGAGTGGAGAACGGATTAGATCTACTTTTGGAAAATGTAGGCAAGACGGATATCCCAAGTTCCATGACCCCCCTGGAGGTTTACGGATGGATTTGTGACCGAAGGAGCGACTGATGGAGCAACATCTGAAGAAGAAAGGTAAAGTTCACCCAGTTCCATTTAGTGGACTGTCTACATGACTGAAGCACTGTCTGGTTTTTTCCATGGAGTTTTTATTGTTTCACTTTAGTATATGTGTAAATTGACGCTTATACTGCATGGTGGTTTTATAGAATAAAGTACGACCCATGTAGAATATGTGTTAGTTTGTAGTATGTTGGACTTTCTATGCGTAAAAGTGAGCATGACGCTCTACAAAGTAAGAGCGCATACACTGATGTTCGGTGACTTTTTTTCTTCAATAGTACAATTTGACCTTGTTTTGTTTGTCTAATACATTGTTCTGTGTGTGTTATTTTTCCATGTGTCCACCGGAAGTTACATTCAAGGATGAAGAGGGAGAAGCCACGGTGATGCGCAAAGGCTCTGGTGATGAGAGCAGAGACTGAAGACTGTCCACACACAGATGAAGGACGGAGGAAGAGCCTGATGATGAGTTCAAAGACCACAGACATTCAACACATCCATAGGAGGACTGACTTTTGGTGTGAACAGACTATTTTCCATGTGCAAACTGTGCCCTAGGAGCACTGGCTGGATCAGAGCTGTGAACTGACAGAACTGTTTCTGCAGAACCTCGAACATGAAGGCACTCTGCAGACATAGAACAGACAAATGCCCTGAGTGTGGGGGG
The DNA here is from genome assembly GCF_902148855.1 of Sphaeramia orbicularis. Classification (NCBI taxonomy): domain Eukaryota; kingdom Metazoa; phylum Chordata; class Actinopteri; order Kurtiformes; family Apogonidae; genus Sphaeramia; species Sphaeramia orbicularis. The sequence continues at coordinate 23,140,153 of NC_043969.1, read as the reverse complement.
TAAAACACCTGTAGAGTTTGCATTTTTACCCTGTTTTTGCACAATAAAAGGAAAATACTCACACAGTTTGTTTTAAATACTTTTTATACTTTCAAAGTTCATATTTAACTTTCAAATATTGTATTCATGTGTAATTTCAGTGTTTTTCTGTTACAACTAAAAAAAAAAAAAAAAAAATTCCATTTTAGTGTTTTTCGTCATTTTAAACTGTTATTACAGTATTAAAACAAACAGTGACTGCGATATTGAACGTTCGAAGTGATCTGCAAAAATTGACAAAACGACTCAAAGCGTATTTTCCGACCTTTTTATGATCAAAATAAGAAAACCAGTCCAGGTGGAGCATTTTAGGCTCAGGAGTATAAAGGATTTTTATACAATGCGCACATCCTCCTGTCTCATGCGCAGATCATTCACACTTCGCGCACATCCACCTGGATCCATGAAGCTGCACACAGACGTGAAGCTGGGCGAATAGGAATTTCATTCAGAAACCGTTGGAATTTTTCCGATCGGACAAATAATGAAAGAGTTAAATGGTCATACTACTGTACACAGGACAGGCAGTTCAGGGTCCGACCTGGCACTGTCGGACCCGAACTGGACTACAACGTATTACGGACCTCAATCAAGAGAGAGCATATATGACTGCGTTATGACGCAAAACTATTGCGTTATATCGCAATAGTTTTTGCGTTATAACGCAATAATTTTTATTTTTTGCATGACCCCTCCCGGGCTCCGTATAATTACACTGGGTTATAAAAACAAATGTTTTTTGCTAGTTGTCTATGTTTTTTCAACTGAATTAGGACCATTTTGCACCGCTAAATCCAAAAATGACATCTGTTTTTCTCAATCAGGTCAGGTTTTTTTGCTAATTTGATTTTGAAAAATTTGATCTTCTCACAAAATTGATTACATTTGTGTGACTTTATCAGTTGATTTTTTTTATATAGTTCTCACCCAAAACAGGTTCTAAGAGAAAAAAAATCATTTTCTAACAGGATTCCTGTTAGGTACAATGGTGTATTCACCGCAGATGTAGCAGAATAGGTCAGGCTTATTTTTGCAAGATCTTCTAGTTGAAGCCATTTCATTCACCTGTAATATTAAAAAAAAACATTCATCATAAATTGGCAAAAGTAAAATCTTCAGAACTCGTTTATTGCAAGAAATGTGAAAGAATTTTGTATCATATGATGTGAAAATGCCCATAAATGTAAGCAAAAACGTTAAAAAGCCAATATGTAGCATAGTTCAGAAAGTTGACCTGATTGAGCAAAATTAATGTGATTTTTGGATTCAGCACACCAAAATTATCCTAAATCAGTTCAAAAAACTTAAACAATAAATTTGTTGTTGACCAGTGTTATTATCATGTAAGTTGACAGTTAACTGTTACCATGGTAACACCGCCAGGAATGCACTTTGTTTCTAATTTTTAGACACATTTTGGTTATGCAATGTAAATACTGTCACATGAGTTTATTCTAATTTGGTTTAGGCCTATTTTGTTCTGTTTTGTTCATTGTTCTGTGGCTTGAAGTTAAAGGACAGGAGTGAGTATTTAAAAGTTATTATGTTCAGTTATTTGAAGATGAGAATTGGGGGTGGGATTAGATAAATTTTTTGTCTTCCCACTCCTTTTCGAGTATAAATGAATGATTTTTTTTTTTTTTTTTTTTTTTAAATTTTGAATTTGCATGTATTCTACGAATGCTTGAAATAAACAAATGAATGAATGAAGTTTAAAGTAAATTGAAACAAAATTGATGCTTCTAATAGACATTTGAAATTTCACCTATAATAAGTAAATGGGGAAAAAAAGATTTAAAAAAAAAAAAAATCATTTAAAAAAAAAAAATGAACTTTGACCTACTTTTCCCAAAAATCACATCTATTTTGGGTCACTGGCAATCTATAACCCCAATTTAATATGAATTGAAGCAATAGTTTTGCTGCTGCCTCTCCTTTGGGGGGCGGGGTAATAACACTGGTCTACAATTTTTTTTAGAAATGATTTGCTTCAGACATTAAATGTGCTAAATGTTACGTATTTTAATAAGATTAATTGGAAAATAAATGACAAAAGTGCCAGTTTGCTCATGTTTTCAAGGTATATGATAAAGTGTTATTGCACATATATATTGGTTTATGTACATTTATATAATAGTGAGGAAGAAAATTTGTGATTTGGGAATGCAGACGGCACCCTTTTTGTTTGAGAGCACAGAAGACAACCTTTTGTTTCATGTTCCCTGCCGAGCTAACCTCTTTAGCATTAACCAGTGATGTTTTGATTATATGTTAAGATGCCTCCACCAGGTCTGAGAGACCTACCCTCCCTTCCCTTGGTGTGAACCCCTCCTTCCTGGAGTGCGACCCCCCTCCCCTTTCCCCTGAATGTAAATTGTCTTGTCTCTTTCCTAAAGTACAACCCCCTTTTTCTTTATTACTTTGTTTGTCTTTTGTTTTCTATTGACTGCTGTGAAGTAACTGTATAAATACCATCTGAAAACATAGATTCGGGGTCAGACTACTGAAACAGACTCTGTCTGCATCGGTACTCTCACCGTGCTCCGGAACACTAAATAAAGCTACACTCATCGCAGCAAACTTTGAACCACGTTTTGTGATTTTTCTTCAACAATAGTTTTATAAATCTTCCACTAAATAGAACCTGTAAAGTGAATGTATTCTAATGTGCAGACAGTGTTTTGAAGTAGATCTTGTAGCTCTGAGACAAATATTCCTTTTGAGTCAAACCCATTCTCTCGTTAATTCTTGAATTTCACATTTTGACCCAAGGCTGTATCCTGGAAAGTTCAGCCAACCAGCATTTTTGACTTGATTTTTCTTTATCAGTGACTCTTATGTGGTAAAATTTCATTACTTTTATTCTGGAAGCATTTTCCTTGTAGACCAGTGTAAGCAAATCTACATGAATATGTGAAATTCAGTGGAAAACTCTTCCTGTTCAGAGGTTTGGGGGGTTACCTGACGAACTCCAGCCTGCTCATGTGGAGGCCTGAGGCAGTAGGATGGAGGGATGGTGTTCTCGTCCCTCCCGTAGACTCTCTCCAGCTCCAGGGTGCTGAGGCCGGCCCGCTGGCTCTCCTGCAGGAGCAGCTGGAACTCTGACACCTCCACCTGGGATGGCAGACTGAATGCACCATACTGATGTCCCACCAGGGCCTGCAGCACCACCATGTGGACACAGAAGGTACAACAAGACGTGTCTGACACTCAGCACATCTAAAGCAAGGGTGTCAAACTCATTTTAGTTCAGTTCCACATTCAGCTAAATTTGATCTGCAGTGGGCTGAACCAGTAAAATAATAACATAATAATATATAAATAATGTCAACCCCAAACTTTTCTCTATTTAGAGTGAAAAAAGTACATTTACATTTTGAAAAGGTTTACATCTATGAACTATCCTTTCAAAAGATGTGAATAACATGAACAAACTGAAAAAATAAGAGTAATTTTAACAATATTCTGCCTCAGTTTATCATTTATACATGTACATTGTAACTTACAGATCACAGTGGATCTACAAATACACACAATATTTAGTAACAGGCAGAATATTGTCAAAATTGTACTTACTTCTCTTAAGACATTTCAGGTTATTCACTTTTTTTTTTTTTTTTTTTTACGAAATTATACTTTGTTTTAGTGTAAATACATGACAATGTTTACATTTACAAAGAGAAAAATTTGGAGTTGTCATTATTTATATGTTGATAGTATTTTACTGGTCTTGCCCGGTTGAGATTAAATTGTTCTGAATGTGGAACCTGAACTAAAAGGACTGTTAATATCTTAGTGTAATTTTTGCATTTCACAAACTGGACCCTTTGGTGGGCCGGATTTGGCCCCCGGGCCGCATGTTTGACACCTGTTATCTAAAGAATGCCCCAGTAATTTTAATATAAGCAAATACATTCTGCATTTTTGTCCAAACTACTCAGTAAATTATATGTTATTGTTATAGGAAATACAGAACATTTGAACCTTTTAACCTACAACCTACTTTTCATAATTTTTTTAGTTTTTCATCCGATTTACATTTATACTCAACTAGACATAGCGACAATCTTCATTTACCCTTCTGGCATCTGGTCATCAATTTAATATTTTATTTAGAGGTCCTAAATTGTGGAACAATCTAGACATGTCTCCAAAGTCTATATTGTCATTTACATCTTTCAAAAACTCACTGAAAAAACATCTCCTGTTCTGACTTTTTCAGTGTTTTCTATATTGTTATTTGTTGTTTAATTATTGTTTTCTTATGTTTGTACATTCTATTTTTTATTTATAGTAGATGATGGGAGTGGAACTCTGTACAAGCCCTTTAAGCTTCGTTCCCTCCCTGCACTGTTTTTGTTGTGCTAAATAAATAAATACAATACAAATACAATACAATACAAAGACCAAACAGTGACTGGTGACCAAAACCATCGACTGAGCTAAACTGTTTAATACCTGTTGATCCATTAATCCTATCAATACATGTAAATAATTAGTGTAAATACAGTTTGCCATCTTTTCATCATCATCAGATATGACCCATTTGGATGTTCAGAGGCTCCGTAGTGAATGAGGAAACACCGTCATCTTCTACAGCATTGATTCTTCAGTAAAATCCATGAAGTTGGATCAATGACAGTGGATGGGGACACTTGGTTTATGTTCAGTTAAGGATATATTTGCTCAAAAAGTAACATTTTCTTCAGTTTTCTCTGTTTCTGATATAATAACCCTTAACTTTAATTGGAACTTTTATGAACATCTATATGATCAGTGAATTAAATACAGGAAAATACCAGATTTTCAGTAAAAAAAACAAAACAAAAACAAAACAAAACACAAAATAAAGAAGATTATATTACAATAAATGGTGTTAAATCACTTAAGAAAGGTTAAACACTGACAAAAATTCCTTTGGGAACTGACACAAAAGCAGCACTGGGTCTTTATATGTTTATGGCTCATGTTATTTTCCACTTATTTTCCCAGATTGAATTTATCGACCTTGTAGATGTTCATAAAAGCTCAGAGTAGCTTCAAAGGTTATTATATCACAACAGGGAGACAGAAGAAAATGGGAGTTTTTCAGCAAAAAAAATATCCTGAACATAAAAGCAAGAGTCTACAACCACTGTCATTTGTCAAACGACATGAATTTTTATTGTTGAATTAATGATGTCGAAGATGACGATGTTTCCACTCTGAAAGTCCACGAGTCAAATCTGATACTGCTGAAAACTGAAAAACGACATTTTACCTGAAATACTGAAATGTATCCATAGGATCAGTGGTTCTAAAGGTAGAATAGAATAGAATAGAATAGAATAGAATAGAATAGAATAGAATAGAACAGAAGAATAGAATAGAATAGAATAGAAGAGAAGAGAAGAGAAGAGAAGAGAAGAGAAGAGAAGAGAAGAGAAGAGAAGAGAAGAGAAGAGAAGAGAAGAGAAGAGAAGAATAGAATAGAACTGAATAGAAGAGAAGAGAATAGAACAGAACAGAAGAATAGAATAGAATAGAATAGAATAGAATAGAATAGAATAGAATAGAATAGAATAGAATAGAATAGAATGTCTTTATTGTCATGGTACAGGTACAACAAAATTGAAAGTGCAATCCTCTGTAGGTGCCATAAAAGTATAAATAATATATAAAAGAGTATAAAAACAAAAAAGTATAAAAGAAAAACCCTGTTAACCCTTATTCAATATTTCTGCTAAAATATACGTTTCAAGATTAGCAGATTCTTTTGGTCCTTGGCGTCTGTTTAGGTCAGTTTAGGAGAGTTAAACATCATCAAAAGTTGTGGCTGGTGTTCAGTGTACCAGTAAAAATGGTCCGGCTGAAGTGTCTCTGCATTCTTGGATCAGTTTGTGTCTGGTGGTTTCATCTGGCCATCTCCCAGGATCACTGCATTCATACGGGTCTATCACCTGCACAAACACACACGACGTAAATATGACTGGAAGGAAATATGACAGCTCGTGAAAAGCACACGGACAGTAAGTGACGTATCCTGTGCTTCTATCTTTGTGATTACACATCCTGCTGAATAGGGGAACGAGCCTGGGGTTGTTGAACGCACACACACACACACACACACACACACACACACACACACACACACACACAAACAAACAGAGTCGCGTTACAGCTGCTCTTCTTTTTTGTCAAATCTAATTAAGCAAAGTGACTAATATTCACTGCAGTTTTACAGCAATGGCCCAAGGGCGGCAGTGAAAGGAACACACAGATGGACACTTGGAAATACTGCTGGACTTGTGTTTCACTGCTGTTTCGCAGGTGGCAACCATAGATGCATATTTACAATCTGAGTAATTATTTACCAAGTGAAAAAATATGTAAAAAAAACAAAAAACAAAAAAAAAAAACCTAGATTTTCCCCAAATAAAATCCATTTTGAGATCATTATCACTGAGCAGGTATTTACAGAAGAGAATTAGGGCCACTGGAAAAAAAAAAGTCCAATCTATTTTTTTTTTTTTTTTTTTTTTTTTACCTTTTTATTGTGATCACTTTGCTCTGTGTGTTTGTGTGTTTGTTTGTTTGTTAGCAAGATAACTCAAAAAGTTATGGATGGATTTTCATGAAAATTTCAGGAAATGTTGATACTGGCACAAGGAAGAAATGATAAAATTTTGGTGGTGATTGGGGGGGGGGGGGTTGTCTATCTTGGCGGAGGTCTGCGCTCTCCGAGTGCTTTTCTTGTTGTTATTATTATTATTATTATTATGAGAAAAAAGTCAGAATTCTGGCTAACAAAATAACAAAATACATTGGACCTTAATTTTTTTTCTTTTACATTTTTTATTGCTATGTAGAAAATCAAGGTCAGTGAAGTTACCATATTTGGTTCTGTACCCATAAGTGTTTAGTTTAGTTTAGTTTAGTTTAGCTTAGCTTAGTTTAGTTTACATTAGTTTAGTTTAGTTTAGTTTAGTTTAGATTAGATTAGTTTAGTTTAGTTTAGTTTAGTTTAGTTTAGTTTAGATTAGATTAGTTTAGTTTAGTTTAGTTTAGATTAGTTTAGTTTAATTTAGATTAGTTAAGTTTAATTTAGATTAGTTTAGTTTAATTTAGATTAGTTTAGCTTAGTTTAGTTCAGTTTACATTAGTTTAGTTTAGTTTAGTTTAGATTAGTTTAGTTTAGTTTAGCTTAGTTTAGTTTAGTTTAATTTAGATTAGTTTAGTTTAATTTAGATTAGTTTAGTTTAGTTTAATTTAGATTAGTTTAGTTTAGTTTAGATTAGTTTAGTTTAGTTTAGTTTAACTTTGAATTAAAAAAACCAAACAAACAATAAAAGTAAGAAATCAATTACATATGCACCCATCAACACTCATTAATCACAGAAAAGTAACAAAATACAATAAATTGAACATAAATGTACATATGTATTGACTCATAACACAGTTTGAGAAGGGACAGAAAAAAGCAAAGCTTATCTAGTCCTGCCCCTTCCTTACTTTCAGTTTCCAGTTCCTAACCAAATACATTGCCTTCCTCAGCTATCACGTTAAAATACAATAAATAATTAGTCAAAGCATGTAAATAAACATATGTATATGCAAGAAGTATATATAAAACACAAGAAAAACATGAAAGGAACATGTATTTTAGAACATTAGACCAACATTAGTGCTGATCCAGACCCCTGTCCACATCCACATTATCCCTTTGAACATCATTCCTTACATTAGTACCATTACTTCATGGTACCTAACAAAGCAGGTCCACTCACTGTTCATGCAGAGGTGGACCTTACAGACCCTGTAGACCACACTGGACCTGAGATTGTTGACTCACTGTCCTCACTGGAACTGTGGCACTGTCTTGTAATGTGTGTGGAAATGACCAAAAATAGTCACTTGCCCAATAAAGGGTTAAAAGTACAGTACTTAATGCAGCAGCAGATAAAGTCCAGTCTGTATATTCAGTCAGGTTGTGTTTCCACAGTAACAGGACACAGCATGAACCATTTAAAGAAGTGAAGTGTGCACTTACCTGAACATCCAGTCCCAGTGTGTGTCTGCAGTGTTCCCTGAATCTGGGAAACACACTCTCCCTCAGAGCTCTGCGCTCCACTGCACTGTCTGTGCACAGCATCAAAACAAACAACGTAAACAAGCAGTTTATAATGCACTACTAAATTAAATATACACGACAAATGCTACATTCTTTATATTAATCAGCGTCATTAATCTTCCACTTACCCTCTGGGTTGGAACACAGATAAAGTTTCACACAAGATGAGACGCAGCTGAAATCTGAAGACCGGTCCATTTGTTTTTGTGACAGAAACACTCACTGAAGTGCTGTTAAAAACATAATAGTGTACATTTGTAACATCTTTAATGCCCTAAATAAAAAGTTCAGCCCAAACAGAAGTGCTGCTTCACTCTGCTGCTGTTCCTCCTTTTACCTCCTCTTTCACTCAGGAAACTCTGGCCTCGGGTGGGTAAACAATGTGTAATCATAATCACACCCACTGGAAGCACCACACACAGACACACACATGCACTGACACTAACACATGAGGACTTGTCTATACAGTAAATGTGGCGTAATATTTAACCTGTTTAACCCTGACCATATTTTCAGGGGAAAAACGCCTAAAAAGACATACCTAAAGTAAATGAAGAATAATAAGGTTCATATGGATGTTCTTCTATGGACATTTACAGACCTCACAGAACCTATTCCCATTGTCTCAAATATTGTATCTATTACTATGCCTGAGTAAACTGTAACAAACTAAAAGACAAATTACAATTTTTTATCCTCGCCTGTTTTTTTTCGGCTGGATTGACTATGATATGCATAAATTAATTGTTCACGTCGGAGATTTTTAATAGCGTATATTTCACCCCACAAAGATTAAAAATCATGTTTGAACATTAAAGTTTGCACTAAAATACACTTTTGATGTACTTTTATTAACATTAGGGTCTAAACTTTGAGCAAAAGTTGAAAAAAAACATCCATTGTCCTGATTTATTATATTTTTATAGTAGATGAATATTAATATAATTTTTTCAGCCCGCAGGCTAAAGAGGTTTTTAATGGATGTCAAACATACGGCCCAAATTTAACCTCAAACAGGATGTAGCAGATAAATAATAGTATAATAAACAAGTGGGGCCAGGCACAACAAGCCCCGCCCCTTACACATATTTCACCCATTATAAGAAAATAGGAAGATTTTACAAATTCATGAAAAATGTGAACTTAGACCTACTTTTCCCAAAATGTAATCACATCTATTCTGGGTCACTGGCGATCTATAAACCCAATTTGGCATGAATTCAGCCAACAGTTTTGCTGCTAGAGTGTTAACAAGCAAACAAACAAACAAGCAAATAAACCAAACCAAATATAATACCCCTTGCCTCCCCTTCGGAGGGGCGGGGTAATTAAGAAAAAATTAGTGCAATTTTAATAACATTATGCCTCAGCTCATCATTTCCGCATGTGCATTCCAACTCACAGATAACAGTGGATCTACAAATGCACAGAACATTTAGTAACAGGCATCTGGAAGTGAAAAATACAGCATTTAACTTCATGATCAAAACAAGTGGTCAAGACTCACTGACATTCTTGACTGTTAATGTCTTCGGTTTGCATTGAACTCTTTGGAGGGCCGCTTTTAGTCCACAGGCCATATGTTTGACACCTCTGTTACACATGACTGAAGGCGCACACACACACACACACACACACACACACACACACACACACACACACACACACACACACACCATAAGGAAGAAAAAGCAACTAATCAACTTTTTTCCAGATTTTTTTATTAACATTTGTACACAATAAATACAAACTTTGTTTTTGTACAGCCAATAATATGCAGAAAGACTTTTGCACCTGTTCTCATCATCATCATAATCATCATCATCATTATCATCACCATGGCAACAGTCTGTAGAGAGAGAAGGCCAGTTCTTCCACACCATTGTTAATAATAGCAGCCGTGCAGCTGCTCCAAATCAAATGATGAAAAGTAGAAAATCCTTTAATACATGAAAACCAAAAACAGGCTAATCCCAAATAATTTAACACTGTATGGGACCAAAGGGACTGTTGAACAACTGGTAACTGGCAAGTGGCGACAAAAAGTCCCATATTTCAGATGTGATTTCTGGATTATTTCTAATGAATGGGAAGTTCTGTGGGAAGCTGCTGTAAACCATAAACTTCAAAACAAGTTTGAAAACCGCTATATATAAGATCTCAGAGAGATCAAGGAGAGGCTGCTGTGCAAGTCGCCTTGACCGTGTTTGACCAAGTCAACGCAAGGTCGCAGATCAGCAGAGGGACAGAGGTTCAGATCGGAAACTGTAACTTATTTCAGCACAAAATGATGTTTCAACAAGCTGATGCAGTTTTTTTTTAGCACAGGGAGACTCAACTCACGGCCTGCAGGGCTATGTTACAATTCACAATGAAAAGAAACAGATTCACACTAAGATTTATTTTGTTTTCTTAAATGCATTTGTAACTAAAATGCAAATATTACAAGCGGCAACATATCAACTTATCTGTTTAGTGTTAATCCTTGTACAAAGTTGGTAGTGAATGTAAAAACCAGTGATTTCAAAAAAAGATCAGCAACGTTTCTGTTGATTTTCTCTTCTAATGTTCAGAAACTTGTGTCTAGCCCCCTGGCATTCTGCAAAAAATTCACCCAAGGAAAAGCAAGTTGAGCCTCCATGTTCTAGCATTTTCATATCGTATTGCATCATCTCTCCCAGGACATTGTGGGTCTTTCTTTCTCTATCACGAAGCCTCGATCTGCCCCAATTCCACACTACACATGGCATGGATACACTTTAGCAGGCAGCATACAAGGACCTGCAGGTGTACACTTACAAGAATTTTACTGCGACAACTTGGTAACACTAATTATAATACGTAATAAGAAAGTAACATGTCTTAATGACGTGTCTTTTGCCAGGCTTTTCTCACTGTGGTTTGTTTTGAAGCTGCCCCTTTGTCTCAGATGTGCTGCGTTTAGCGACTAAATCAGGGGTGTCAAACATGCAGCCCGCCGAAGGGTCCAGTTCGGCCCCTGAGATGTTTTTGCCAAGTGCAAAAATTCCACAGTCTTGAATTGAATTAAGCAAAAAAATTTAGCTTGAATTAAGGAAAAAATCTTGAATTAAGCCAAAAAAAAAATTAAACTAATTTTTTAAAAAATCATCAATTAAGCCCAAAAAAATCTCAAATTTAGCAAAAAATCTTGAATTAAACCGAAAAAAAACTTCAATCAAATAAAAAAATCTTGAATTAAGCCAATAATCTTCAATTAAGTAAAAAAAATCTTGAATTAAACAAAAAAATCTTCAATTAAATAAAAAAAAAATCTTGAATTAAGCCAAAAAAAAAAAAAACTTCAAGTAAAAAAAAAAAAAACTTGAATTAAGCAAAAAAAAAATCTTCAATTCAGTAAAAAAAATCTTGAATTAAGCCCAAAAAAATCAAGAATCAACAACTTAATTTTTTTTCTTTGTTTTAGTGCAAAAAATAACATTAAATTATGAAAATATTTACATTTACAAACTATCCTGTAACAATAAAATATGAATAACCTGAACAAATATGAACAACCTGAAATGTCTGAAGAAAATTAAGCACAATTTGAACTATTTCTCTGCCTGTTCCTCAGTGTTTAGTGTCTTTGTAGATCCGATCCATAATGCACATGTAGAAATGACAAGTTGAGGAATAATATTGTTAAAATTGCACTAAATTTTCTTACATTTTTAAATTTAAATTTCAGTTTTTTCTTTTTTTTTTGGGGGGGGGGGGATAGTTTATAAAAGTAAGTATTTTCATAATTTAATGGGTTTTTTTTACACTAAAACAAGACAAAAATTTGGAGTTGTCATTATTTATAGGTTATTATGTTATTATTTTTCTGGTTCGGTCCACTTCAGATCTAATTTAATTGAATATGGCCCCTGAACTAAAATGAGTTTGACACCCCTGGACTAAATGAAGTGAAAATCTTCTACCCAGATGAAACCAGCTCATCATCATAATGTTTTAAAGTACGCAGTATGGAATTAGGGCACATGTTTAGTGGCCGAGACAGACGGAGATCTCATCTTAATTCCTCCTTTCTCCTTTAAACACACACAAACATCCAGGCCTATCTGAAGACCGAAATAACAAAGAAAAAAAAAACATACATTCTCTCCATGTCTTCATTTAAAACTTTAGGGGTAACATCTTTTTGTTTTTATAGAGTAAGGAAAACATCAAATTACACTGTCCACAATTATCTCTCGATCTCTTTACAAGAGTAGAGGATAGTAAAAATGTGTCAGTCACACTGAAACAAAAAGGATTAGTCACAGCATGAGAATGACAGAATAACTCAGATCAGCATTTGCAACGACAGCGACTGAGTTATTTCTGTTCGTTCTGACGCTGTATGTATGAAGGTAAGGTACTGCTACTTCTGGGGAGGGGGTACAAATAAATAAAAGTGCTACAACACCCTTTAGGCAGGGAGATTTAAAGGCTTGATGGGGTATGTAAGCGGGAAGATTCAATTACTTTCAGTGAAAAAAGAAGAAAAAAAAAGTCAGAATTGTACTTAGCGTCATCTGAATGTCGTTTGCTAGTTTGCACAATATATCTTTTTTTTTTTAATCTTGTTTTCAACCGTCATTGATTCAAGTAGTTATATAAAACACATTAGAAATGAAATATCAGATGGAACGAAGTTTCCTTTGTTGTATTAAAAGAGACAGAGATGCTCCGTGGGACAATATATGAAAATTATTATCCGTTGAGGAAACAAATATTACATGAGGATCGATCAGTGTTACAACAGAACAAAATCAATGTCAGAGGAGTTATGGGCTGTAGGTATAAAAGCTATACAGGTCATTCTGATCATTAAAAACACCCAAACTCCTGACCTCAGATACTTTTTCACTGTCTATAGCATCTCAAAAAAAACTTTTCTTTGTCACCACATAGTGAATACCATCCATTTCAGTGCCTTTGAAATCCACCAATCAGTGACAGACACACAGCGGGTCACATGATGACACAGAGCAACATGTGCAATATTATGTAACTGTATGTGTTTATATGATACTGATTCACACTGACCGCCGACGGACAGAACAGACTCTAGAGAAAAGAGGGAGAGAGAGGAGAGAGGGATGGGACAAAAAGTGGAGAAAGAGCACGAGGAAGGATCCAGCCTCCCTCTTCCTCTTTCTATCCTCCTCTCCTCCCTTACTTCCTTCTCCTCTTATCTCCTCCTTACTGTATTTACAATGCCCTTTCAGTATATGATAGAGATAAAACTTCCACTACATACCAGACGTCCCATTCAGCTGAGTTAGTCTATAAGAAACGCTGTGCATAACATTCCTATGACAACAGTAATGTACTGTACTAATACACATTGAGTACGTAGGATGATATATATGGTGAGGGAGGGGCTTTGGGAACACTTTCACTGTCCATTTCCTTCAACGACTCTAATTGCAATAATGACAAACCTGGCAAGTTTTTTTTTTTGGTTTCTCTCACTCATCAAGCCTCCTTTTATCTTGATTATTTGTTTTCAAGTGGCGTTTCTGAAATGTGCAAGGCGTTGAGATAATCTGTCTCCAATTATTTTGAAGTAAGTTTAAGAAGACTTAAAAAACAGAAACTTGCCAAACCCATCATTAATTCCCCTCACACTCCAAAACTTCTTCCATCTCTTTCTCCTCGTCTTCAGTGTGCTGTGGTTTGCTGCCCCGTGAGGTGATGTTTTAAGGCTAGAACGAAAGGACGGGAAGGGCGGAGATGGATGAGGGGGCGGCTACGGCTGCACTTCATAAGGAAGGTAATACAGAGATTATTTCATTGGATACTCTGCCTTCGTGCCCCCTCTCTGCAGTGGATGGGGGGGGGGTTTGACATAGTTTAGTTCAGTTTACTTCACATCACTTTATTTAAGTTCAGTTCAGCTCTCTCAGCCTGTAGGACACGTCTGTCTGTCATCTGTTTATATATGTTTATTTGTGTACAACTGCCTGCCAGCGTCTCCGTCTGTCACACCAGCGTGATCTCCACCTCCTCTGTCTTGTCGTTCTTCTCCTGCTGTCGGCGGGCGTGCTGTTTGGGTGGAGGAGGAGCAGCTCGCACCTGCAGCAGTGAAAGAAAATCTATTATTGTAAAAGTTGTTGGAAAACAGGGGAAGTGAGGAAAATAATTGTTAAGGCAATAACAAAGATGACCTACTTTTCTGACAAACTGCATTATTTCTACAGTTTTGCTGTGAGATACAAATCGTTTTTATCCAAAAAGTAAACTTTCCAAACAAAGAAGATTCAATCTCTGTTTTTAGAAACCATTTATCAATGTGGTGGTTTCAACTCAACTACTACTGCAATGGTCATCTCTTTCAAACAAGCAACAAATATATCAATTTTGCATCAAGTGAAACCATAAGTAGGAACACGTTGCTGAATGGTTTAATAGAAAACACACTCTGGTGATCTAATACTCACAGGTCGCAGTTTGCCTGGGCCTCCTTCAGAGTTGAATCGAGGTGGCTGACTCTGAGGAAATCCTGGAGACACTGGACTCCTGCCAGAGCTTTGATCTACAGGAGCAGAGATTTCCATTAAAGACAAACTGTAAAAAGCCTCTCTGAATTAGTTACCAAAGTTCTGTCTCTGATTGCGTCTTACTGTGGGTGGACAGAGATCCCTTGTGTGAAGAGGCGGGCAGTGGAGGCTTGTGTTCCCCATTGAGTGCAGCAGACGGTGAGCGTGGGAGAGGAGGTGGGGTGGAGGTCTCAGGGCTGGTGAAAGGGCTGATGGGAGGTTGGTCATACAGTGGAAGAGGTGGCAGAGAAGATGGTAGCTTCAGAGATGGAGAGATCTATATTAAGAGACAAACAGAAATGAGTAGGATGCAGCTGAACCTCCGGGTGTAGGACAGCATGTTTCAGGTTCTGTCTCCTATATGTGACCAAAAGTGAACCTTGTACATTTCCAGACTGCACCTTTAAAGGGAGACGCTTTTGAGCTCTCTACCATTGTGCCATATTTCCTGAAATAGAAACTGGCCAAATATTAGCTAACATTCCAGAGCCAAGAAAGAAAAAAGAAAGACCAAACAACGAAGGCAACACAATGTCAATTATTACAGAACCCCTGCATTTAATTGCAGCAGAATTTCTGCTGTGGGGGGTAATTTCAGGGGAAGTGATAATAAAAGTTGTTTAATCATGTGACTTGAGCAGACATCATGTTTATATTGACCTTAACAGTGACGTATTCCCATTGTATCACACTGAGTCAAAGTCAACTGGTACAACTTGACAAAAACAGCTTGTGTGTGTATTAGTCTTCAAGTGTGATCACCAGGCTGGAAGCAGGAGATTTGTGACAAATCTTCACCACATATGACTTTACAGATGTTAGTTGTTGTGTTATGTCTACAGGCTTATAGGAAGGGAGAGGCTGTCTCCTTCCTGTTACTGAGCCTCTAATAGGGCAGCGCTCAGTGCCACAGATAAGGCCTCCTCTGTGATTACAGTGTAGGGTTTTTATCAGACAGCTGCAGGAACGCAGCAGTTCTGATCCGCTGTTTGTGAACTCTGCCCCTGCTGATAGTTCAGCTCAACAACTGGCAGGAAGCAAGGGTAAGGGATAAGAGGGAGAAGGAAGAAAGTGCCACCGTGGACTGTTGACGGTGTTTTTGCCCCGAGGAAACCCTGATACGAGCACTTTTCTATCTTGGCTCAAGAGGGAGGCACTGAGGAGCAGACAGTGTCTGACTTACTGTTGGTGCTGAGTGTTTTATGCCTTAGTGAACAGTTGATACTCTACCTGAATGTCCCCTGCCCCTCCTCCGCTGGTCTCCCCATTCTCATTAAGATCCTCGACCAGCACAGAGGGGAAGACTCCAACCCGTCCGTTTAGCTCCCCCTCCCAGAATCCATCATCTGTCTGTGTGTCACGGCTCAACAGGCGAATCACGGCCCCCTCAGGAAAGGACAGCTCCTCATCGGCCTGGCCCTCGTAATCATAAAGTGCGCGGACATAAACCACTGCAGAAAGGAAGACAAAGAGAGACAGAGAGAGAATAATAAGAGATACACAGAGAGAATAATTATTCTCTAGGAAATGTAGTTGCTTGTCTTCCTTGCCCTCATTGTCATCAAGAGAATAGTACACACTGCTGGAGAGAGGGAGATACAGAGAGGAGGGAAAGATGCAGTGTGAAAGTGTGAAAATAATGAGGTGACAGGATGTTCTCATGCACTTGGTCCAGGTATTCAGAAAATGCAGACAAATAGATCACACTGGGTAGACAACTCATGCACAAAATGAATGTTGCTTACAGATAACCGCAATGGACTAGTAAAAGAAATAAACGTCACACATACTTTTTACACAAAAATAGCCTAAAGAAATCAAGAGTCTTCTTAAAAATTGACTAAACCCAATAAAAACTAACGTCATGCATCCAGCAGATGAGCTGGCCAGTCTATTATCTCAAACAAACCAGCAAAAATGTAACAATAGATTGGCCTTGAATTCCCCCTGAATTCACAAGAAGCTCTATCACCTCTCTGCCAATGTCTTGCACAATACAAAGAATAAATTTACCGTGGTGCAAAAAAACTAGTGAGTCATTTGACCTGCGAATGAACGCCAAATTGTGACTGATCATACAATTTCACACTGAGGACAAAAGTCAGATGCTAGTGTGTCTTTTGTCCAGGGTGAAACTTCTTGCCGTAAACTCACTGTTAGTGTCTCCATTGATGCAGCCGGAGTGCAGCTCAGGCTCAGTTGAATTAGATGAAGTGTGTGATCTGGCATCGAGTGTGGCCAAAGACTGAAGCATGCTCAGTAGACTGTTGGAGGCTGGGAACTGCAGGTATTTCTCTGGGACGTAGCCTACTTGTCCTGTTTTATTGCGAGCCTGAGAACACGCACCAAGACAAGGAGATAAGACACAGAAAAGTACATCCACCACATAGGCATGTCAGTGCAAGCAGAAGGGATGTACACGAGCTGATGAAACAATCGGCCTCGTGAACACCTGTTAGGACCACCTTTCCAATTGAAGTCCACCTCCTCCAGTTTTCATCATAGAGAGCTTGGCCTGGGTGATGCGTTTTTATTAATTCAGTTGCTCTACGGCTCTCTGATAACACAGTATTTACAGAAAATTACATGTTCTGCCATTGCTGGATTGTTTATTTTCTTGTGATACTAGTACTGACACATTTATGGTTCATTTCAACTGATGTCTATTATCAACTCAACATGCATCACCCAGTCTTTCTCACCACTGTTGACAGTTCTGTTCTTGCAGCCTTTTTTGTGGCATCAGTCCAGTTAAGTGAGGATTATTTCAGTGGGATCCACCATTATGTAAATTTTGCTGGGAGTGGATTTGGATGGTTATAAACATTTGGTGCATCATTTCTCTAATTTTTGTGTCTTACAAGGAAATTAACAGAAAATACATGAAACATTTAAGACAGGGGTCTCAAACTCATTTTCTTACAGGGGCCACATTCAGCCTGATTTGATCTCACATCGGCCGGATCAGTAAAAAAATAACATAATAACCTATAAATAATCACAACTCCAAATTTTTTGTCTTTGTTTTAGTGCAAAAAACCCCCGTTAAATTATGAAAATACTTACAAAAAAGATGTGAATAACCTGAAAAAAATGAAATTTCTTAAGAAAAATAAGTCCGATTTTAACAATATTCTGCCTCGACTTATCATTTCTACATGTGCAGATCTACAAAGACACTAAACACTTAGTAACAGGCAGAAAATAGTTAAAATTGTGCTTAATTTTCTTTAGACATTTCAGGTTATTCACATTTTATTTTTGAAGGATAGTTTGTAAATGTAAATATTTTCATAATTTAATATCATTTTTTGCACTAAAACAAAGACAAAAAGTGAAGTTGCCATAATTTATAGGCATAGTGTAATATTTTTTTCACATCAAATCGAGAGGAAAATATAGAGTCATTATTTTTTGTAGGCTATTATTATTTTACTGTAGATTATATTGGTCTGTATGTGGAAGCTGAACTAAAATGAGTTCGACAGCCTTGACTGTGGAATTTTTACACTTTGCAAATTCATCTCACGGGCCGGATTGGAACCTTTGGCGGGCCGCATCTGGCCCCCGGGCCGCATGTTTGAGACCCCTGATTTAAGAGAATGTTATTGTATGAGGCCAAATGTCTCTTTTGTTTTAAGTGTATATGTAGTGTGTGTGTGTGTGTGTGTGTGTGTGTGTGTGTGTGTGTGTGTGCACCTTGACCCAGTCCTCCATGTCTCCATCCTCAATGACCTCCAACATCTCCTGCTCATCAATGGTTAGCTCATCTGGCTGGGACGCCTGGAAAACAGACAAAATGTGGAATATATGATTGATTCACCATGCATGAATGCAGTATTGCGATATTGTTTCTTTGCTGGAAGAGAGATTACTGCAGACATTAAGTATTCACCATATGAGCTTATTACTGCTCTAAGTCAGTGTGTGCTTGGTGTTGTGTTCTTACCTTGTATGAGTAGAGGACTTTACAGGTTAGTGGGTAGTTGCGAAGTGTTCCAGAGGGACTGGAGCTGCTGTCGTCAAAAACTTCCATATTTTCTTCACACTCTTCACCCTCCTCACGCTCCAAGTCCACTGTGCCCTTTTACACAAACAGAACACACACAGCCACAAGAAAACACAGATAATGTCAAAAACCTCTGATAAAAACAAGGGCAAACACAGTTCTTTTCACCTTCAGAGGTAAAGGAACTAACAATAAGATCAAATAAAAAGACTAGATGCTTCAATACACATTCTGTAAGTTCTTAAAATTAATCTTTCACTAACAGTCAAAAACACTTGTTGATCAATTATTATTTGTTCTTTTCCCCCCATCTTTTACTTTACTCTACCATCATTTTCAGACACAAACCACCTGATCCAAATCTCCATGTGCATTTAACAGAATATGTTTCCTTTGTTTTCGCCATTACCCTCTATGTTCTAGTGTCATAGTTTAATTAAATCTCTTACCGTCTCTTCCTGTGAGGCTCTCTGTGTCGCTCTGTGTTGGTACTACAGCTTTTAGAAACAGGTGTAGAGGGAATAATGTTTCATATGATCTGACCCCTCCCTCTTTTGTTCCCTGAGAATTTCACCAGCTTATACGAAGGTCATGTGATCTAACTGGTAGAAAGATCCATCACACACAGTAAGCTGACCTGCCCAAAACAATAGAGTGTGTGTTTGTGTGTGTGTCTGTGTGTATGTGTGTCTGTGTGTGTGTGTCCATGTGTGTGTTTATCCATCCCTAAGTCATTGTGTATAGTCATCAGATTTCTGTTGACACAGTGCACTCAAAGCAGATGTGTGTATTTTGTAAATGAGCTAATCTCTCCAACTGAGCTCTTATACAGAAAAAAAAATATATATACACAGTCTATATCCTGGTTATAAAAAATTATAGAATGAGGAAAAACTTCAAGGCTCATTTATAATCCCAATTAAATAATGGGTTAATCTTAAAATTATTTATCTTTGACCTCAGTATTTTTCTAATAAATGTTATTCTGTTGCACAAAAGTTTGCTCCATTTGAAAAGGGGGAGCTAATATTTAACTTAGAATATCTGTCTTCTTGAAATGGACTTCAGAAAATAACCAAGTTTCACAGAGAAAACTATGGGAAAGACTGAATGCAATTGAGTTTTCTGATGCTGCTGAATTTCTCTTATGATTCTGGTTTTGTACCGGAGTTGGAAAACTAGACCAACCGACAAAAATGGCTAAAACAGTCAATTTCTGCCAGACAGTCCTTTTACGTACTGCACCGGTACTGCTTTTCTTTTTTTTTAATATATATTCTCTATTATGACTGTATTGTACCATAAATTCAGGCATCAAGTTCATATCAGCAAAAATAAATAAGAGCTCCTCTGCAGAGGCATCATGAGTAGATGAACCAGCGAAGGGATCCACAGAAGCACAGCAGAGGTTAAGGCAAATCATTTATGCATTTATTCTAACTTGGGAGAAGAAGCCCAAAGCCCAAATGATTTAACTGCATTTAATGTCATTTTACATCAACAAACATGGATATGCTAAATGAATATCAGTTTTTAATTGCCTGTCAGAGCGCTCCCTAATTGCAGATCTGGATGTACTCATTTTAAACCTAGTTTTATTAAACTCTGGAACCCAAGCTAATTCTACCTTTTGCTGTAGCCTTCTGTTTTAACCCATAAAGACCCAAACAGCCACTGGCAACCAAAATCATCTATGGATCTAAAATGTTTAATAACTTCTGATCCACTAATCTTATTAATACATGTAAATAACTGGTGTAAAATGCAGTTTGTCATCTTTTCACAGTCATCAAATTTGACCCATTTGGACGTTCAGAGGGTCCGTAGTGAACATGGAAACACTGTCATCTTCTACAACATTGATTCACCAGTAAAACCCATGGAGTTTACTCAATGACAGTGGATGGAGTCACATGTTTTTACATTCTGTTATTGATATCTTTGCTGAAAAAGCCACTTTTTCCTCAGGTTTTTCTGTTTTTGATATAATATTCCTTAACCTAAAAACTGAGCTTAAAGAGTATCTACATGATCAGTAAATTAAACATAGGAAAATACCTGATTTTCACTGAAAAAACGCAAAACACAGAGGCTAATATTATAATAAATTGTGATGAATCACTTAAGAAAGGTTAAATATAGAGAAAAAATAATTTGGGAACTGCCACCAAAGTAGCACTGCGTCTTTATGGGTTACTTCATTGTTCTCCACTTCACTGTGGTGACTGCACTGGCAAGAGGCCGATTCTATTTAGTAAATGACCAGTATGTATGTATTTCAGTAATAACCCAATAAAATATCACCAAAAACACTACTCTTAGTATGCGATACAGCATAGAGAAGCAGGCCAGTGGCTGACGTTTATAGGTTCTGAAGGTAATAACTGTGAAAGTGATATTGTAATCAAGGCACTTCCTGCATGAGGGACCTGAAGGTTCATGGCTTTCAGTAATTCATAGTAACAGTGAACTCATAAAGTTGAATAGACCAGAGTAAGGGCCGACACTGCTTTCACTGTTTTTCTGTGCCCTCCTCTTCATCATCAATCACAGTCTGCCCTCCTCTCCCTCTCTCTCCATTTTGCTGTCAGGTACTTTTTGACCTCTTCCTAATCAGCAAACTGCTGCTATCAGTCCCTCCTACAGTTTTCTTCTCCTACACCTCCATCTCTCTCTTCATTTCCTTCATCGGACCTACTTATTAGAATCCCTGTCGGTCTCTGAAGGCTCCAGTACATGGCAAACAAAATCAAAGGCTGTTGAACTGATGTCAAATGCCTGAATATGCAGAGCACCTACTGGTTAATGACACCTACACAACACGAGGAGTTTTCAGGAAGTCTAGCCTCAAAATGATTCAACTTGAAATAGTGCAAAGAAAGCTGAAAGTAGATATTAACAAGAAAATGTCAACCCACAGAACAAAATCCAACATCTCACATTGCTGACTCCTGGCCGCCAATAGTGTATTTTGGAAATCTGTGTCAAAAAGGTTTGGCATACAAGTTTGCAAAGTTTCACCTGTTAAATTAAGTATTTTTGGCAGTTTACTGTGGCAGCATGTTCCTCTATGTTCTCACAATCCCCCGTCTCTCACCTCTGCATCCAATTTTACTTCAGCATTATCACTCTGACGCTACTCCCTCGTCGCCTCTCCCCCTCGCTCTCTCCTCCACATCACACCACCTCTCCATTTTCTCAGCTCTCCCCTTTTCTTTCTCCTTCTTTGGTAACTGTCTCTCTGCTTCTCCCTCTTTCTATCAACCCTCCTTTTCACTGTTTGGCTCTTCCATGATTTGTCTCTCCTTAACTCTCCAGACTTTTTTTTTTTTTTGTGTAAGCTGCAAGCTGCAATATTATGTGAGCAGAATGTCAAGCACTTCCTATGGAGGAGTCTTACTATGTTTAGTCCTGTTGGCAGACATAGACATCACCCCAAACAGTCACATCGCACACAGATTCATAAAAATAACTGATATCAAACTGCATTTAGTTTTAAAAATGAGATATTTAAACTTATCTTGGTTATTGACAGCTTCCTGAGACTGCATGTAATAAATTCACATGCTAGAAATATGATCAAAAATAAATGAAAATGGTCCATTCAGGCTGATCTATCCTCTACGTCAAACCATTAAAGATAAGCGTCATGACATAAATAAAACTGCAGGTTCAACAGGGACTGAATCAGTATTCCAGTGTGGAAGTGGGGTGGTTTAAGAGGCTGTAACTGGTGTGACAGATGATTAGGCAGCAGGGCTGAGGTCAATTATCTCGCAATTTACATTATACGCAGTGTGATTTGTCAGAAGTGCTACACTGGCTGGATGGTTTTCACTTAAAATGAAAGCAGAAAAAATGAAAAGTGAAGTCAGACCTAAAGGGAGGGTGTTTTTGTAGTGACAAAAAAAAACAAACAAACCGATGTCAGTTCTTTTATTAATGTGCAGTGACAGAGTGCTGTGGTATAGTGGCTTTGAAGTGGATAAAGCCACAATACATGCTCTATAACTAGATACTACATCTGTTTTGTGGTTTGCCTCTGAATAGCTGGTGAGAGATTTGCACTTTTACAGTCAAGTCAAAAACTCTCTAAAGTGCAAACAAAATCATTACTAAATTGCAAGTAATGTGGTAATATTTGGATTTATGTCATGTCTACAGTTTTGTTATTCCTCTGATGTGTTCCAGTTTCATTAATAAGCTTTCCCTTTGTGTGAAAACAGGCCAGGATATTCCTGACTTAGCAAGAAAGCAACAACACAGGCACAGTGAGGGGAGGTGTCTCACCGACAGTGAGGGATCGTGGGAAGTGTAGCTGGCCCAACGTTCATTCTCCAGCTCCTCCATCACCTACAGCATGCACAGAGAGAGTCGAGGGTTTATATGCATATGTGCGACAAACGGAAACACACACACTACAGGGAGCAGACTGGTGTTTAATAAGTGAGAGGATTCAAGTACAAGAGAAGTATGTTTGGTTGTATTCAGTAACATGTAGTGCACAACGTTTCATACAAACCATGTGGTGAGACTTTGCTAGAGAAACATGCACAAATTACACAGATAGTTAAAACATCTTGTCCAACATCCACAGACAAACCCACCTGGTTCATGGCACTCTTCAGCCAGGTATCCACAGCAACTCCAACCTGCCGCAGAAGGTCCAGCCGAGCCTCAGCTTTCAACTTTATAGTCTTTGGACCAGGAAAGAAACATCAAGCATATTAATAGCATATCTGTGTCAGGCAGCAATTCAGATTTTTACAACCAGGTCCCATTTATCATTTATAGAGGAACATGTTGAAACTTGTGTGATTGCTCTAATTATGGACTCCAGTGTGTCTAGTAGACTTACCATATTCCCATGTGTCTACAATTAACTGGATGAGTAAATGTAATATTGTTAGGAATTATGGCCAATGTAATAAATATAAGAGGGTATAAAACTACATTATTATTCAAATAAAAAAGTGAAAGCCTTAAATGCCATAGTGAGGATAAAGTGCTAGGGCAGGTATTAGCAAATCTGATTGTTTCAGCGAGATGTGAGTTTTGTCTTTAATGGACATTATTTTAATGTATTCGGGAAGTTTAATTTTATGGTTTAACATTCCATCTTCCTGGAAAGGATTATATTAGTTTTCCATTTTTGACCTCCTAGGGTGTATTTGCTCTTCATGCATCACAGTTTAAAGTTTAAGGATGTGAAATGAATCTACCATGTGTTTGTTCCTAATTAGACAATAAGAAGAGGCTGTAACCTCCAGTAGGGAAACCCCCAAGACTCACTTACATTCAATCTGTCTGCGTTCCTCATCACTCCCTTTCATCTCTGATCTCTTTTCCTTACTGTCTCAAACCATTTCCATCTATTCCCACTTTCTGTACCTTCTTCTTTCCTTTCTTTGTGATGCTGACAGCATAAATAGTAAGCTGATATGTCCCTCCTACAGAAGGACTGACAGATACACACTGTCGAGACTGACTCACTGGCTTTGATCAATAAATACCTGAGCCTTTTAAGCGCTTATGTTTTTTATTTTTCCATCAACAGCACCCAACAAATGCTGGAGAAAAGCACAGGAATTGGCTCCTGCTGTTGGAGGACAAACATACCAGACAGAGGAGGTGAAACGTTAAAATACCAGCCAACATGTATTTAGCCATCATAAAAATGGCTGAACGTGCTCAGGGAAGTCACAAGTTAATTATGTAAAAAGGCCAAAGTCGATGGCAAAGTTGAACACTGAAGAATACTGTATACCTAAGGGTGCAATCCATTCTATATCTGGAGGCTTCTTCTGTCTGAAGATTTGTGTTAATGAGGCCAGATTGTCTGGAGGAGCGAGTTTGAGAACTGTCTTCAACAGCTCATTAGTATGGAGACAGCCCCTTTTCAAATGTTCCCACTCTGTCATCCTGTAAGAGCTCTTCAGAGAGAAAAGAGCAGCAGAGAAGAGGGTGACGACCCTGTGATTTTAATGATGAACATTTCTTAATTCAGAACTATTAGGAAACACACATAGTTCAGAAATAAGATTCTGCTGTGAGACACTGTTACTATAAAGGCAGCTTTAAAAGCTGCTTTGTACAAGGTGGACAAATACAGTTCTGTGCAAAAGTCCTAGTCCAACATTAGGTTTGTTTGTTTGTTTGTTTAGTAAAGTCCTAATGATCACACATTTGCATTTCTCAGTTTCTCTATTAAGATACAACCTGGATATATGGGACGTATGTACAGTGGTAAAAACAAACGTTTCAGAGAAAAAACAGCTTCTATAAACCAAAGTGGAAGTGTTTTCTGTGACCTCAATTTGTACTTAACATGACTTTAACCCTTTTATTCAGACAAAATGAGATTTATTGCATTAATTTTCAGATGTTTAATTCCAGGTTTCATTCAACACATGTCAAATGTTTCTGTTTGTGTCGTTTCTTGTCATGGGGCCAGGGGTCACACTAAATAGTGACTTTAACCTTTAGAGCCCATTTAGCTCAGTTTTTGTGTCTTTTAAGGCTGTGTACATATTTCTTGTAATTTGTTGTTGCATCTGAAGAAAAGAGAATGAGAAATAAATATGCATCACACAAACAGCAAATCTAAAGGCTAACCTATAGACTTTTTCACAGTACTGAATATTTTGACAATTCTACAATATTACCACATCATGTTGCCGGGAGTCACCCAATTTTATTTACCTCATCCACAGAATTCAGATATTTTACCCTGTCTGGGCATAATATCTAATTAACTTTCTCAGAAGGGAAACAATCCAACTGTTTTCTTGTTAATCCACATTATTCATGCTATGGTATTTCACATGACATTTCATAGTGTGTGTGGTTCAGTCATGTTGTATAACTGGGAGAATGCAGTAACAATTAAAGTTTTATGTTTTTATGGAGAAACTATATGGAGTCTTTTATCAAGTGCTCAAGCACAGGCCATAAAATCTGATGAGCATCTGTTGGGAGAACAGAGTACATAACTCTGCTCTTTCTCTCAGTGTTTATTGATTTTCTTTAAACCAGACAATAGAGAAGAGGTTCCCCTGAAGATCTGGGTACATACTGTAATTTGGGAACGCAACAGAATACAAAAGATCCAAAGAGATGAAACATCCACAGTTTCATACAGTGCTAGTTTTAACTGCTCTTTTCAGTTATTTCGTACAGCTGTTCTGGTTATTAAGCATTATCGCTCTATAAACAATTTGCGTGTTTATTTATTCCAGTGTCGTGTTAACAATGTTATGACCATAAAAATATTGTAGGACAAATAAAATGCAAAAATGTAAGTTTAAGTCACAAATACCCTGCAGTTTGGCGTTCAGTAACTGATATAGGGTCATATTTAAGAGCAGACTGCATCGATTCTCAGCATCAATAACAAAATTCAATTTGCTCTGTCAAAGAGCTAAGGATGCTGTCACAAGCAAACAAGACAAATGGTTAAAACATCAGGAAAGCAGGACTGGCGGCAGCTCAGCTATTTAACCAGACTTATTTATTGACTGTAAGCACCCTTTTGGCGTTTCAGACATTCAGCTTTATTTCTGACTAATGGGATTCATCTGAAGTACACTTACACTTGATTTCGGTCCGAAATGCAATACCCCACCGTATATACACTCTGAAACCTCTCTCACATCTACCATTCATAAACATATAAATATTTGCAAATAAATACAAACACTTGCACAGTACTGTATATTTGATCTTGTCACTATTGTAGATTCTTGCAGAAAACCTCCAGAAATAACTGGCAAAGTCAGAGCAAAAACCTTTAAAAAGTTCTACACAGAAACTGTACCAAATATGACTGTCTATGCCTCTTTTCACCATTTTGGTTTCATAGCAAAGAAAAAGCAAAGTGATTTCCAAGACAAACAACTGTTGTGTATTTCTCCACTGAGTAAAGGTGCCTCAAAAATCTTTTGATCCAAAAAGTGACATTTGCTGTGTATATGTTTTCTTCTCTCCAGTCTAATTTTAGCTTCATTTCCCTACTAACAAGGTGCTGAAAAAGGCAGTGCAGAAATTTTGCTTCTGGAAGGTGAGGCTTCATGAGAAAAAATGACATTATCACTATCCACATAATGCTGTAATCAAACCTGGATAATGTCTTTTGTACTGCCTTCATCCTCCCCAATACTTCTTTGATAAGAGCTCAGTGACAAAGCCATTTGTACCAAATGAGCTCATTAAATATTCATCACCTTACTCTAGGTAATGCTGATCTGGAAGAGCAAAGAATAGCAGACAGACAATGTGAATAAGAGTGACTAAAAGAAAGAGGAAGCAAGAGAGAGGGTGGAGTAGGATGTAGGCCTTTTGGTCACATATTTGTAATTTACAGTGAAAAGCCTCCTTAATTATTTTTTTAGAACGTGATCTCAGTAGTTACTGACTGTGCTGCTAATTCTCTGCAGTGTCAGGCAGACTGTAATAACTACCACACGATAATATCTATCACTTAAAAGTAGTAATACTACATTAGATATGCTTAACTAATAATTTGCAAAAATGCTTTAGGGGGTGGAAAAGAAAAAAACAGAGATTACATACTATAAGGAGTGACATCAGAGCCTATGTTTTTGAGCGCTACTGACACCAGAGGGTGCCAGATAGGTTAAAGTCTGATATAGAGAAGCCACATGGAGGGAAAGTATCTACACAGACAGAATAAGCAAAGTAAGGACAGGAATTAAACGAAAAGATTAGATATGGGAAACTAAAAGGTGTCCCCCTGTGAGTGAACAGAAAAAGAGGCCAACTGAGGAGATGATGTATTGATCTCATATATAGTGAGACAGGTTGAATCTGTGGGGATCAATACATAAATGATAGCTATCTGTGCTAATGGGAAAAGGGGCTGTAGAGAGAGAGAGGAGAGAGAAGTGTGAAGAGATGATGGAGAGAAAGTGGTGATACAGATACAGAGGACGGTTTGAAAGACAAAAAGACATCTGACACGTGCAAAATGACAGTGAATGTGTTAGATTGCGTAGTTTAGATAGCATTTGACACATGTCTGCGGCATTTATGGCAAGGTATTAAAGAACATAACAGCCATGTGTTTCAAAGTTCTAAAAGATAAGGCTCCATCAAAACAGTACAGGAGGAGATAAGTGGCTTTTAATGTTGTGATTTGACATTCTGGAGGGACAGAGCTTTCTCCATCGCAGCTCCAACCCTCTGGAACTCCCTCCCACCTCCTCTCCGACACTGCTCCGACCTCAGCACCTTTAAATCTCTTTTAAAAACTCACTTATTTAAGATTGCTTTTAATGTTTAATCCTAATGTTTAATGTTTAACTGTTTTATATTCGTATACCTGCCTTTGCACCTGCTTTTAATCAGTTTT
This sequence comes from Sphaeramia orbicularis, assembly GCF_902148855.1. Taxonomy (NCBI): domain Eukaryota; kingdom Metazoa; phylum Chordata; class Actinopteri; order Kurtiformes; family Apogonidae; genus Sphaeramia; species Sphaeramia orbicularis. Next base: position 23,112,074 of record NC_043969.1, on the reverse strand, counting down.
TAATATGTCTGGTTTCTGTTTTTATCTGCTGCATGTAAAGTGTTTTTGAGTTCTATGAAAAGCGCTATACAGAAAAAATGTATTATTATTATTATTATTATTATTATTATTATTATTATTATTATAATTATTATTACATATGATCCAAGGGATCAATCCAGCAAAGGATTTGGTTATAAATGAGTTAATGTTATGCCTGAAACTACATAAAATAGAATAAATACAGGGACAACTTCAGTTTAGATCAACTACACAGTACTGTGTCAGCTGATAATAAGAGGGAACTGTTCGTCTTAGGCAGGTCTCTCATATTATATCTAAACTACAATGACTCCCAAAACAACTCACAAATGCCTGAGAGGAAAATTGCACTGCACACAAGATGTCCCAGAAGATTTAAACCCATCATCTTGCTCTTTAACTTCCGGCAGAAAGGCTTGGTAATCAGAAATATATGAAAACCTTGGAGGACCACATAGGAAACAAGAGTTACACACCTCCGCTTTGCGTATGTTTTCTTTGGTGTCTTCGATTTTCAGCTCTAGATCTGCTCTGCCCTGCTCTGTCGGGGGCAAGCCATGGCTCTCACACTCCTCCAAAGACTGAGAAACAGAAATGTTAAGTTCAGCTGTGCTACTTAATAACTGAGACACATGAGTTGTATGAATGTGGCGTGTGAACGTCTTACTCTCTTGTAGTGTATTATATTCTTGTGTTCTCTGGCTACTCTGGTTGCCCATTTCCTGGCCTCCTTGTTCAGACTGTGCTCCTCCGTCGTCCCTGTCTCCGACTCCAGCTGACGACTCTAAAAAACACAGACACACACCCAGCCATGACACACACACAGACAGAAATACACAGTCATTGATCGGGGCAGGAGGCGTGTGATATGCAGAAGCTGTTAATTAAGCTAAAGAAAGTGTGAGAGAAAGATGTTTCCTTCGCACATAATTAATACAACATGTGTTGCGAAGCTCTACAGTTTACTTCTTGGAACAAAACCGCTGCTATTAAAACCACATGACAAAAAGCATGACTGCGTGATCATGTGAGTCTTGCATGTTTTTGGCAGCCTGGTGTCATTAATGTGTGTTTTTTTTACATTCTAAAGCAGATATGTGAGTCTTGTTGAAACTCAACATGACTTTAATCTAGAACATTCAAAATTAATTCTAACCATGTGCCATTTATTATAACTATTTCGACTCTTTTAATCAATGCCTCATGTTAAACACATGCCCACATAGATTAATTGGTTAATAAACTTTTTTTTCTCATTAAAATATGCAGCATTGCTATCAGTATTCACATTTTCTGGCTTTTAACCCATAAAGACCCAAGCAGCGACTGGTGACCAAAATTATCTATTGATCTAAACTGTTTAATACCTGTTGATCCACTAATTCTATCAATCCATGTAAATAATTAGTATAAAATACAGTTTGTCATCTTTTCATGGTCATCAGACATGACCCATTTGGACGTTCAGAGGCTCCGTAGTGAACGTGGAAACACCGTCATCTTCTACAACATTGATTCACCAGTAAAACCCATGGAGTTTGGTCAATGACAGTGAATGGAGAGGCTTGTTTTTATGTTGAGCTAATGATATCTTTGCTGAAAAAGTCACTTTTTCTACAGTTTTCTGTATTTCTGAGATAATAACCCTCAACATTAATCTAAGCGTTTATGGACATCTACATGATCAGTAAATTAAATAGAGGAAAATATCTGATTTTCAGTGAAAAAAATGGAAGATAAAGAAGATAATATTACAATAAATGGTGTTAAATCACTTAAGAAGTGTTAAATATTGAGAAAAATTCATGTAGGAACTGACACAAAAGTAACTCTGGGTCTTTACGGGTTTAAGCTGGGTTATGGTTTTGCTTCAGGACATGTCCTCATTCAAAACTGCAACTAATGCAGGAGCTTAATGCCACATTATCATGGTTAGCCTGTTTCATACACAGTGCTCCTAATACTGATTATCAGTAAAAATTACTAATTTCTGCCAAGTACAATAGTAGCATAAGACTAAAGGCATACAAATTGTTAAGTATGGTTCTAGCTGTAGTAGAAATACAGTTGCCAACAAAGCAATAATCACTGCATCAGGATGCCCATTTATTCAGTGCAACTGAAGTGTATTCACAGGTTTCAGAAGATGAGGTTCCCATAATCTGATAATGAAAGTGTGTTGGCTACACTGAAGAACGCAATATTTTAATTGCAAGTTTCCATGCACATCATATCTATTAATTATGTGCTGCTCCAGTAACAGGAGCGCATAAATCTGGCTAAGTATAGGTGTGAAACGAAAGTATTACACAGGAGATTTACAGCTTAATTACATTCAAGCGAGAGAGCATCGTTGGGAGTTAAGTCAGGGGAGCAGAAAACTAGATTTCAACAGTGGCCTTCAAATGACATGCCACAAAGTGAGCACAGTTAATTTGTTCTTTGATAGTTTGCTAAAATTACTGGTCTATTCTTAATGAGGCAAACAGAGCAAATATCATTTTTCAGGTAGCCTTCCAACAACACACACAGGTGGGATAGTGCAGATTATTATGCAGTAACACAGCCAATACTGTTCAATCATTATTTATTTTAGATCGTGACTACATTATGACTGATTATGTCCTATGTTACTCAGATTGCTCTCTAAACATACTAATCACAATTAAATTAGAGAATGCAATATAATATAATAATATATGACAAAGTAAAGCCACAATCGATGTTATCATATTTCAACAACTACCTCATTGGTAATAACAGTCATTTTGAATACTGTAAAGAAGAACTGTGTTATTCTGAAGCCACAGAGAAGTGGAGCGGAGACAGAATCTAGCCTCGTCGTCTGTATCAATCAGAGGTTATATGCTGGAGACAAAGTGTGAGTTTAGTCTAAACCGTGAAGTGCAGTGATGAGCTGGCCGCCAGCTGGCTGTATGTTAAACCTGATCCCTCTACAGTAATTGCCCAGTCATGACTTACCAACTGTAACAAGGCATGGTAGGTCTCTCACACTTTATAATTCTCAAAGCGCTAAAATACAGCAACAGTGCATTCACCATAATCTGCTTTTACAGAGTGTGGATGACAGAGTCTTCTATTTTTTTAATCCTTTGTGATTCCAAAACACCAAAAAAGAGGAAAAAACTGTATGTTTGTTTTGCTCTGATGTATGCTGCAAAAGGTAGTACGTCATTCTAATCTGAGATGCGGGGTTTGCCGTGTTGACTAATATGGTGCATCACGTTGAAAAGGACCTGTATCATAGTTTGTGAGCAATTTTAATAGAGTTTTAGAGGAAGCCTTAGTGTGTCTGCACAACCTCCAGCAGTAGAGGGATTAGAGTTTTTATATGCATTAATGGGCAGAAACATGAAAATGAAATCAGTGTGTTTTCCTAGTAAACCAAAAAACAAATGTAATTCAGGCTTAGGGTTAAAATTACCTGCAGCCAACATTTTCAACCTGCTAATAGAGAAATTTCAGAATAAACTTGCCCATTGCTTGAACAGCAACTGCTTTGTTGAAACATAAACGGTCGGAGGATGGCATAGCCCCTGCCCCAAGAAAACAACTAAAGTAGTGTTTATTAATGACGTTAGCTTAGTTTTGCCCATTGAAGAATAGTTTCTCAAGTATTTTACTGAACAAATATTATACGATTTACTAGTTCTAATTTAGTTTCTAGTTTTACAAATGATGATAAACTGCATGATGGACATTGGTGGATGACGGACAAAATCATAATGGGAGCACTCCAATGCATAAGAGATCAATTGCGCCAAGTTTTGAAAAAAAAAAAACTTAGATAGATTTTCAGTTGTTTTTTTGTAAGTACGAAAGATGTTCATATACATTCTAGCGCCACATTCTTCATTACAGCCTGATAAATAGGCAAAAATGCACTGATGAATTGTATCAAGTTTGGTGAAAAATATTAAATTGAACTTTCCATTTTACATGGACTGAGAGTACAACCATATTGTCATATTTTATTTTTTATAACTGCCGGCTTAAATGAGCTTTTAAGCCCATAACATGCCACAGAATACACACCAATAGAACACGCATACTTAAAAAGTGATGTTATAAGCAATGGTGCTGTTGTGACATTTCAACAGATGATGTGGCATTACAACATTTAATGAGTCATCTGGGGCTGAGACTGAATTTCTCATCAAGACATGACAAAACCACTGCATTACAGCACTGTGAAGCAACTACTTTAATTATGTCACTGAAGACGTGATTCAAGTAAGGACTAAATATGCATCAGTACTAATCCACTAGTTCAGAGCCCAGTCAGGGTCAACCAGGTTCAGCAGCCACACCTTTCCGGTTAAACTGCCCCATGATAACTTTGAGACTGTCATTTCTTTCAATAACATTCCCTATAATTACAGTTGATATAAAGTTTACTTTGTTTTCAGTGCATGCACATTATTTATGCAATTTTGAACCTGACCACCTTCATATAGATAATCTAGATCCACATAAAAAAAAGCAGGGCAATATACAGTATGTATATTAACTGTATTTAAAGACAACTAAATAGGAAATGTTTCATACACCATAGACCAAGTCTGTACTGTTGATGTGAATACAAGGATATGTAATATGATCCTATCCTGGCCTCACTCTCCTTCTGAGTGTCTCTGTGCACTCATATACTTACATTAGACTTAAAAGAGTCCTCTTAGACTTTAAAAAACTTAGGTGCAACCTCTAAGTGATTCTGCACAGTGTTGAGGCTAAAGGAAAAGGAAAAATGTTATACTAGACGCAATATTAACCGAAACAGTTTTGTTTTTGTTTTTTTTCTAGAAATAAGCCTTTTAAATATGGTGGTTGTTATTTGAGAAGTAATTGGCAATTGACTTTGTTAATGAACACTTTGCTTTGTGCTTCTTTGAACCGTTTCCTAAAAATTTAGATCCAATTTACTTCTGCAATTATGCAAAGATGCAAAGTTTTAGACAAATAACAGTCAAAACCCTTCACAGCTCTTCAGCTCAAACAAAACCAGGGAACATCCAGTAGTCCAACACATCTTTGTTATGAAACTTGGACTTGCTCAAATGGGCACTGAACTTTACATTTAACATTTATATTTTTTCATTTGCATGCTGCTTTCCAGAGAGATAGTTGACACATAAAGGTTAGCTGAGCTATATCATGATGATCTGCAGTCATCACCGTTAGTGTGAAGAGCACCAAGTCCATCTCCAAGTGACATTAACTCTGTTTTAATGTTAGGTATAAGGTAAAGAGTTCAGTTATTCTCCTCTTAAACCTGCCTGATCTCTTGAAGACAAATGTTACGTATATTAACCGGTGCTGTGTATGTTACCTTTTCAACATATTCTAAATATTTCTGATGTGCTCATGAAACCAGATACCAAGTAAAATCAGTAAGCGATGCTTATTTTGTACATGTGAATGAACATTTAGAGAAGTTAGACAGTTACATTGCTTTGCAGTTTGAATATAAATGCAGATATCCCTATAGTTTTCCAGTTTCATGCAAAAATGTTCATTTTAGTCTCAGCTCAGGTTGCTAAAAGACTTACCAAAGTTTAGTTTTGTAATAAATGTCATCATGTCATCAGGATATATAGATATACCAGACAGACATGCACGTATTAGATGGTCCATGGTTTGTGTCAGGAATGAAGATGGGAATGCTAACAACAGTTAAGACTACCTGTGCCAGGGTCATTCTCATGGCACTGACGGGCGACGGTTCAATGTCCACCAACTGCTGCACCGAGCTCAGAGTCTGGCACACACACATACACACAGGCAAGCACCCACGCACACACACACACACCGGAGAGCAGCAGTGCAAGCACACAGGCACACAAATACAAGGAGGGGTTAATGGAAAAGAAGTTTAGGGAAAAGTGTTAGCAAAGGCTAAACAGGATCAGGAACAGACAGGGAAGAAAAGCACATAGCTGTATATAGAAATGTTAGAAAAGTAATAACTAAAGAAAATAACCAAAAAAAGAAAAGAAAAGATCTCAGAGGAAATGAAAATAAAAAAAGAAACAAAAAGCGAAAAAACAGAAGGAACACAAAACAACAAAAACAAGGGAGAAAAAGACAGGTATAGTGTAGAGGAATTAGGGCCAGCGTCCACAGGGGAACATTTCTCATCTGGCTGGCAAACACATCCCTGAGTGGAGAAGACAGCAGATTCCACTGCTGCTTTATGATCACAGAGAAGCCGATCAGTGGACAACACTATGATATATTTTTAACATCCAGTAACCACTCCATTTTAGTTCAGATCATGTAAATGATAAAAAGATGCCAACACTACAAAGAGATGTTCCCTATGGACCCACAACATTTCACATTAAAATGATTAAATTTAGAACAGAGTAGATTCATGCTTCTGTCATGCTGTCACCAGACAATTGTTAACTGGACAACTCCATCCTAAATAGTTAACACATGACTGGAAACAAAAGAGCCAATGATCCCTCAAGAGAATGACAATGATCAGAGCGTTGGCTTTCTAGTTACTAACTTGGAAAGCCTCTTCCTAAAAGATGTACGATTGTGATTCTCTCAAAGCAGATAGATTAATTCATTTTCAGTTATCAAATGTATCCAGATAAATTTGGCTGAAATGAAAAGTTTAGCATCAGAGAAGGCAGAAAAGGCAGGAGGAGGGAAAAGTCAACTTGTCACAATAGAGAAGATTATTAAATTCTATGTTTTGACAAGGATAGAAAGATAGTGATGTGGTGTTTGTACTGCTGTGCGAACAGGTTCAAATGCAAACAATACAAACTCAACAACACTTTCAACAGAAAAGCATAGTGCTGCATGCCTATGCATATGTATATGTTCTGCTATTTCTCACCGTGTCGCATTCGCTGGGCTGGAATTGGAAGTCGTGTGCTTTGTGGAATACTGGGTTCTCCTGCATGAATAACTGCTGGTTGAACTCTTGTATTATCTGAGAGAAGCAAAAAAAAAAATGCATTAGTTTGCATTTGCTTCCTGCTGTGAAACTTATCATACTTGAACCTACTGAAGGCTACGAGTGGTGAGTCTTTCATTCATATTTATTACCCCGCCCCCTGAAGGGGAGGCAAGGGGTATTGTTTTTGGTTTGGTTTGTTTGTGTCTTTGTTTGTTAACACTCTAGCAGCAAAACTACTGGTTGAATTCATACCAAATTGAATTTATAGATTGCCACTGACCCAGAATAGATGTGATTACATTTTGGGAAAAGTAGGTCAAAGTTAAAATTTTTTATGAATTTTTCAAATCTTTTTTTCTTCCCATTTACTTACAATGGGCAAAATTTGTCTATGCTGTCTATGTCTATGCTGATATCAGCACACCGCATGCATAGACATGATGACATCAGCTGGATAAATTCCAAAAAAAGCTAGAATATGTGTGAGGGGTGGGGTTGGTTGTGTCTGGCACCACTTGTTGTAAATGGTTTGATTTGAAATTTGGCAGTATTCATTTACCATCATCCATGTCAGATTGAGATGATAATAAATAATTGTGATTAGTTCAGTTTCTTTTTGGGTTATACTCTATGATCATACAATGCAACACAAATGGGAAGACATCAGTTTGTCTGAGTAACTGTGTCGAGCTGTTTCTCAATTACTGTTTGCACATTTGTCTGTTAGCATTCTAGCATTCACCCTAAATATTATTTTATTGAAATGCTGAATAGGATATTCTTCCACACATCTAGACTTAATAATCATGTAATGAAAGAAAAAATAATATTAAGAAAATGTAAAATTAAAAATTAAAAAGGCTGTCCCTCAATTCACTAGTGAAACAAAAACACATTTTTCTGCAAAAATAAGAAGTATGATTGAGTTACAACGTCAGAAAGATTGATGGATTTTCCCTAAAGTGTCTATTTTGAGACCAAAAAAACATTGCTATGGCTTAAAAACAGAGCACAGAAGGTCTGTGTCTTTCAGCTTTTCTGACTCACCCTGGTGGATTTGTCCAGCAGGAACTGGAAGGTGTTGTGTGTGGCTTGGGAGGCCTCGAGCTCAGTACGAGACAGCGCTACCAGGTAGTCTTTCACATGCTCATAGATCCTGCCATCCAAGGCCTAGAGGACAGAGAGAGGGAGACAGATGCCAGAGGTGGAGGGGTTACTGTGAAAAATGGATTACTTTGATGTATTTCCATAATCCTTGGTATAAAGAAAGTAAAAGGAAAGGAGGAGACACAAAGAAAGGGGAAAAAGTGCATGTGGAATTGAGCCAGTCACTAGCTTTAGCTACAGGGTCCTGCTTCTACATTTTCATTTGTGACAGGTCATTAAATATCCACATTTAACCTTAACTATTCTGTAACTGGGAACTGGACCATGACAATGCTCATACTGCTCCTGTTCCTGGTGTTTTCAAGCCTGGAGAAACAATTCACCTTCAGGGAGGTCATAACACTGCACAAAGTGATAATTTAACTCTGAAATCAGCAAACTGTGGCAAAAGGACACAATTGAGACAGGAAAGGTTCCAAAGGTAGTACCTCTAAAGAAACCATTGGGGAGAATCTTTATTGCCCTCACCGCAAAGGTGATTATTTCATTTTTAGGATTGTTTACATAGCCAGGTTATAACAAACTGATAATGGTGAGAGGGTTGAAAATTTTGTGTAACACCTGTTACATACTTGTGCATATTATGTCACCTTATGCTACAACATTTTTGCAATTCAAGTAAAGCGGAGAAATAAAGAAGGAAAATGAATATAAACAATGGGGAAAGAGTAAGACCAACAATGACAGGCAAGAGTGGGGTGGCAGAAAGTCAGTGGAAGGACAGAGACGGAGCAGATGTTTTCATTTGACAGCTCTTATCATTAGAGTTTTTGATGTGCTGATATAAAGGCGTTTTAATGAAGTGCGCCGTCCAAATGAACAGTCTTTGTATGAGGAGCTGAGCGAGTCCTGCCAAGCTGTAGGCCACACTGCCAAACGGATCAGACAGAGGGACCGAGGGAGAGGGAATGAGAGAGACAGACAACGAGAGAGACACTAATAAGAGAGGAGGAAGACAGGACGATGGAGCATTTGCAAAGGGAAATGAAAAGGAGAATACATATGTTAAGAAAGGGCTTTAAACCTGTGGCTATCCCAACTGGGTCTTCATTAAAGACAGATAAGAGATCTGGAAAAAAAACACTATGATATCATACGGAGAAGAGGCATCACAAGTTTGATATTCAGTATGTGGACAGAGTGTCCGAGAAACGTCAAAGGGTTTTGTCCAAACACAACATCCCTATGCACTTCAGACCCAAACTGATCCACCCCATGGACAGAACACCCAAGTACATGTTGAATACTCATTGGAATTGAAACACACAGCCCTGTTGCTAATCCATGACTTAATAAAGGAGTTTTAATTACAGTCAGTACCTCTGACTCCTTTTGACTTTGGAATTTTATTAATAATAAGTCTGGCAGTTATTGTGCTTTTTTTTATTGTTTTATGACTTGACTCTGACTCAGATGAGCACCTTATTTTTTATTTTCATTCACATCGTAATTTAGAATGTTAACCCAGTGCAGCACTCACCACATACACTTTTTCTTTGTAAGTTCAGCAGAGTTGTACATACTTTAAATGCAACAAGGAGCGCAGAGATCAGCATTACTGAAAACTAAACAACAGCCCCATGAACACACAGCACAAGACAGGAGGACCAGCTCCTCAGGTCAAGACACAGCGGTCCAGCTGTATCTGAATGATGAAAAAAATTCTCTTGAAGACAGCAGTGTAAACAGGTAGTTTGAGAGAGGAGTATAGTAAGTTACCTAAGCTAAACCTACATCATATAAAGGATAGACGGTCATTTGGGGGAGGAGCAGGATTAAATAAATTACACTTCCTCCCACTCCTTTTCGAATATTGTTGCAATCTGTTTTATTTCTATGGACTAAAGTAGGATTATTTTGTTTGTTTTGTTGCATATTCGAAATAAACTAAACTGAACTGAACTAAACTGGGATGACCATCTCCAAATGGGAAGGGGACGCAGACCCCAGGGGTTTGGGGTGGATAATAACCGAGGGGCTACTTTAACAACCTGGTAGATATCAATAACTCCAAAGGTGAAATTTCTGAAGTCCCCACCACTCAGTTAGAAATGAGGAAGCCAAGAGGTACTAATCTTCAAGAACCAAAAAGAAAAGCTTTCAACTATAGCACTTAGGATCGTAGAAGGTATTATTGAGTGAAAGAAAAGCAGACAGGCAGACAGAGAAATAACTTTATGGGAAATGTGTGCATTTGTGTGTGCCTGCGTGTGTGTTCTTTGGATAGTGTTCTCACAGCTGCAGGGAAAGGTGAAGGGGTTCAGATTCCAATTCAACAAAACACAGAGACCGCACACACACCAAATCTCACATACCCAGACGCACATACTCTGCTTTGGCCAGTACTTTATAAAAGCTCACACTCCTATGAACCTACACACACTCTGGCCTGATCAAGGGATAGTTCAGATCAATTCAAGAAGATCCCACAAACACATGCTTTCTTAAAAATGGTTACAAATAAACATTATTTTTAATATGTACACAAGTCCAACAAATGTGACACACAAACACATTAAAATGTGCTTGTGTTTACACACACACACACACACACACACACAGAGTACATACTTATAAAACAATGGGGTATTGACAAGGAAATTATGTCATTAAGGGTGGGTTGTTGGCTGACTTTTTAGTGAATGTTCCTTCATCATTCTTCTCATTTCCTCCACCCCCCTTCTTTTCTTTCTCGTCCTCCTCTCCTCCTTTCATCCATTTACGGTAGTGCTGAAAAGGAATGAGTCAGCTTCCAGAAAAAGCCTTGTCCCCATATCATGGTCAATTGGGTGTGTGTTTTCATATGTGTATGTATTTATTTAGGTGGACTGACTGCATCAGCCTTTGCAATAAGTAGAGCACAGACATTAATGTATAAATGTTCAATTACATGGACAGTTAGAACAGGAGGAGCTGCCAACAGCAGAGGGAGATACAGAGCAGTCTGTTTCCACACTGCCCTTTCACTACAACTGTCGCATTGACAAGGACAGTAGCACTCACTCTAAGATATATGTTATTCCTACAGCCTCAGCGCAATTTAACTTCAACTTATAAAACAAGGTCATCATTTACAAGACACCTCATCTTCAGAAAACCATTATATTACCTTTTAGTCATTTTTTGCCCATCAAGAATACTGTAAGTTCATCCATAAGTCTGACATTAAAAACAAAAAATGTCATCACGTAGCAGATTAATTTCTACTGCTATAGAATTACTTGCGTCTATCGAATCTGAATGGTGAGACTTCGGTCTCAGTTCAATTCCAAAATGTCCCCAAAGGCCATATGCAATGAATTATGGTATAGCAATGCAATGAAGTGAATGCACAATTGATTTCAGAGGATGACTATAAATACTGTTGAAAATGGAGACAAAATATGATGAATGGAGAAACTAAAGAGCCATATAGTTTTGTGGTTTTAAAGCATTGCCACACTTTCTCTGATGTAATGTGGCTGTGGATGTTACTTTGCAGAAGTGATGATGAAAAAATGGTTTGATTGAAAGTGTTATGTTTTCCATCATTGCTTCTAACTACGTTAAAGACTTTGAAAATAACTGAGATTAGCAGTGAAGGGAGAATGCTGTTATCACTGATTTTCAGGTTAGCACCTGTAACCACTACAAATAAAAGAGAAAAAGAAAGAGTAAAGGAGGGACATGATAAGCAGATTGATTCCCTCTAGCTATGTCCCTTGCAATGTGCCTCTGTGTGTTTGCGTGCATACATTTGTGTATTTGCACATTTCCCTGCAGTCCTGTCCTTCTGTCACAAGGACCTACCAATCTATTATTTAAGATGGCCTCATAGTATAGCTGCTCATAAACGCCTAAGGCATAGTATCTGATAGAGGGAGCAGAGCTAGTAGACAGGAACAGAAAGACAACTGAAGACACAAAGGAGGGAAACAAGAAAAAAATACAGCAGAAACAAAGACTATGTAAGCAAGAGATGCTGGCAAGAAACAAAGGGCAAATAAAGCACCAGCATTACATTTGCAACGCACTAGGGCAAAATTAAATCTACATATGTGTGTGTCAGTGCACGTGTTAACCGTCTATTGAGTGTCCTGTGTGAGACTGATCGCTGTCCAGAAAAGGAAGTACTATACATGTGATTTTCGGGGAATGTGTACGTTTACTGTGTCAGTCTGCCATGTTTGTATGAGAACACCACTCTCACTGAACTGCTTTGATGACTCATCATACTGCAGAAGAGTTGTCTGTCTCCATACAGTCAACTGTTTGGCGTGTGTTTACCGTAGATTATTACCAGGTTAAGGCAATCTCAACAGAATGATACAAATTCAAGTACAGTCAAAATTATAATAGAAGTACGATCAATTAAAAAACTTGTCAAAAAACTGATTTCTGTGTATATTAACTAACATTTATGTATATGTTTACTTGCCAAGATGAGTTTATAGCTATGGTAACAAACAAATGGAAGCATACAGACACTGAAAAGTCATTTAGCACCCTTATTTCCATACTTTGATCTCCTTTCCAATTCTCTTATGTACTTTCTCTAAGTAAAACAACATTTAAAAGTATCTACCACTACTGCAACCCCAACGCTTTCTGATCTGACTAATAGACAGTTCAGTCAACATCATGAAATGCTAATTTCATGCCTACCAAGCTTTTGGTAAGAGCAAGCATACATTTTATACACAGCATGGCTCATTTTCAGGATTTTTCTTCAAATACTCCCTCAGAAAATTATAATAAATCCAGAGAACTCAGACTGCTTGAGGGCTCCAACCTCTGAAATCATCACTTTTTCATATTTGATTTTCCCCTTTAACTGCTTTACTAACACTGAATGGAAGCATGACTCTCTGTAAAAGAAGACATTTTATCATAAAACTAAGCTTTCAAAGTAGCTTCACACTGATTTTTAGAACCTAGGATTCCAACCTTGTGAGTATTGTTAGTTCATGATATTCTTGAATAAGAGCTTGTCTTAAAAAAATGAATTCTGTTTCATTAAACTGTATATATTCACTTAGTGTTTAATGATTCTGGATGCTGAAATTTAGAAGGACCTCGACCCAGATCATTGTGTTTTTTATTAATATTCTGTTCTTACCTGTATGCAGTGCAGTAGATCCGTGTGGTAGTAGCGGTCATGGTGAGCGTTGGCAGCAGCTAGCGTTAGTAAGTAGTCATTCCTGGCCTGTGTTGCTTTGGAGTTACAGTCACTCCTCTTAGCTTTCAACTGAAATTAAAGGCAGAGAGACAAACAATAATGCAATAACGCCTTTAAGTAACAAGACATGGCTTAAAAGTGTCTGGATGAAAGCTCTGCCTTAGGAAGTGATTTTGTTTGTAACTGAGTCCTCTTACCTTTACACTAGCTTTCTGTAAACTAATTCTTGACTGAAAAAGACCCAGTTTAGACCTAAAACAAAAACAAAAAAACAAAGCAAGAAAGGAAATTAATCTTTATGACACATTGTTATTCTAACAATATAATGCCAAAGAAAAATCACAGAAAAATATGCAAATGCTATTTATTGACCCCTTTACAGCATTACTTTAATTTCACACTCACTGACTTAATGAAGCACACAGTATATGTAAAACATGGTGAAACAGAAATGAGACAATGACTAAACTCCTATTCTCTTATTATTCTCTAACCTATGATTCAGAACTGGCATCATTAATTGACTAAGAACAGGCAATTAATCTATCCCTGATCCAGTCATCATGATTTACTGTACAGGCCAAAAGTTTGGACACACCTTCTCATTCTTCGCATTTTCTTTATTTTCATGACTATTTACATTGTAGATCCTCACTGAAGGCATCAAAACTATGAATGAACACATGTGGAATTATGTACTTACCAAAAAAGTGTGAAATAAATGACAACATCTCTGATATTCTAGTTTCTTCAAAGTAGCCACCCTTAGCTCTGATGACTGCTTTGCACGCTCTTGGCATTCTCTTGATGAGCTTCCAGAGGTAGTCACCTGAAATGGTTTCCACTTCACAGGTGTGTCTCATCAGGGTTACTTCGTGGAATTTCTTGCCTTATTGATGGGGTTGGGACCATCAGTTGTGTTGTGCAGAAGTCAGGTTGATGCACAGCTGACAGCCCTATTGGACAACTGTTAGAATGCATATTATGGCGAGAACCAATCAGCTAAGTAAAGAGAAATAAGTGGCCATCATTACTTTAAGAAATGAAGGTCAGTCAGTCCGGAAAATTGCAAAAACTTTGAATGTGTCCCCAAGTGCAGTCGCAAAAACCATCAAGCGCTCCAACGAAACTGGCTCACATGAGGACCGCCCCAGGAAAGGAAGACCAAGAGTCACCTCTGATGCTGAAGATAAGTTCATGCAAGTCACCAGCCTCAGAAATCGCAAATTAACAGCAGCTCAGATTAAAGACCAGATGAATGCCACACAGAGCTCTAGCAGCAGACACATCTCTACAACAACTGTTAAGAGGAGACTGCGCCAATCAGGCCTTCATGGTCAAACAGCTGCTAGGAAACCACTGCTCAGGAGAGGCAACAAACACAAGAGATTTATTTGGGCCAAGAAACCCAAGGAATGGACATTAGACCAGTGGAAATCTGTGCTTTGGTCTGATGAGTCCAAATTTCAGATCTTTGGATCCAACCGCCATGTCTTTGTGCGACGCAGAAAAGGTGAACGGATGGATGCTACATGCCTGGTTCCCACCGTGAAGCATGGAGGGGGAGGTGTGATGGTGTGGGGGTGCTTTGCTGGTGACACTGTTGGGGATTTATTCAAGATTAAAGGCAACCTGAAGCAGCATGGCTACCACAGCATCCTGCAGCGACATGCCATTCCATCCGGTCTGCGTTTAGTTGGACCATCATTTATTTTTCAACAGGACAATGACCCCAAAAACACCTCCAGGCTGTGTGAGGGATATTTGACCAAGAAGGAGAGTGATGGAGTGCTGCGCCAGATGACCTGGCCTCCACAGTCACCGGACTTGAACCCAACCGAGATGGTTTGGTTGAGCTGGACCGCAGAGTGAAGGCAAAAGGACCAACAAGTGCTAAGCATCTCTGGGAACTTCTTCAAGACTGTTGGGAAACCATTTCAGGTGACTACCTCTGGAAGCTCATCAAGAGAATGCCAAAAGTGTGCAAAGCAGTCATCAGAGCTAAGGGTGGCTACTTTGAAGAGACTAGAATATAAGAGATGTTTTCAGTTATTTCACACTTTTTTGGTAAGTACATAATTCCACATCTGTTCATTCATAGTTTTGATGCCTTCAGCGAGGATCTACAATGTAAATAGTCATGAAAATAAAGAAAATGCGAAGAATGAGAAGGTGTGTCCAAACTTTTGGCCTGTACTGTATATCAGCAGTAACCTCATGAAGACCTGTTTATTAAAGAGATAATGCACACATCCATGCACATGTGTTTATGTGTGGTCTGCACCTTTTTGTTCTACATGTTTATGCAAATGAATAAATGAAGAGTTGTGTGAATTAGCACTCACACATACAGATATAAAATGCATTACACAACAGTGAAGACATCTGCTGCTTTCCTATGTGCACGTGGATGTGTTTCTCCTAGTTTTTAGTGTAACAGTCCAAACAGTCCGATGGAATATTGCTATCATTGTTGTCTGTCCATTGTCAGTAAAAAAATTTTATGAATAACTTAATATTTGTTGTGGAACATCTTTAGGGTAAGGTCTACCAAGTTTGTTCAAAGAATTGGGAAGTATAGACTTTTTATGATTTTTTGAAATTTTTAAAATCTCATTGGTTTATAATGGGACAAATTTCACAGAGCTATAACTTGAAAACAGCTGAAGATATTGATATAATGACTATTGGCAACAGATAGGAAGCCACATATGGGCTATCATTTGGTGCCATGACCTTTGACCTTGAGTGGCCTTGAAAGGTCAAACCCAGACCGTAGATTTTGGCTATCCACCTAAAAACATGTACAAGCAAGAGGAAAAGAAACACGGAAAAACTCAGCTCTACAATAAGATTTTCTACAGTCCAAAGTCTAAGTTCAAAATTAACAGTATGTGCAATATGATGAAATACACTAGTATCATGACTTCACTGATGGCACAACCTTTGACCTAAGATGACCTTGAATGGTCAAACGAATGTCAATTAATGTCTTTAAATATGCCGTTGGACTACAGGATCCTTGGTCCTATTTTTATGTGGTAAGAGGTGTTAAAAGTATTAACTGTGTATTGTGTCTTTTATTCCCACCAATTTCCCCCTGTGTGTTCCTTGTGCCCGACAGTGACTAATGTCCCAACATTGCTCTGCTGAAATGGACACACAGAGATACACACACATAGTTGCACAGCCATAGTGCTGTAGCGCAGTTTCTGTAGCTGTGAGTTTCTACTGAGTGATAGAGAACAGAAAAGAGTTGACTGGTGAATCGATTTGGGCTCTAAAGCTGGAGCTGAGAATTCAATGAAGTGTAAATGTCACCATAGCTACTGCTACCTAAGGCTGAGAGCAAAACAACACTCATCAGCACTGAATAAAACTTTGGAACTAATTGCAGTATTGCAAGGGTTTATGATGATTAACATTGAAGAAATTGAACTTCATTTCTCTAATACTAATCTACCAAACCTCACCAAGCTGTGAATGCAAATGACAAACACTGGTACCACATAAAAATGACATTGTGTGATTTATTTGGCACCGAAATGCTTCATAGTCTAAAAGAACTGTACTCCTGTCAACAAAAACAACAAAAATCACTTATTTATCTTTACAACCAATACTAGTTACTTTACTAAGATTTTCTCACAGAATGCAATTGTGTAGCCAGAATAGGCTCTGGCATCCCTGCAACCCTGTCCAAGACTAAACGGTTTGGAAAATGAATGAATGGATAAATGCAATTGAGGTGTATTTATCTTGACTCTCTTCTACACACCAGTACCCACATGTAATTGATTGCTTCTCTTAGCCTTAATGATAATATTTCTTTCTTTCAGAGCCACACTTCCATATAGACATATTCTCTCTGTGAGGTTAACCAACTTTGTTCTCTCAATGGTATCCTTTCTGACAATGGAAACCCTCTGCTATTACTATATTCGAACATTACTACAAAGACACAGTGATGTTATGAACTTACTTGGCCTCTATATCGGCTTTCTCTCGTACTGCGTGGGCCACCTGCTCACAGTCGTAGTATTTTTTCTTGGCTTTGGCCAACTCCTTCACTGACTCCTGCAGTTCTGCCTGAATGCCACTCAACTGATCTATGGTCTGTGAAGGGAAAGAGGAAAAGACTGAGCTTGTTAGAGAAAGAGCATACCAACATGAGTCATGTTAGCTCACAGTGAGCAAACAGACAGATGATGAAGAAAGGGATTGAGAACAGAGACTGCTTGAGGATGCTATGACTCAATTGTACTGTCCAGTCACCTTTTTGAGTTGCTGCTCCTTGTAGAATCTCACAGTCTTTGCAGGTTCTGATACTTGACTCTTGTAGTTGTCACACAAATTGAGCTTGGACTGGCTCACCTGCACTGTACCTTCTAAGTAGGATCTCCACACTGCATATACATTCCTAGTCAGGGAGAAAAAGCACAGAGTTGCTGCACCGTTGCTGTACATTCTTTCTACTGTAACTGTTCACCATCCCAGGGGATATCTGACACAGAAACATGGAGTTCTCCTGCAGAGTGTCTAGATTTTAAAAATCCTTACACAACTGTGTGGTGGCCACTGTGGAAATGAGAACCTGTATTGTATATGTATGCAGCATGGGAGAAGGCTCAGAAATAGCTTTGTGTGGAAACACTGCAGTAGTTACACTCTAAAAAATGACAAGTTGATCTTATTTAATCGAATCTAGGAAACCGGTTGCACTCAAAAAAGGCAAGTAAACGAGATCATTAGTCTTAAATTCAGTTTACTTCGTATCTACTAGTTAAGTTTATTTAATTTACCTAAAAAATATCAAGTATATTTAAATCGATCTTCTTAAATCTTAAATCGAAAGCACAACAAAGAATAATTAGTTTGCAGGGTTATTTTTTATTCAAATAAAATACCATAACAGTAACGTAACAGATCACTATTTAGTTTTGGGGTTTTTACAAGAGGCTCACATCATGAGAGATGAGAGAGGACAGCCTTCTCCAAAGGATGGGCCAAAAGACTGACATTATGTAGGATTTCTACATTAGAATGAGCAAGGCTACATTGACTCATGGTGTTTCAAAATGGCTGTTCCAAGAACAGGTGTTCTGGCTGATTACACCTTTAACCACATTGATGGAAGAGCTTAAGCACACCTGTGGAGCCTGACTGCTCTGTGAAACTTAAAGGAAGGAACCTTGACATGTAAGCAGCGGTTCAAATCAGTGTGTTCGTGCACATTACAGCACAACACTGTAGCATGTGTGTGTTTACTTCTGGGGTTTCTGAGAATCCTAACGCTTCTTTCCATCTAAAATTACCTTCAACATTGCCTCAGAAAACTTAAAGGTGCTTAAAGAAGTAAATTAAGACCACCACCTGGACTGGGGTGTGACTCAAGAGGGTGTTCAATACATGAACATAAAGTTTCAAGTCCAGTTTTTTCAGATGAACTTAGTTTTATACTTCTTTAGGAGAAAATGATTAAATACTCAAAGTACATGAGTTAAATCAATAAGATAGTGAGAAATAAGTCAAGTATGCTAATATGATTTAAGCAACTACAAGTATTATCTTCTAGAGTGTACTATTGCAGAGTAAAAGAAATAAAATGTTAGTAAATTATGAAGGGAAGAGTTAATATATCTGTTTTTATCTTTCAAAGTTGTTTTACATTTCTGCATTGTGTGTGTGTGCGTATGTGTGTGTGTGTGTGTGTGTGTTTTGTTTTTAATTGTAAGCAATCAAGTAGTGCATAGATTTGGTTTTAAAAGGGCAGCCTAGTGTATAATACATGCATATAATTGACTAGGATATAAAATAAGTTTGTGGCTGGTTTATAGAAATATTGCTGTATATTTCTGTATGCGATACACATATTCACACCCACCTGTAGTCTGTTCTCTGATCGTCAGGGTTGATTCCAGGCCAGTCTCTTTTTAAGTACTGACTTGCCAACTTCTGCAAAGCCTGAAACACAAAAAATGAAAACAATATATAAGTTGTTTTTTTGTTTTGTTTTTTTTTATGAAATCATTGCCAATATAATAAATAATCCACATACACCAATTTAACAAAAGCATGGAACCTGCTGCAAGTTTTGGGTGAAAACTGGATGAACATTTTGAACAGTTTCCAGATTTCTTTCTTGGCAGATGTAATGCACACACACAGCACATTGTTATTTGAATGGAATATAGAGTATTTATGACAGACTACTTATATTAAACAAGCAAATAAGAGTCAATGTGGAGCTCCATCAAGTCAAATCTTCTCTGTAACACAACATATTAGGATGTATAATCAGGTTGAAACCCAGACTGCTTGAGGAAGGCTGTGATTAAAACAATAAAATCTATACCAAGGAAAGACTTCACACTTCAATCCTTTGCCGTTATAAGTTGATGTGAGCAGTTTCCTTGACTTGATTGCTCAGAAAATAATAGTACTGTAAAACGTGTCAGCAACAGTGGATCCCTAGTCAGCTCCTCTGTGCACAAGCAGAAACCCGAAGGCTGTGAGAAAGGGTAACCTACATTTTCTGGACTGGGTCACTGTGTCAGTAGTGACATCTCACAGACACTCTGCCCTTGTGAGCCAGTCTATCTGTGGAAGTGTGTGTGTGTGTGTGTGTGTGTGTGTGTGTGTGCGTGTGTGTGTGTGTCTATGTGTGTGTGTGTGAGGGGCAGAGTAGCAAATTCCCCTTAAAAAAACAACTGCGTTAACTATAAAGCAAAGTTTTAAACTCCAATACCTTCTTTCCATTCATCCACTCATTCAAACCCAACTTTCAGTTTAATTTATCTTAATATCTTAACAGCTCTCTGGCACCAAGCTGTTTTTTTAGTTTTCACATGAATCCCTCTCTCTTTCTTTGTCAGGATACATATGTGGATGTGGATGTATGTATGTTCATCCTGTCTTTCTTTTATCTCACCCTTTACATCTGTCATGGCGGGTGTCCATTTATTCACTGGACATGAACTTTAGACATGCATCCTGAGGGACATAGTGGCCCTGCGATCTATGACACCTCCTAACTAAACTAAAAGAAGAGTATAGTTAAGTTTTTACAAGTACTAAGTAAAGCCTTAACTTCAGATTATGATTATTCCATATTACAGCATCCCTCTTCTCTGCAAATCAAGCAAATATACTGTAACAGTGCAACAATTTTAAGTTTTAATAAAGTTAAGTAAAATTAATAAAGGGCTGATCCTCCTTTTCATGCAGAGTAAACTTTTTTTTTTTAAAGGTTAACAGTAGTTAGGCTGTCATAGTAGCAAAACGTTAAACACATAAGAAAACATTTAACCCATGCACATCATTGTTGTATGCTATAGACAGAAGCACAGGTGACAGAAAAATATGAAAATATTAAAAAAAATAAAAATAAAAAAAAAAAAGATAAGACAATCACACAAACTGACAGGTACACACAGACACACACAGAACAAATCATGGCACAAAGCACTGTCATTATAAGAGGAAACATGTTTGTTTCAAAAACAGTCAACTTTGCTTTCTCATTCTCGCGGGAAGGGTGGAGTGGGTGTGGGTAGTTTGGATGAAAGACTGTAAGACTGTGTGTGCATGTTAGTAAGAATCAAAATCGGAGAAAGAGTGTGTGTTTGAAAGATGACTGGGGTGACACACATTAAAATTGCAAAAGAATTGCCTGAGATTTAATTGCTACCCTGCTGTGTAAACATGCACCCCTTGTTTGTGTGTCTGGGCCTGTGTGTTCAAGGGGGAGGGTTAAGTGAGGACACTGACTGATGGCTGAGAAAGCCACTGACTGTGAGCTGGCAGTTTGACAGAAGAACTGATTTGACAGCTTGACTTCAACACAACAATGTTCCATATCGATTTAGCTCCATTGGAAGAGCTGTCATTGTCTGATAATTACTCAAATCCCAAGCAGATAAACCTGCTGGTGCCCAACTGATGTTACTATTCAGGTTTTGTAAAAGTATAAAACCCAAAAACCTGCAACAGTTGAAATGGGAGCTGGACATTAGGGATTGGCCCTCTTTAGTGTCCCCTAGTGGACACTATCAGCATTTCCTTCGGCTAATTGGCATTGATTATCACTGATAAATTATAGGTGGCAGTTTGGGATCTTAACGGGTCAACACATTGATGTTAGGAATGACCTCTTCAAACAAGACACACACCACCTCCATTTCCTGTCTCTAAGCCTTTTTTAATTCCAACATAGATAAGTCTGTGATGACAGGCCGGTTATCTGAGCAGTGACAGCTGAACTTGGCAATGACTGAGTGGTGGGAACCCCACAGAGTGAATGATTTGTGACAGCTATGCAGAGGTGCTGTTCGCTGACTTGGTAGGATTTATGATGGTCTAATTTTCCCTCACAAGCCCCCAGCCCCCACAAGCCTTTCATTTTCGTTCTATGACTATTTATTTCCTTGCTTCCCCCTCTCTGGTACATATTTAACCCACATGACCTGTTCCTTTCCTCTTTCACCCGTTGAGTGGACATCACTTTTCTCCATCCTCCTTGCTGTGCTGTCATCACCTGACAACCACCTGAACTTCATGTTGCTATGACAACCCATTTGCCCTTCCTGCACCTTCTTTGTAATGTGGAACTGCTCTTTTTAATACTCATGCACTTACGCACACACATCCTGTTTTTGTGATAAGAGTGGCAAACAGGGTACTCAGACAGCAGGATTTCCTGAGGAGACCAGTGTGTTTGTGTGTTTAAGAGAAAAAGCGAGAGAGAGAGAGAGAGAGAGAGAGAGAGAGGAAGAGAAGGAGGGATGGAAAGGAGGTTGAGAAAAAGTTAATGGTAATGCTAACAGGCTGTAATTGTATAAAAAAGTGTGTTAAGTATAAAACGTGTATTATTTTATTTGTGGGTTTCTAAACTAATGCATTTTACAGTTCTATTCAGGAATTTTCTAAATAGACAAAGGTTGATACTGCTACTTCAGGACAAGTAACATGGCATAAGTGTTGCAGCTTTGTCTGATATACATGTTTATGATTACCAGTAATTAATATCATATCATCACTGTCTAAACAAGTGTTTTTCAGCCTTGGGGTTAGGGTTAGAACCCACATGAGGTCACATGGAATTCAAATGGGGTCGCCTGAAATTTCTAGTAATTGCTAAAAATAAAAATAAAAACTTACTAATAAAACATACATGGTGAGTTGAGAGAGACAATCATAATACATAACAGAGTTGGCAAACTCTGAAGCTGAAATTGAAGCACTGTGGTACTGTTTATCTGTCAAATGTTCATTGTGGTCGGTTTCAGATGCTGCAGCTCTTCCATAATTCATCGATTGAGTTATTGTTTGTTCAGTATTAATTGCCAGCCTTGTAAATCCAAGATACATACATATCCTGACCAAGGAAAATAAAATTCTCACTTTGTGCAGTAATCTCAACCTGGCTTTTCTGCCTCCATCCATAATAATATACATTATATAGCCGATACGTCGTCTAAAATTACCGTTTATTTACAACATACCATAGCAAACTATTGTATGATCAAAAACAAAGTAATTTTAGCAAAAGAAAAGTCACTGTTTTGAATGTCTAGGGTCATCAGAAATTTGTGGTGTTAAAATGGGGTCACGAGCCAAATAAGGTTGGGAACCACTGGTCTGAACACAAGCAACTGGTGATCGCTGAAGACGTGAAAGTTAATGTTAAAAGTGCGGAGGATATAGAAATGTGCATGCTCATTCATTGCTCTGCAGTATCTGCATTCTACAAATTACAGTATCATTGCATTTCTTCCCTTCCATGAATTATTCTGTGCTTTGCCACAGGCTAATTTTTTTCCTGTCTCTTGCTCAGACACTTTGACTCTCCCTTTATCTGTAGTCATTCTGATTTCTTCCTGCCTTTGTGTGAGCCTTTTCATCGCCCTTATTTTCTCAACTTCCTCCTAAATCAATATACTTGATTTTCTCTCCTGTGTCTCCCTGTCTGCACTGCTCTACTCCGAAGCTCGCTGCTTCATTTCTGTGTCAGGAAGGGATGTCTGATGCCCACATCTGCAGTGTAAGGTATAGGGAGGGGAAACCTGACAGAATAAAAGATGAGCAAAGTAGAGTGAAATATAATACATCATAGTAGTTTCTTTTGTTTAAACAGACAGCAATGATCAGTTGTAAAAAGGCACAGTGTGTGATGTAAGCGCAAAACAGAAGACGAAACACAAAAAATCTTTCTTTCTCTCCCTCTCATTTGACAGACTTCTTTCCTGCAAATAAACCTTGTCATGATGAAATGATGAGTGACATATCAAATGCATTTAAGTTAAATTTAAGACCATGAAGAAGTACAATGCATAAGTCTAGTTTAATAGTGCACAACAACTGAGCAGAAAGACACCAACTCTCAACTTAAGCCACAACAGGCTGTCCTTTTTGGGCAGTACAGTAAAGTGTGACCCCAGCCTGAAACTATTTCAGTAATGCTGATTGTGGGAGGGGAATATGGGACAAACTGCTAATGCAGACAAGCTAACACACACATAAAAAAAAAAAACACAGGACTTGTGACTGACAGCTGGTAATTGCAACTGACTACCACACAGGGGGGAACGTCTGGTCTCACACAGTCAAAGGACAAAGGTTAAACGGCAGCCTCTTTACTTCAATTCTCACTCAGCTGTCCCCCTCTATTTCCTCAAGTGCTGTGTCTTATTTTCTCTTTCCCCGGCCCCCTATCAGTTCCCTACAACTTGATTTCTCCTTGTCTTTTCTCTTCCTATCATTTTGTCTCTGTCTGTCTACGATTACGCCATTTGATTGGCTAGATCTTTGTCTATGTCGCCTGGAGGGGACCAATGAGAGAGCAGATTGTCCCAGTGAAATCACCAGTATAGTCAACCATGCAGAGGACCGTGTGGAGAGAGAAAAAGCTAGGGGAGACATACCATCATAAAACGATGCTTATGAAAAGGAAATATGGAACAAAAAATTAGCTTGATCATGAGCTGTTAAAGCAAACATATATTCCAAAAAACCTCTCTATGAAAGGAAACCATGGTATGCAGACATTCCCACACAGACATACACACACTCACACACCTATAATTAGGAGGGAATCCATTGTCCTATTGAGTGGGGGGTTGTTGCTAGGCAACCTCTATTTCTAAGGTGAGCAAGACAGTGCTGAGGCAGAATAGCAAGGGATAGAGAGAAAGCAAGGCAGAAAGAGAGAGAGAATAAGTGTCTGAATGCAGAGTGTTTGACCACGAGAAGCTCACACTTAGTGAATCTAACCGATACATTCACATGCTTTAAAACTACACAAACCATACACTTTATTGTCTCTACTCCTTAACCCACTTTCCTATCACTCTTTTATTCTTTTACGATGTGTGTGTCTGTTCATGTCTATGTACAAAAAGTATATTTTGGACACAAAACAAGGGTTAATGATGTGGACAGCTGCAAAGACTGATGGGTGTATGTTTGTGTATGTTAATATATAGTTGAATCCTGGATAGCAGAATCATATTCAGAGTGATTTTGAAACTGAAAGTGATTTTTAATGTGCATGTGTGGATGCGTGAATGTGCACATGAAAGGAGCTTAAGCTGTGCCGAATCAAAATACAATAGAAGTCAGTCTTTCATGTAGTTGGCAGCAGGCAATGCTTGGATTCTACTTAGTGGAGATGCATGCATCAGCCGACTCATGCTTAGTAAGAGGAGTACGCTGACACAGCTTTCTGGGAAATGTGTTTTGGTTTTTTTGTGTCTTGACAAATATGCAGCACAGTACAAAGTGCCTGACAGGTGAAAATAATTTCATGGTATGGAAGCGGTAATTCTTGCCCACCTTAGGTACACCAAAGCCCTTTATGAAAATTCTAAAGGTTTAGAAAATTAATAACATAGACCTGCAAAAGTCTCATACTTCCCACTAATGCGAATAGTGATGTTGCTCCAAGGAGTTTTCCCTTTCAACAGATGGACTACTGTTTAGCCATTTTATAGTATGCATGGAAGAAAAGCTATGTAGTCTATTGCTGAGGAGACAGACTACACACAAAAAATTTGCTGCCTCTTACAAGATTTATGGTAACTATTCAGAATTTCATAAATAAAAAGAAAGGCAAAGTGAAGCATGAATGAAAAAAATACATCTGTGAAAAACCAAACAGGAATATAGGAAGTGAAACCAAATGTTGCCTGCAGCACATATGTGAGATTTTAGTCCTGGAAATTAAAAAAATACCCCATATAAATGTGGTTGAAACCTGATGTGTAAGATTGCTGCACATGCTACATACTAAAAATCTTATTTGAACTAGGTGAGCTGATTAAGCAGGTGCATTCAACAAATGTACATTAAACCTTTGAACAAGTTATGATGTTAAATCCCTCACATGATTTCACCAAAAACCATTATTTATCTATGGCTCGCATGCACAAATGCTCAAACCAGTTTGATATGAAGCCAAACATTAGAGGTATGTTGAAGTGCGTCACACTTTCAGTCAGCCAAACACAAACTAATGACAAGAAGAAACAGAAGTGAAGCAGCACTGAGATAGTGCTAATAAAGTGTGTAGCACCTTAATCAATTCTGACATGACTTTTTGCAGTGTTACATGTTGCCTCATCTACATTTTCAGCTCTTCTCACTTGAAGTCCAACATGTTGCAATATCGGTGCAGTTTTAGTTTACTCTGAGATGAAGGCCACTGCTTCTCATATCGATGTCACTCAAAAACCACATGGACTTTGTAGTAAACAGATGCAATGTGCAATGTGTGCATCTTCCCAGTCCCTCTAGTGAAATGTGATCTTCACTGGCCTCAGTTCAGCAGTAAATTACACAGGGCATTTCAGACACTGCTGGCTTCATTGGTCTGTTTATAACAATATAATACCTCACAGTAAAATAACATTAAATCCATCATGTGGTCATGTTGCTTATCATTGAGGAAAAACATGTTAATATATTCATATTCAGTGCATATATATGTTAGCCTATAGTATATCTATTCACAAAAACTACTTCAAATAATACATTCAGTCAAATCCCTACATGACAACAACATTTGAGTGCCTAAATGTCATGTCAACTGGTAAAAATGCAAACAAAAAATTATTGACTTTGACAGCAAATTGACTTCATATCCTTACCTAAGAGAATACATTTTCCAAAATCTTGATGAATGCTTTGAGCATTCTACTCAGACATGAAAACAGGATCAGCTTGTTAATGAAAGGCCTGAAAACACACTTTCGTGGGGCGCTGTGGCTTAGTTGGTTAAAGCGCCTGTCTAGTAAACAGGAGATCCTGGGTTCGAATCCCAGCAGTGCCTTTTTTTTTTTTTCTGTGGGGGTGTATTAAGAGTAAGCATTTGCAATGTCAAGCTAAAAAAAAATTTCCACTTGGATAAACTGAATAGGTAAGAACTTTCCACTGAGTAAATACTTTTCAGCTGCCACTACAGTCGTGGAAAAAAATATTAGACCACCCTTGTTTTCTTCAATTTCTTGTTCATTTTAATACCTGGTACAACTAAAGGTACATTTGTTTGGACAAATATAATGATAACAACAAAATAGCTCATAAGAGTTTCATTTCAGAGCTGATATCTAGTCATTTTCCATGGTTTTCTTGATAATAACTAAATTACTTAAGATCTTACATCAGTATCTATGGCATTGTACTGACAAAAACAGTGCTTTTAGGCATTCCATGTTTTCTTTTCTGTCTGTTTTAGTCACATGATACACATAGGAGTTAGTACTTGATTGCATAACCATTATTTTTGATGACTTTTAATGGTCTAATAATTTTTTCCGTGACTGTAGGTTCACTCAAGTCAATAATAAAATGCCAAACGACAGAGGAGGTATTAGCCTACTAATGTAGATATTGAGAGGGGAGAGTTTGTTGTAAATATGTCGGTAGTTTCACACCAACTCACACAGTCATTGTTTGAAAAGTTACGCCATTTCAGAAAATTATTTGCTTCAGATCTCAATACTGCCCCCACGGTTCCCAGTGATACTGCTCCATATTCTCTATTTAGTCCGTATCCATAAGCTTCCAGGAGATGGACAGAAATATGGAAGAAATGAATGCAGAGTACGAACGGACAGCTCCGCACATAACCACATGTACACAGAGCATAAATGAACCTTAACCCTTCTTAAACAACCATCAGTTTGATAGATTGGATTGGGTTTCAGTGGAAAAAGTGGTCATGTGGTCTGATGAATCCCAACTGACCCAGTTCTAGAGTAATAGGCGCATTAGGGTGAAAAGAGGCAGATGATGCAAATACCCATCATGCCTAGTGCCCACAGTGCAAGCTTGTGGGGGCAGTGTTATGATCTGGGGTTTCTTCAGGTGGTCTAGGTTCAGCACCGTTATGTGAAAGAGGTCAGCTGACTATATGAATATACTGAATGACCAGGTTGTTCCATCGTTGAGTTTTGTCTTCCCTGATGACACAGACATTCCAGGTATTCCAAGATGACAATGCCAGGATGCACTGGGCTCAAATTATGATTTGACGAATTTGTGGGTCAGGGATCATGAAACATCATTTTCACACTTGGACTGGCCGTGACACACAGACCCCACTGAGGATCTTGCAACTCTCCCATTATCAGTGAAAGAGCTTTGTGAAAAAGGAATGTAACTCTGGACAAAAATAAATGTTGTGACATTTACTGCGATTTTGCATAAATATAACATGTAATAAGTAATGCCATGGTGAATGTGTCTAGTAATCAGAGCTAAAAGGTGCTCTAACTTCTATTCTGTGTATGATTTTAGCTTTGACTGAGTATAAATACTGTTATTTGACTCAGGGGTTTTACCTGCATCTCAGAATACATAAGCCACAAAAATTCAAACTTAACATTAAGCAACCCTACTGTCTTTATATATATAATATTTACATCCAGTATACTAACATTAATAATTGTACATGAATTGTGCACAAAATCCAGGGAGATGACAACTCTTCAATATTTGCCTCCACTTAGCAACATTTTTCCTTGAATTTAACAGATAACTCTGCATCACATTCAGTGTATTACCTGTGCATAGTCCCTCTCCAGCTGTCCCTTTTTCAGACTGTAGCTCCTATAAAAAAAAAAGATAGACACAGACATCAGTTTCAATTTCCACAGAATGTGAAGAGAAATTATCGATGCAAAGCTGCAAACTCCCTAATGGGTAACATACACAGTATAATACACCTGAAAGTTTCATAGAAATTATTTAAATAAATGAACCATATTGCAGAATTCTACCTGTAGTTTCTTGTAAAAGTATGTAAACAGAGTGTTCTACACAAACAGGAAAAGAAAAACTAAATATGCAAATCTGGTGTTTTATAAATAGTTTTTCCCAGACATCTCAGGACTGGACTCCATCACCTCAAATTATACAGCATTTGTGCACAGCTCTTCAAACTTCCCATCATCCTCTAAATATCACACCACATCCTGGCAGCAGAGACAGTGGAAGCTCTTATCGCAGCCCAGGAATGCACAGAATGAAAAACATAACATTAGGTATATGATTACACAGACCGATAGACTGGCACTGTTTTCCAAATGAACAACATGGCATATATAGTCCCATAGATGATCTCATCATGTAGACATTGAATCTTCACATTCTGACAAAGTTAGACTACTGTATACATTAAGATATTATGCTCATTAATTTGTATTATAGAAAAAAGTTTTATCCTAACTAATAAAAAAAAAAATTATATCATCTTGTGAGGATGACAGGACAACATTTGGCATGACAACATTTCATATGTATTGAAATGTTTGCCTAGTATTCACCGACCAGATCTGTGTCCTTTTTAAACTATGATACCAAATGGGTAATTAGAACTTGAGAACCTGAACTTAGAGACTGTTCTCCAATATCATACCTCTTAGACAATAAATTTATATCAAAGGATTCAGAAGCTTGGATTTCTCGTCTTATTGAGTTATAATAAATGTCTCTAATGGTTTTTGGACCTCATAGTGTATTGTATTTCATTTATGCTTTCATTCTTTCTTTCTTGCGAAATGAAAACTTTAACTTGGTGAAATTCAATGAAGTTAACAACACCCAAATTATAATGAACTGTCACACATTGCTTGACTTTAGGACAGTGGTTCTTAACCTGGGTTCTATCAAACCCTCGGGGTTCGGTGAGTCAGTCTCAGGGGTTCGGCGGGGGTCAAGACACACACTCGACTCATTAGTCGGGTGTGTGTGTCGGGCTAGGTCTGTGTATGTAAACAAACTGCTTCGGAGACTCTTTCTCTGATTGACATCCAATATACGCGGTTTATTGTTGTTGCTTATAGCACTACAACACATCCGGAAGTGTTTATAATCTCTTCCACTCGTCTGACGATGAATTATTTGAGTATTTTCCACATCGTTGTTATGACTTTTGCTACTTCCTGTTAACCACAGAGGCAGCCATGTGTAGCGTTTGTTTACATTTTTCGGTCACCGCACTGGTCAGTTACAATCATGTGACGACCGACGCACCATCGCGGATGGAAAAATCGTATTACGCTAAAGCCGAGCTAGTGCCGTAATAAAACAACGATCACAAAAATACTGAGGGAGTATAACGAGAACTTTTTTGTGATACACTACATGCAATTATCTTTTTTGATAGTATTAAAAAAGGTCATGTCTTTGTGAAAAGGTATGTAATTTGTTGTGAGTTCATGCACTGTATTGGTTTTGTTCTTTGAACACAGTGATGTTAATGCACGGTTCATTTTGTGCACCAGTAAAACATATACCTGTGTCTTGAATTTGAAAAAAATCATATTTTATTTTTAAATAAAGAAGGGTTCGGTGAATGCACATATGAAATTGGTGGGGTTCAGTACCTCCAACAAGGTTAAGAACCACTGCTTTAGGACAAAGCTAGCTGCTGGAAGGGTGAATATTTCTGTCATGCAGTGGCAGCAGTGGCGGGATTATTGTGCTCCTTCCTTCCACTATCTGTGTGTGATCACTAAGTTACCCTTGCTACGTGAAAAACACCAACCTCCAAGCTCCAACTACACTCTTGAAATGTTCTGTATTAACAAAAGATAAACACACATTTTTATGTACTGGTTTGCTTTGTAGGAATTCTAATACCACAACACACTTCATGTGGAAACGTTCCACCAAATCACCTTCTCTCCTGACACTATGTATTTTGTCGATGAACTGTCACAGTATCCTGCACTCAGTATCACCAAGAACTAGCAAACCAACTGAGATAACTTTTACCACTTCTCCAGAACAACAGTGGGAGGTTCCAAACCCATCTACTGCAACAGGACAGTGCTACTGAAGTGAGGAAATCAGTGTGGCTATGGAAGACTAAGAAAGGATATTAATTTTAAAATGAAGAATATAGAATTGTGAAACAAAACAGGGATATTGGGATTTATTTACTGGACAGGTATTTTAATTAATCAAACCACAGTGCCACTCGATTAGGGTGTTATTAGGGTAATACAATGTGAGAGCCTTCCCAATAGTTACTAAAAACATCTTTATTTATTTATTTATTTATTTGTAGGAAGACTTTAATAAAAGGGATTTCTACCAAATCACTAAGTCCACATAGTTAATTACATCAATTGCATAAGATATGTTGATGCGTCTTTTTTTTTTCTTTGCATTATATTCACTAAGCCAGACTTTATCACTTTACTACTAATTATACCAGACCTTAAAAAACATCCAAACATTCAAAGTGTTCACAGCTCCCATAGTATACAGTTTTCAGGTTCTGATACTTTATGAAATATCATAAAGTCAGAATTAAGTTCCTTTTCAGGTCTTTTCATTTGTAACAATACAGGAAATGAGGAGTAATGACAATCAAGGAGAGAAAAAAGGAAAAAGAAAAACGTATGTTGACATTTTGCTTAATCTGTAAATCAACTACCAATAAAAAGTGACCCTGTGAAGCGTCCTGCTGTTTTGGATGCTCAAAGTACCATTTAATTCTAATGGCATACAGTTTGTCTTATCCAGTATGTAAGGGTTACTTACAGCCACAATTAGGTTTAATATCAGTGTATCATATGTAGATAGAGTGATGATTAATACCTATCTGATGATGTTCAAACACATATGTACAACAGTAGGTAGTAACTTGAGGAGATAATCAGATCGAGAGGGACGCAAGTGCCTTCTATAGTGTAGCAGAAAAGGCACTGCTGGGATTCGAACCCAGGATCTCCTGTTTACTAGACAGGCGCTTTAACCAACTAAGCCACAGCGCCACACATATAACCCTTGGAACACTTCACCTAGAGTCCAGGAATAATATGTGCCCAAAGCATATCTCACTACAAAGAGGGATCTGTTTTAAGGGATTTCCCCTAGGTTTCAGGGAGGTTTGCATTCTATGTTTCTTGTGGCAGAGTGTAAGTCACTACATACACATAACGCTCTCTGTTAACAAATCAATGAGTAAATCAAATTAGTACATAAAAAATATTCCCAAGCCAAGGCAACCATGAATGACAGCAAAATGTAGAAGGAAACATAGTGTAATTTGCTTGAACTCTTGTCATTTGGCTAAGGTGAAAAACACATATTACCAATGCAACAAACTGCTTTAAGTATCAAGGTTTTCATTATTTCCTAAGCAAAGTGTTGTTGTTTGCCAACATCAGGGTGCAGACTGAGTCGTCCTATTTCTCGTTGTTTTCTTATGAAGGGCAGTCATTACAAAATCGACCTGAAAATGCTGCCATGGATATGCTATTGAAATCAATTAGAAATACTATAGGGATTGTTAAGATAGTTTGGATGTCTTTGGCGACTTGAGACTTTGTGTAATGTGAGAAAAAATAGACATGATACTGGCAGAAACAAGTGACTGAAAATTAGTTGAGAGTATGGTTAAGTCCTGCTGAAACCAACCCCCATCATTTAACGAATGCAAGAGGATATATAGTACTTTTTTCTTTACAGGATGTAAATCTCGTATTTATTTAGATGGGTGATAAATTAACATTTCATACATTTTTGTAATGTCTCTTCCCTGTGGCTGTTTAGAAAACGTAGCAGCTCTAGGTTTTCTACTCAATGCAGATTTAAATAATCTATTTAAACATTACAGATGTAGCCCAAGGAAATGCTGCATATAATAAAAAAATGGCATATTTTATTGCAGTACTAAATTGTAATTCACCAAACCAGTGCTGTTCAAAATAAAGACCAAACAACCCACTGTCTGAGGAAAACCAACATCTACAAATAAGCAATGAGTAGGAAGAGAAACAGTGGGGGAAATACAGAATGGAAGACAACATTTACTGTAAGGGTAGACAGCTTAATTACTGCTAATTGTTGCTATGGTAATTATACCCCAAACAAATAGGGCAGAACCTCTTGTCAAAAATTTCCCAAGGCATCATTTTGAGCTAAAGCTGCTATGTTAAGCATATTCAGCCTCTTAGAATGAGGGTGAGTTTTAAAGTTTCCGGTTTTAATAGCTTCAGAGACACAATTCTGAATGAACTAATGGACTGCTCTTTTAAAACAGACACATACAAAACAGCAGTATTTACAACTGGTCAATGATTTACTGCAAAGGACTGGAGCACATGTTTAGTGTTCAACTCCACCCCCTTGTGTGCCGCTGAAATCCTACAAACTCACTCCCCCGATTACTTTGACCAACCCCCACCTTTAGGCACTCTGTCTGCATTCGAGAGCGCACATGCTCAGTGTGCAGCACAAGCCTCGTTGGCGCAGTAGGCAGCGCGTCAGTCTCATAATCTGAAGGTCGTGAGTTCGAGCCTCACACGGGGCACATGTTTTAAATTCAGCTTGAACATAGCTTAGAGATTTCACATCCTCTACACTGAAAAATCATATGAACAGATCTCTACGGTGAGAAAGAAGTGTCTATGACTGTCCACATTAATGCTGAAAAGGTGTAAAATGGTTGTTTTTCCTCTACACATATGCCTCTTTTCCATATGTAAATGGTGTTTAAGGTCATAAAAACATAGAATTTTTAAAATAATGGCATCACACCCCAATTCACACATGACTGTTGTTGCTTTGTGTAATAAACATGTACCTGAAACATTAAATACAAGTTACACAGGTAGATAAGACAGTGTAATTTAACAGTGGTAAATTACTGTCAGCATATTTCAGAAATGGACACGTACAATAAATTTTGACAACCTAAACCAACATGTGCCCTCTTAAACAAGCTGTTAGCCTATGTCTGTGTTGCCACGATAATGCTACGCAACACTTGTAGCAATATACTCATACTATGTGATACACCCACGTAACCAGAGAACTGTTAGCTAAAAGCTCAACAAAACCAATGTGCGGAAAACAAAACACAATTCAAACAAGCACATAAATGAGCAAGTAAAACAAGCTATCAGTCAGAGACCAGCAAATGTCATAAATAATTTCACAAAATAAAAGACCAATGTGACAAACTTTGCAGTGCTAAACTAATACTAAGCAGATCCAACAGTAATATTGGGGAACCACGGGTCATATTAATACTGATATCTAGGGACTAAAGTCAGAAAAGGTTTTGCAATCGTCAACCATCATAGACTGAAGCTATTACATGTATTGCTCCTGTGTTTAACTTCATTTCCCATCATGCTGCATGGTACTGTACTTCCTGTCAACTGTCATGGGTACAGCAACATGATTGTAAGGCTATTGTATTCCAAAATTACTAATATGTCCCAAAATATTGGTCCAATCAACTTGCCAAGATATTTAATGTGGAGATGGGATGCTCTGAGACCTTCCAGTATTATGATATAGATTATTTCTCTCTTGCTAAAACTCACTGGCCAATCCAAAGAAGAGCAAAAATAAAGGTTGCGTTATGAAGTGATGACTACAAATTTTATCTTACCTTTGATGTTTTATGAACATAACTTTTATATGTTTTATTACATTTTATGTGAAGGAAACTTCTGCTATCAGCTAATCCATATTTTTGCGTTTTAATTAAATGATTAGGGTAACTTAACTTTGTCATGGCTGCTCATCCTCATTAGACTTAAGCTTCTGCATTTTTTTACTATGTCTAATATTATCTGAAGGTCTACAGAGTCTACACTTTTGTGGTCGATTTTGCATTCTTGTATGAACAGATATTTCGCAAAAAGGCCCCCCCACATAGTTTTTTTTTATAAAATGGAGGAGGAAAATACCCGATTACAAAAATATCCATATTAATATTGAGTGTGAGGGGTGCTGCTCTCCCCCCTTTCACAATGCTCTATCCAACCAACATTATTATCTATGAGTGGACTATTGATTAGATTACCAGTTAAGATAATAAAACTACTGGTTCAATTCAAACCAAATTGGGTTTAGATACTGCCAGTGACCCATAATAGATGTCATTGCATTTTGGGAAAGGTAGGTCAAAGTTCAAATTTTTTTAATGATTTTTTAAAAATCTTCCCATTTACTTACAATGGGTGAAATGCATACGAGGGGAGGGTTTTTTTGTGCCTGGCACCACTTGTTATGAATTATGAATGGAGTGTAAGATTTTGTTGGTGGTTCACTGTTTTACCATGATGCAAGATGCTCATCAGAGAAAATGAGTTCAGGTTTGAATGAATCAGTCCTTAACTTAACAGTGAGTGCTTAGGACAAAGAGATAGAAGAAGACATCTTAATCAATTTGCTTAAGTCTTTATAGTTTAATATTAAAATTGCTAGCTTCATTTCTGTTTACATAGCCTTAACACTGTATAAAAATGTGCATCATGTGTAGTTAGACTTACTGTGGGTATTGGCTTTATTTAAGTCTGTTTCTAGTGATCCTTTGTCTGGCAGAACTCTGGCAAAAAGTGTTTGGTTAGTTGATTTGTATCGAAGCAGTGACACCTTTAGTGAGTGCACTGTGGTGCCAGGGTGAATGCAAGCCCACAACTTAACACAGACAGGTGGGTAAAGAGTATGAGAAACACATTAGTTCACCCTGCTTACCAGCTTAGCGCTGTGGGAAAAGGTAGTCAAGTTGTATTGCTTGTGCTGTTGAGAGGAAGTCATTTTCTGCTACTATTGGGCTGCTGTTATAACTCAAGTTGTTTTGCTAACATGAAAATTAACCCACTTTATAGTGATATGTACATGATAAAGTAGTGGATTTTTTTCCTTCAGTGCATTGTTGTAAGGAAAACACAAAACTAATGTTACTAATGATTCACTTACACGAAAAGATGAAAATACAGGAGGTAGCACTGATACATGTGGCGCTGTGGCTTAGTTGGTTAAAGCGCCTGTCTAGTAAACAGGAGATCCTGGGTTCGAATCCCAGCAGTGCCTTTTCTGACATCTGGTTTGGCTCTTATTACAGATATCAGAAAGGCTTTTCAGACATTCTCCAAAGCAAATTCTCAGAGGCCCTGTGTACACATTGCATTTATCCTGGTAAATCTGATCAGACACACACAACTCATTCATAATGCTGTTTAGAATGGAATTGTCCATATTCTCAAGGAGTTAGTACATATGTTGAAGGACTCCCTATGCAAAAAAAATTGCAAAACCCCATCGATGTCTATAGTAACGTCATATCAATAATATTTCACATAACTGAGACCTTTAACTACAGTGTCTGAGTCTCTGAACTCTCCAAATTAAAAGTGTGGATTAATGTGGTTAGTGTGCCTGTCTAGTAAATAAGAGACTTTGCATTCACATCCCAACAGTGCATTCCCTACTGATTAATAGCAAGCAAATATGAAGAGAATGAATGATCAAAAACAGCAAAAATTCTCAAGAGTTTAAAATTTTAGGAGAGCAAGACTATTTACAGCAATGGCCTAGAACTGCATGTACAACAGAATAGCTAATTTCTGCATTAATGTTTGTTCTTCATTCATTCAGACATACCAGGAGATTAACAGAAAGCAAACACATTTGGGATTAGGCCATAAAAGAAGCCTGGTTTTAGAAGAGGAAGAGGGCTATTTCATTATTTAACTGCATGTTACAGAGGAACACATGTAGTCCTTACACTGAAAAAGCTGAGCAGAAGAGAACAAAATATATATTGAAAAGGGACTGCTGGGATTCAAACCCTGGTCCTTTTGTTTACTAGACAGGCATTTTAACCAACTAAGCCACATGATTGGTCTGAAAACACTGTAGTATGTGTGCAAGCCATATATACAACAAGGTGAGCTTCAGCAGGTAAAGAGGTGAAATGCATTACAAAATAAATCACCCAGTGCTTGCAAATTTTTGGTTGACTCCAACAGCTTCATCTCAATGCAAATTAACAGGTGATCCTGGGTTCAAATCCCAGGAAGTGGCAAAAAAACTAGCACCATTATCTCCTTTTGCTGTTGTAATCATGACAATAACGGCAGCAATTACATATTTGTCTTTCCTGTATTCTGCCCTTGGTTATCTCACTCTCCACCCCTAACCTCTGTCTGTCAGTCACATATTAAAACATGCATGTGAAGTATTCCTGTGTCAAGAAGCTGTGTCAGCATCATCTGTGGGTGAAGAAGCAAGTAGGAAAGAAAATGCCCAGACTTTAGATGAGTGTGTGTCTGGCAGGAAATACTTAAGTGCTTGAGAGTGAACACTAAATGCATGTCTGCGTGTGTGTTGAAGGTGGCAGGGTGGTAGTGGGGGGATTGATGGGGTAAAAGGCAGAGAAAGGGAAAGCAGCTGAGATCAATGGTTTACAGGACACAGGGTGAGATCAGTGACAACAGGATGAGCAACATGAGTCACACACAGAGACAGAGACGAAGGAGGGTGATTATGTTTTCACACTGCTTGAACACCACGAGCTATAATCGAGTAGATAGATTCTGTGTATTTCCGCTCCTAGATCAACCGGGACTTAGCAGCGCTGGCATTGATTTCATTTCAGAGTACAATAGAGTTGTTCTTTTGAACGTCCCTAGCTTTGGGTGTTAGGTGCTTTCATTTGGGCTATAGACAACATATGGGAACCGTCTGTTACTATACAGCACAGGTGGCAAACATATGGCCAGTGAGCCAAAACCGGCCCACCAAAGAGTCCAATCCGGTCCGTGGGATGAGTTTGTGAAATGCAAAAGTTACACTGAAGATACTGACAATCAATGGTTTTAAAATCTTTTTAGTTCATATTCCACATTTACACCAATATGATCTGAAGTAGGCCAGACCAGTAAAATCCTATTAAAAACATAATGTGTGCGCACTTGTCCACGCCAAACTTTTGGCACATAAAGATGGACGGATGAACGGATGATGTGCCCGACGCCCACCATCCCCCACTCACGGACCTCAACACTCAATACTCTACAAGTAACATGGTGGACCTGTATGTGCAGGATGTGTCAATAAAGCTGTGAGGAAGTGAAATTGAAATTGTTGTTGACTATCTGCTGCCCCCCGCCCTGGGTTGAGAACCAGTGGTGCATGGCAAAATTTTGGCACATAGGAATATGGACAGACAAATGGACAGACGACTAACTGATGACAGTACCCTGCAGCCAGTGTGTCCAAGGGTAATAATCTATAAATAACGACAACTCCAGTCTTTTCTCTTTGTTTTAGAGTAAAAATTCAAAAAAAAAAATATTTACCTGTACAAACTACCCTTTCACATAAAATGTGAAAAAACTGAAATGTCTTAAGAGAAGTAAGTGTAATTTTACTGATATTCTGCCTGTTATTAAATGTTTTATGTATCTGTAGATCCACTGTGATCTGTAAGTTGTAATGTGCATGTGTCAATGATAAACTGAGGCATAATATGGTTAAAATTGCACTTACTTTTCTTAACACATTTCAGGTTGTTCATGTTATCCACATTTTAAAGGACACTTTGTAGATGTAAACACTTTCATAATGTAATTTCACTTTTTTAAACTGTTATTATATTATTGGTCCAGCCCACTTAAGATCATATCGGGCTGAATGTGGCCCCTGAAATAGAATGAGTTTGACACCCCTGCGATACAGCCATCAGATCATTAATTACTGTGTGGAAACAAAATTACATAAGAAATAATGACCTACAAAAACTGACCAGGATACACAAGGCACCCTTCCCTTCCAGTCAAGCTGCAGGACTGTGGCCATAATATTAAAGCAGACTGGCCTGCTTGTTGAAACATGAGATGTGAAAGACTTCTCTGTGAAAACTTGAAGGCTCCTCAAACAGAAGCACAATTTTCTTTCAAGGGTTTTGGATGTCGCTTTGTCACAGTGCAGAATAATTTTAAGTGTAACAGTGGAATCTGCCACAGAATAAAGCCTCTGGACTAACTGCTGATGGTTAATGAATCTGAAGAAAGTGTTGTTATTGCATAGACACTCAAGTTAATATAGCACTGTTTTCTGTTATATACATCCAAAAATGCTGCTGTGCCACACAGGTACAAAAATAAATAAATAAATAAATAAACTTTCCTACTCTATTTGAATACTGAATAAGATTAAACCTTATATAAGATTCTTGTCTTTGATTTTCTGTTCACTCTGCAAACAAGAATGATGAGGGCTGCAGAGAAAATCATTACATAGGGAATTATAATAGAATTTGGGTTTAAAATCAAGAGGCTCATCTAGCTACTCAGCATGAAGACCCATTACATTTTAATGATATGTGGGGATAATTCCCGCGAAACTCAAATAAAAAACAAATTTCATTTATTCTGTACCAATTGGACAAAGCACATAAAAACACAGCTTTAGGGGCACATTGTTCCTAAATTATACAGTGATTTTAGTTCTTTCTAAGTCCAGTCTAGTTCAACAGTAAATTATAAAAACTATGATAAGAAGTCTTTCTAATGTCACCTACAAGATCATGCATGTGATATTACAACATTTCTGTAGCAAAATTCACAATCTAACATCATGATTCACTCTGCAATATTTAGATTCAGATGTGTTACAGTTTCATAGTGAGAGCTAAATTTTCTCGACATATATTCAGTAACACAGTCCCAGTGAGTACATGAACTGTATGTCAATGTCATAAAATGTATGAAAGGTGAATTCAAGTATGTATGAGTTATGTCGACTTCCATGGTCACACAGGGTGATGTGTTTGTGTACAGAGCTGTACAGGCAGACATAAGGGTATGGGGGATTTAGAAAGATTTAGGGCATCAAGTTGACTCCATGCGTCCACCAACTCGCCATCGTATTCTCCTCTCTCTCTCTCTCTCTCTCTCTCTCTCTTTCTTATCCTCTCTAAGACTACTCCAGATAAAGCTCTGTCTCAGAAGATTTAATGCATTCTGTTTTCTCTTAACTTTAATTTCTCTTACTTTCTGTCCTTAACTTTCTCTTTGCTTTCAATTTTTACCCGTGGCCATTCATAAACAGTTGAACGTGTCTTAGTTAGCAATATGTGAACAATATGTGCATGTGTGTGTTGATGAGTGTATGTGTGTGTGCCGATTAAAGCCAGCCAGTGGATTAATTAGGGTAAATAAGCTCAGAGCAGCTTTTGGGATTTAAGAGTTAAAATCTACTGTAGGCTTTACAGATGAAAATGTGAGCCTGCATCGAACACATATGTTTGACTGAATAACTGCACTTTCATTTTCTTGACTGCAGCACTTGTTCAAGAATGTATTTTTGGTGGTACAGAAACTAAAGTGAGGCAAAGTCTGCTCAAATAACTTCCGAGTTGTAGCTAAATTCATCACAGACACAGTGTTTTGTTTTTATTGTTTTACTTAAATCTACAATAAATTATATAACTGTAAACTCCTGCAACAACCAGTGCAAAGTCAATCTTCTTTTTTTCTCTGCTCCCAAAAAAAAGATTTTCTTTTTTAACTAAGAACACAATGACACAAAAGAAACATGTCCCGTTTAGTTTAACTTTCTTGTCAGTTCTCTGCCAACTGTCAAATTAAGAAAAAATGTCATTGGGGCATACTTTAAAAATACTACGATAAAAACAAAAAATCTCATGTAGGCTGCTTGAAAACAACTTTTGACACTGAAGAGACCATTCATTTAATGGGCACTGGTGGAGACAGATGACAGTTTGGCTGGCTGCTGTTCTTTCACTAACTTAGATGCTGCGCTGCTGAAAAGACAGCTGGTTGTGACAGCAGACTACGAAGCCCAGGAAAGGACGTGGGGGAAAAAACAGTAGAAAGAGATTCAGTCCAAAAGACGTCCTGAATCAGCGGCAACCCATCTACATGCATAATATAATACCTAAATATTACAAACAGTAATCCTTTTCTGTGTGAAATGGTAATTCAAAGTCTGCTCTGAAATGTATAACCATGTGTTCTACAAATACAGACATTTCTTCATAGATATGTTTTTTTGGCCAACAGAATCCAAACCACTATTAATAATGGACCCTTTCACAGCATTTGTGCTCTGCTGACATGTTGCCTCTCGTCTGAATTCCAGATAACCCTTGCTCTACAGAACATTTTTGGACAATTTTGTCTCACTACAATAGTGTAAGATGAATGTTGATATCGGCCACCATGGCTCAGCATCTTGCTCAAGGACACATCGACAGAGCAGGTGCTTGTTGTTGCAACATGGGCTTGAGTCCAGGTCTCAAAATCGAAGGTAGTCCCCCCTAATCACTACATCAGCTTGCTGCTCCTGATTTTTCCACCATCACAATGTGTCATCATAAATAATTACAGTACATTAAGGGCTAGAGGAACACACTGAGAAAATAGAGTAAATGGTGTCTTGAGGATTTCAAAGCCAATTTGGAGGTCTTTACAAAGCAGCATGTAGCCTCATCCCTCAGTGGCCAAAAGAACTAACACATAGTGGTTGCATATGTTAAACTGACTCTCCCTTTCTCCCACAAGTGAGACCAGGGCCTTGTTCACTCTCCAAGACCCAGCAGCAACAAGGCAATCTGTTCTTCAGCAGCTGGAGCAGCCCCCAGGAGTGAAAGGGGAGGAGAGAGGGAGGAAAGAGAAGCCTTAGAAAAAAGGGCATAGAAGAAGTATGAAAATTAAAAACTAAGAAAAAGACAGGGATGGATGCAAAGGAGCAGAGTATTAGAGAGTTTGCTGTCATAAATAATCAACACTTAGTCAACACGCAGAAAATGAGAGCGTGTGAAGGAACCAGGGTTTCCTCCCATTGCCAAATCCAAAAGGGAAAAGTGCCAGAGACACACATGTCATGAGCAAACAGAGCTGGGCTGAAATGAAAGAGAATGATATGGAGACAGACAAAAAGATAGTTGGAGCTAAGAGAAGAGACAAAAAAAATGAAAGCATGGGAGAGAGAAAGAATGACAGAGTGAGAGATACAGATTGAATTTGCAAAAGATGAAAGGCAGGGAAAAGCAGTCACGGAGCAGGAAGAGTACAGCAGGAAATTCCTTCGTCATTTTCCCGACCCTTTGTCCTTCTCCAAAAAAAACACAAAAACTGGAACATGACACTATTCTCCCTCATCATTTTCTTAACTCATGCCATTCCTCATTTATTTAGTTATTTCATTTTTTTTCTTTGTATGCATGCATGCTGTGTCAGGATGCATCATTTGGGCAACACAAGCGTGCACATACCGCATGTCTTCCAGCAGGTCACATTCAGTCTGGTGTTTAAAGTGCAGTCTTGTCATCTGCTCTGTGTGTGTGTTTTTCAGCTCCTGCGTCACTTTGACCTAGAAGAAAATAAAATGACATAATAAGTATATAATGAAGTAACATTTACAATACAAAAAAATCAACATTACATTATTGGTTTTTGTACAGCACTTTGGTCAACTGTTGTTTTTAAAAGGGCTTTGTTAATTACATTTCGATTATGTAGATGGAACATTACACAAAATATTACATAAGAATAACCAGCACAATACAGGACAGAGCTATTTTTCCTAGCTCTATTATCAGTGTTCACGATTCTATAGAAATGTCTGAAAACACAATAAGGACATTGATTCTTCTCAGAAATTAAAGTAAGAAAGTGAAATAGGGTAGAGTGTTCTCTTTGTGATGTAGAGTGTGTAAAAGGGTTCAGGCAGGGTGGCTAGTATAGTGTTATAGACTATTATGATATTAAAAGAATATTTTAATTTTTTTTTCTATTTACATGAAATCATTATACAAAATTTATCAAAATTAGTTTTCTTGGTTAAACCTACACACTATGTGTGCAATATCAGCAAAGAACAATAAAGACACCACTGGTAGGCAATGACAGGAAAGAGCGTGATGACCCGTTCCACATCAGACCTCACAAAACTGACTCATTTCCATATCACTCAAGCAACATGACAAGCTTTCTTTACCATTATTTTCTCATCTTCTGCAGCTGCCATTACTAAGGCTCGTTGTTGACCAGCAAAACTCACACATGCATACATCCCAGAGGAAATGGCGTGGCATACATAGCTGATGCAACTACACAGCACTGCAGGTGTTATCATTTGAACGACAAAAGAGGAAGAGCTAATCTCAATTTATGTGGCTGAGGCAGTTTTCACATTGTCAAAGACAAAATTTAAAATTAATTAAATCAGTTTATGTATCGCCCACAGCTGGTTCAGAATAGTATGGATTTTAAGCATCTTCTCGGTATTAAACAGTTCAGCTCCTGAATCACTATTGTCTACACACTTGCACACACATTAAT
Organism: Sphaeramia orbicularis; assembly: GCF_902148855.1. Lineage (NCBI taxonomy): Eukaryota > Metazoa > Chordata > Actinopteri > Kurtiformes > Apogonidae > Sphaeramia > Sphaeramia orbicularis. The sequence goes on along the minus strand of NC_043969.1, from coordinate 23,069,167 downwards.
TTCACTCTGATCATTCTATCTGCCAATCATCTGTCATCTTTCTTGAGGACGCTCAACCCAAGAGTCAGCTGAAAGGGAACACACATACATATTCATATCCATTAGTAATACATCAGGAAAACAATCAGTGTCAAAGTATTGTCAGGGTTGTGATGAGGGTGGATTGTACTTTTGGCAGTTAGAGGTGACTGAAGACACTCTAACTGCACATATCAGCATTAAAGAACAAGAGTTGCTGAGAACAAAAACCGTACTTGGAAAGCCTCATACAGCAATTCATTTGGGTGGTAGGACCAAGAGCCATAACCTGCACTCATCCGTACAGTCTTGTGCAAAAAGAGACTGGGAGCTCACCCTTAATAAGCACACATGCACGCAAACAAGTACACACATGCGCGCGCGCACACACACACACACACACTTCTGCCAACACATTCAGAGTCACTGTGAAGGTCATTGTGTATTGTCGGGTGAATTCCATCAGCTATTCACTAGAGTAACAGTGGGCAAATTCATGACTGTTCTAGACAAAACAATCAACAACATTACACGCACAACACTGGCAAACACACACACAACACACCACATATACACACACACTGCAGAGCTTCTTTCATGCACTGTCTTTGAAGATAAGGAGGGAGTGGTTCATTACATTATCAGAGTAAAATGACTTGATTTCACCTTCTGTCACTTCAAGGAAGCCGCAGGGAGAGAGGAAGGGCAGGGCTAAGGGTGACGAAGAGATGGATAGAAAGTGAGAGGAAGAGTGGAAGAGAGAAAGAAAAGAGGGGGAGAGAAGAAAAATGGCGAGACTGAGACAGAGACATGGTCAGCAATGGAGCAGAAAGAAGGTTAGAGCTATAGCAAAATGGGCAGAATTAAGAGATGGAATGTAGAAAATTGATTTAAAGTTCATGTCAAAGCTGAAGTGTTAATCTGATGCACCAGGGTCAACAACACAGCTACTCTAAGAAATGATAGATAGATAGATAGATAGATAGATAGATAGATAGATAGATAGATAGATAGATAGATAGATAGATAGATAGATAGATAGATAGATAGATAGATGTCAGCGTTGCATTGTCTGGCTCAACCCCATTGACAGTGTGCACTTGTGTTTAATTGGACTCACATAAAACTAATATATGATAAAAGATGAGCTCAGTCTGTAAGCAGATGTGCTGAGACACAGACAGAACACTTTAGGGGCTGAATGTGTCATACTGGGAGTGAAATTATTAGTATCCAAAAGCCAAATACTGATAACTCTCTGGCTGTGATGCTGTAGGCTGAGTGAGTGTGCCAACCATATTGGCAAAGAGGAACAAGCTGTTATTTTGTAAATTCTGTTTTATTCCTCTCGGTGTAATCATTGAAAAACAAAGAAAGTGAAATGTTCTTACAAACTGCCTATGCCTGCAATGATTACATGTACACACACACACACACACACACACACACACACACACACACACACAGTGGAATAAGACAAGCATAGTAGTCTCTGCAGCCTGTGTGATGAAAGGACCTGTTAGAGCATGTTTATGTGTTTTAAAGACATGATGTGACATGTTCAGGGTTAGTCTACATGAAACAACCCCTGAGCATAAATGGTACTGAGGGAATATGTGGTAATTAATAGAAGTGCATGCACAGGTTCACACTTCCATGCATCTATTTGAAGACATCACACTCACAAAGCTGTTTATAAGCAGCTGCTAGCATGCAACACAAATGCACGCAATTTAGTAAGCTGTATCACATTGAATTCTCTTTCATCTCACACACAATCAATAAGTCGGTGTCTGACATGATGCTGCCATCAGTGTGTGAGTGCATTTTTACGCTAGCTTTTGTCAGCTCATCCTTTTCATAAAGATGATGTGACCCTGGACAGACTGAAGGTCTCCCTTTGAAACAAGCTGCATCTCAACGTGGAGCAACGACAGCTTTTGTTATCACGTCTGGGAGAGTGCTGTCATCATGTCTCGAGTCAGATCGTTAAATCCACTAAATTGCACAGATTTGTCTTCACCGGGTCTCCTAACTGTGAATTGTACCGTTGTCATTTAGCTAGCTAACTTACACTTACTAACGCTAACGTTAACGGTTAGTGCGGCATGTTAAGCAATTTTACCCAGTGATGCTTTTAATTTTTTACACTTAAAGTTATTTCTACTACAGAATGTGCTGAAACAACAACCAAAATTGAATGTTTTCTTGCTCAGTGAGTCTGTTATAATGTGTAAAGTGCTGTTTGTTAGCCTACCTAGCGTTTTAAGCTAGTAACGTTATTTGACATTTGACGGTTCACTATAGCGGCTGGACAGATGCATATTAATGTCACTGGGTTACAAACTAACCTAGCTAGCAAACGCTGCTAATGTCGGCTAGCAAATAGTCCCCCTTTTAATTTTTAGCATGCAACATCAGGCGTTTTCTATGTGGTTAGTAAAACACAATGTCCATATGAAAGGTTATTCCACTGTCTGTCATTGTCTGTAGAGCCCATCTTAAACATAACGGGCTCTGGAAACCAGTCACTCACCTTCCTCGGCGGCGGCTGCATTTTGGAGTATTGACATGAATGGTATTTCCCTTGTGAAATGTATTGTAATTCCAAGAGGAAATCCAAATCTCTGTGGGACTAATATTTTGTTTCCTTAAACAAAATCCTCCCCTCCAGACGACAGGGAGGAAAAGACGTGTTAGATTTGTACTCCGGCGGCCATGATTGATGCTAAATGGCCAGTTTATACAGAGCACAAACTGAAGCTACGGACACTGAACACACTTGTGTTGGCTGCTGCCACTACTAGTACTGGAGTGTGTGGTGAAGCAGGGGAGCAGACAGGCGGAGAAGAAAAGCACACGGAAGGGTTGGGGGAATATTAACGGGGAACCCCTTCAGCAACTCGGCTCAACGGCGCCCCGAAGCGGTGATGAGCAGAAGGACAGCCGGGTGGAGGTGAAAAACACCGGGAGCACAGCCTCCTCCTTTGGGCTTTGTATGTTCAAGAAAATCCTCCAACCCAGCATTTACCAAAGACATGTCTGATGGAATCACATGGAGAGTAAATGAGGGTGAGGAATGGGGGACGTATCCACTGAGGGCGTCGTGGTTTTTCACATCAATTCCTGGAAGAACGAGGAGAACAGACTGACAGTGACAGGAGGCTGCGTCCACAGACCTGCATAGCAACAAGAAACCGCAGTCGATCAAAGAAAAATCGATCGAGTAAAAGATACGACCGGACAGACAAATACAAAACAAACCGCACACTTGGATATTATTATTATTATTATTATTATTATTATTATTATTATTATTATTAGTATTAGTATTAGTATTAGTATTATTAGTATTATTAGTATTAATAATAATACAGGGTGGGGAAGCAAAATTTACAATATTTTGAGGCAGGGATTGAAAGACAGTGTATGACCAATTAGTTTGTTGAAAGTCATGAGAATTTATTTGCCACAAGAAAATTTACATAATAGAAAATGTTTTTATTCTATGTGTCCTCCTTCTTTCTTAATAACTTCCTTCACACACTTCCTGAAACTTGCGCAAGTGTTCCTCAAATATTTGGGTGACAACTTCTCCCATTCTTCTTTAATAGTATCTTCCAGACTTTCTCGTAATAGTTTTGCTCATAGTCATTCTCTTCTTTCCATTATAAACAGTCTTTATGGACACTCCAACTATTTTTGAAATCTCCTTTGGTGTGACGAGTGCATTCAGTAAATCACACACTCTTTGACGTTTGCTTTCCTGATTACTCATATGGGCAAAAGTTTCTGAAAAGCTATGGATAATAGTGTTAGGTATGATTATGACATCAATATATGTTTGGTTTCAAAACAATTGACGTAGTGCCTGCTGAGAAAGAACAACTAAATGTTCATTGTAAATTTTGCTTCCCCACCCTGTAATAATAATAATAATCGTAATCATGATAATCATAATCATAGGGTGCTTAACAGAGACACCAGAGTAGAAACCACGGAAATAATAAATCAGTAAAAAACATTCTTAATAAAGCATCCATTTCCAAAGACCTGGTTGTGACCCACAAGCAGCCAAGAGACTTTTTTTTTAATGGAGATTTTATTTGGGTAAGCATTTCAAGTATTAAAAAGAATCAACAAAAAGCATGTCTTTTATAATCACAACTGAATCTAGCATGAAAGAGCAATTTTTTATTTTTATTTTTTTTAACCAATGAAAGAAAAAAAAAAAACAGCCTGTCGCTTATGCCTAAATGCACTGATTTGGTTTTATTTTAAACTGTTTCATATCGATGGCCAGAATACAAAACTTCCTATTTGAAAAAAAAAATCACTTTTTTCAGGAAACAACAAAAAAATGTTTAGTTTTATTATAGTATGGTCTTTGTTAAAGATACCCAAGCTTATTCTACTGTTCTTAGACTCTGTTTCTATATTATGAGTTAACAATACATACTACGTATTTATGCCTCCCAAAGTGCAGTCCATTTAATGTGAAAACTCAAAATCTAAAAATTTTCAGATAGAAGGTTTTGTTTTTTGGCCATCGATATGTATGTATTCCCAATAGCACATGTGTAAAACAAAGGTATGATTTATCAAACGTCATTGAAATGGATGCGGTACAAATTCCAGATAATGGCAGTATAAAAGCCTGTTACTAATGCCAAAATCCACTTATTTATTTGTTACAAGCAAAACGCTTCTACAATTAAACAGGGAAACTCTACCAAATTTGGACCACTAATAAAGACTAATTAGGTAGTAGATGGCTGCAGATTCCCAGTTATAGTACTGGGTCAAAATTTGGTTCAGTGAATTAATGTGAGAATGAGTTTTACTCAAAAGTAATGTTTATCTCAGAGCTACAAGGTCTTTTGCAAAACATTGTCTGCACATTAGAATGCACTCACTTTTTTGGATTCCTAGCAGTGTAAGATAAATCTATGCATATAATGTAAGATTATGTCATTAAATATTTTAAAAACATTAGCCATCACTTCAGTCAGTTGATTTATAATTCATCTGTAACTCATCTCCATATTTTATCTCAGGCATCTAAAAATATTGCAGACCACAAGTAAAAATAACAAAATTCTAGTGTTTTCTGACCTTGACTAGCACAAGGAAAACAAGCTAACAGAATTTATTCAGTGTGAATTTCAGTCACACATTTCATGTTCTCTAACAGTCACACCTTCACATTATTGTTAGGTGTGTAATTGGGCTACAACGCATGCAGCTTAGCTTTGGTTGTCGTGTTCATCCATCTCCTTCTTTATCACATCATCACATCGTAAAGGTTTTCAGTGTGGTTCAAGTTCTGATAAATACAGTATATCATTTCAGAAAATAGCTTGACCCAAAAAATTGTCAACACACTGAACAGAAACGGCAGTAACCTTTGTGAAGAGTTGGCATCAGATGGAGATGTTTTAATCCATCGTCATGTGTGTAATGAGTGGTTGGTTTATGGTTTTAAATTAACTAATAATAACACAAGAAAACTGAAAAGCTGTTTGACTTACATATCTAAAAGTTTATATGAATAGCCTCATTATTACACTGTGTTTACACCAGTCATGCCCCTCACTGTACCACTGCATTTCTTCCACTTTTCAGTAATGAATAAAACTTTTTAAACTTTTAAAGGCGAAGACACGGGCTTATCATTGAGATGCCAGCCTCATGACAGTAAAGCAGAGTGATGACTGCTGTGGTAAGTTTAGGAGGAGTAATTTATCACAGAATATAAGTTATAGTAGAAATAAAGCATGAGTCCCTGGAGGTGTTCGTCTGGCTACTCTGAAAGACAGACACAAGTAGCTGGAAGGGCAAGTAATCCACTTCATCTCCTACGTGCTATGACCAAGGTTAAGGTTACAGGCCTTGTAATCATTAATACACAGAGTTTCTAGAGCAGGTAAGACATTAAGTGATCTTTCTCACTTTTGTCTCGGCAAAATGCTTTTACACAAACACTCAACCACGCACTGGCATTCAGGGAAACGAAGCATATCCCACACACACGTCATTCTGCCAGGTCACACAGCAAAATGGCTGATGTTCATTGTTGGATCATATTGTTTTTGTTAGGATCCTGTCAGAATGCTTTTGGTTTATGATTTTTTTTTTTTTTTAATTCTTCAACTTTTGTCTATATCTCTTTTCCGACAGTAAGGTAAGACATTTCTGAGTTGAAACTGTGAATTATTTTCAGGATAGAGGTCACATCTTAAATCCTGTTGTGTATGTTTTGCCTAAAAAGAATAATTTCGCTGATAATCGCTAGAATACAAATGTAGCTGGGGCAAACATGACAGGATAATGTTTTATATTTCTTGTCTGGAAAGTGTTCAAATATAACAATGTTTTTTTATGTTCATGCTTTTGTCAAGCATTGTGCCTTTCCCACACTTGTACAATAAGTAAATAAATAAAAAAGAAGACTTGTTAGAATAGTTTGTTGTCATTCACATGTCTATTAATGCTTGAGAACAAAAAGATAGAAAAAAGCTAACTCTAAATACTGTCCTGGAATTTGTTGTTGTCAGAGAAAAGATAATAAAACATTCATCCTTTTTAACCCATAAATACCCAAATAGCCACCAGCGACCAAAATCATCTGCTGGTCTAAAATGTTTAATACCTGTTGATCCACTAATCCTATCAATACATGTAAATAATTGGTATAAAATACAGTTTGTCATCTTCTCATGGTCATCAGATATGACCCATCTGGATGATCAGAGACTCTGTAGTTACCGTGGAAACACCGTCATCATCTAAAACATTGATTCACCAGTAAAACCTAAGGAGTTTGACAAATGACAGAAGTTGTAGATGCTTGTTTTTATGTTCAGTCATTGAAAAGTTACTTTTTCTTCAGTTTTTTTCTGCTGTAAAATAATAACCTTTGAAGTTGCTCTGAGTTTTCATGAACATCTACATGATCAGTAAATTAAATATCAGGAAAAATACCTGATTTACACTGAAAAATGCAAAATACAGAGGATAAAATTGTAATAAATAGTGATAAATCACTTAAGAAAGGTAAAATAGAGAGAAAAATTCATTTGGGAACTGACACAAAAGTTGCTTGTTTTGCTTGTTTTCATGTTCAGTCATTGAAAAGTCACTTTTTCTTCATTTTTTTCTGTTGTAAAATAATAACCTATGAATTTACTTTGAGTTTTCATGCACATCTAAATGATCAGTAAAGTAAATATTGGGGAAAAGACCTGATTTACACTGAAAAATGCAACACATAGAGGATAATATTGTAATAAATGGTGATAAATCACTTAAGAAAGGTTAACTAGAGAGAAAAACTCACATGGGAATTGCCACAAAAGTAGCCTTGAGTCTCTATCGGTTAATAGCAGTCACTAGTAAGCTGTGCTATTCTATTTACTTACTGTGAAATGAAACTGTAACTACATTTTAACCATTTAATGATTGCTTTGAACCAGTCACTGCCCATTTGACAAAGAAAAGGTTAACATAGAGCTTGAGGCTCAACCACTCACATACTGTATGCAGGCTTCAGCTTGTCAGAAATGTACACACCTTCACATGTTTTTGTTCTACAAAAGTATCTTGGGCACACATTCACTTATAAACAACACAGTCACAACTACACTGTAAACAGGTCACAAGAATGAGGAAACTTTACAGATGCTGGTCAACGTGGGACGGTCTTTGAAAAGTGGCAGAATTTTACAAACTACAAATGTGAGTAAAGGAGAGTAGTTTTACAGATTGCACATTTTGTTACCTGAGAAATGTAAATAATTCTTCGAGGTATACAGTGAGCTACTATTTGCGGAAAACCACTTGATTATTATCTATTTAATTTCACTGAATCACATGATTTCTGCACTCTAAGTGAAGATGAGCTCAGTTTGGTGTGGTATGCAAACAGAAAGTCAGAAGAATTATGAGGACGGCGGAGGGCTCTGTAGGGCTATTATCTGTTCAGTTCAGCCTGCAGCTGTTTTCAAGGAGGACGAGGCAACAAGGACAAGACTGAGCTAAAGGCAGAGGCTCGGGGTAATGGAGTAGTTCAACAGTGAAATGAGAAACATAGAAGTTCTACTGACTTATTTACATGTGAAGTTTTGGAGGTGGTTACGAGACTGGTATTCAAAAAATGGATGAGGAACCGTAAGTGAAGCAAAAGAGCAGTGTGAAACCGGAGTGCAAAACATAAGACAAACAGGGTCTGGTTTGAGTTAAAAAAGTTATTCTTTTGTCTCTCCCTCTTCCCGTCTAGGCTGGGAGCATTTGGAAAACTCTGACATGCAAAGTGCCAGAATGAGTGTTGTTTTTCTTTATGAACAGCTACAAAATGCTGGTTGTCACACAAGAATCTTGTGTTACTAGATGTAGAGTTTTGTTCCTTACGTGCATGTCAGTGTGAATGCGTGGGTGGAAGTGGTAGGAGGAGGGGAGTAACTGGTATTCACTGTGTTTTTTTTGTCCGGACAATTATGATGCCTCAGCAGAAAAACTTGTCAGACCAGGTAGAACCATATACGCTGTTGTCCATAGAATATGTTGCTGGACATAATATGCTGTTTTCTATGGAATATTTCAACTTGTTTTGCACCTTACAGTGTATAGTGTTTGCTCTTATGTTATATTTGTCTTTACTCATGTTTGCTGTGCTATTATATTATTACTGAATGCGTGCAATGCTGCTGCTGCTACACTGTAATTTACCACTTTGGGATAAAAAAAAGTACATCTATCTATCTATCTATCTATCTATCTATCTATCTATCTATCTATCTATCTATCTATCTATCTATCTATCTATCTATCTATCTATCTATCTATCTATCTATCTATCTATCTATCTATCTATCTATCTATCTATCTATCTATCTATCTATCTATCTATCTATCTATCTATCTATCTATCTGTCTGTCTGTCTGTCTGTCTGTCTGTCTGTCTGTCTATCTATCTATCTATCTATCTATCTATCTATCTATCTATCTATCTATCTATCTATCTATCTATCTATCTATCTATCTATCTATCTATCTATCTATCTATCTATCTATCTATCTATCTATCTATCTATCTATCTATCTACAGACATATACTGCACAATACTACACTGTCTGAAAGCTATAAAATGCATCTCTTCTCACCATTTTGAACAGTTACTCACACATCCATTCATGAATTTAGTCAGAATAGGAATTGAAGTGTGATTCTCTCATCCCTGCCAGTTCTTTTTCCTCCTCTCATTTGCTGAACCACCCACTCTATAACAAAAAAGATGAATTAAAGGAAGCAAGAATTGAAAGGATTCACTCTCTAGTTCTTTAAAAATGAGATGATGCAACCTATAAGAAGGATTGTACACTGAACAGCTGCTCAGGCATGCCAAAGTGGATGACAGGGGCATTGTAAAATGTAACCTAGATTAATGTTGTTTTCATGTTCTTTCATGCATTTCATGTCCTCTTTGAGCAGGTTTTTGGTAAAACACTGAACATTAAAAGGGATTAATGTTTACACTTAGGCACTCCTCAGTTAGTTCAATTCTATATATGTACAGATTCTTATTCTTAAGGCTAATGATGTTCATTTTGTCTTCCGTTTATGTAATTATACTTTCCTTTTTTTCTTTTGTTCAGACAAGGTGTAGTTTTTTAGATGTTACCTGCTTGACAGTTTCGACTGTGACTCTAGTCTTCCTCAGAAGTGTCATCCGACACATCAGCAGCACGTCAGAGACTGGAGTCACAGTCGAAACTGTCAACAGGTAACATCTAAAAAACTACACCTTGTCTGAACAAAAGAAGAAAAGGAAAGTGTAATTATTCTTACTCTTACTCTTGTTCTTGTTCTTGTTCTTGTTCTTGTTCTTGTTCTTTTCTTGTTCTTGTTCTTGTTCTTATTCATATTCTTATTCTTGTTGTTGTTCTTATTGTTATTTTTATTCTTGTTCTTATTCTTATTCTTATTCTTTTCTTATTCTTGTTTTTTCAGGTTTTCAAACCACCATGGCCACTTCTAAAATCGAAGACAGCCAGCCTTCCAATGGCAGTGAATACGACTGTCAGTTTCAAGAAGATTTTAAATATATTCTCCTTCCTGTCAGCTATGCTCTGGTGTTTGTGATAGGCCTGGCACTGAACGCAGCGGCATTGTACGTAATTGTGTTCCGCACAAAGCGCTGGAAGCCCTCCACCATCTACATGTTGAACCTGACCGTGTGCGACACACTCTACATACTCACTCTACCCTTCCTCATCTACTACTATGCAGATGAGAACGACTGGCCCTTCAGTGAGCCATTCTGCAAAATTATACGCTTCCTGTTTTATGCCAACTTATACGGTACAGTTCTGGAGTCACAGAATACACTTAACCATAACACTGAATCTGATGTGTGTGATAGTCCAGTTACTGTAATAGATAATGCACCAAACTATAATCCACTATCATAAAAACAACAACATACTGCCTGGACAAATAAAGTCAACACTTGGATTTAATTCAGCAAATAGTTCAGGTTCTTCCATTGGATATTTACTCCAGTGTTTAAAATGTTTCAGGCGCAACAAGTTCTTTAACTCTAACAAATGCAGTGAGTAGCTCGTCCTTTCTTTAACAGCTTTCGGTTTACATGGTAGCGTACAGATTGGACTGTTTCAATGGAAAAAGGTCATGTGGTCTGATGAGTCAGACTGACCATATTTCAGAGTGATGGTCAATGAGGGTGAGAAAATGACCAGATGAAGTGATTACCCATCATGCCTAGTGCCTACAGTAAAAGCCTGTGGGGGCAGTGTTATGATCTGGATTTGCTTCAGGTGATCAGGTTTAGACTCAGCGACATTATGTGTCCAAAAATCCAACTAACAGAGACATTCAAATCAAAGGCTAAATAAGGCTAAGGCTAAAACTGTATCAGTGTGGGACTTCTGTTTTGGTCAGGCTGTGATGTGATACAAACCACAGACACAAATGCACAAATACAACAACATGCCAGTTAATAGCACATTTTAGAAGAACATGATAATATAGTTCAAAATTTAGCTAGATATATTGGGATCCAACATACAGAACAGTATCCTATATTATAAAAGGGAAGGGGACTCTGTCTGTGTGTCTTGGGCATCAAACAAAATCCTGAAAGAGCTGACTGCTGTAGTTTGGCACACTTAAGCATTTTTGGTGAAAGAAGAGACTAGAAAAAACAGCAAGTTGATAGGACCAATATTTTGGGAGATATGAGTAATTTTGGAATACATTAGCCTTGCAATAACAATGCCCAGAATCACAGAATTATCACTGAAGTGGGTTACCTAGCAACAGATAAATATTAGGGCCAGGTTGCCATGGTGTCAAATTTCATGTGGAGAAACAGACATGCCAGCTGAGAGGTTATTCAACTGAAAATGCCAGTGGAATTGACCAAGACAGTAAAGGAATGAACTGTATCAGAGGATCTTGAACATGTGGCTTCCCACTGGTCAACGCACCAGTGAGATAATATTTTACCTCTTTATAAAGATGCATCAAGTGAGGAAACCTCACATCATGTTACATCTCAGATTACACAAAAACAATATAATGATTTCTAATGCGTTATGATGCACAATATAAAATTACTGATTCTGTCATAGAATACAATTTATTGGATTAGGATACAGAAACATAAGATAATATCAAAAATATGTCCAAAAATGTTCATATTTGACTTGAATACGATAAATGAAATACCATAATTAAGTATCACATTAATAATTAAATGATATCTATGACACAACCCTTATTATGGTAGGTTCCATTCTGTTCCTGTGTTGTATAAGCCTGCACCGGTTCATGGGAATCTGCTATCCGGTCCGCTCCCTAAACTGGGTCAGCACTCGGCGGGCCAAGCTGGTGTCTGTTGCAGTGTGGACTTGTGTTTTGACCTGCCAGGCTCCTGTCCTTTACTTCTCAAGAACCAGGTGATTTTTATCTTAACTGCCTTTTTCTTTCAGCCTGTTTTCAAAGTGTCTCTAATGGTCAAATGTTTAACTGTTTAGTATTGATTTTTGGGGAACACCAATTTTGCTACGCAGCTTATCTTAGGGTGCATTAATAGGGCACCCCAAAATGAATAAAGTCAATATTTAACCCTTTCATGCATGAATTATGAGAGTGTTTTTATTCCTCTTTAATGATGAAAATTATCTTATGAACCTATTTTTCATGGAGTTTCAAAAACGTCCACTCAGCCTGATACCATGTGTTTATTTTTCGAAGCAAAGACACATATTTACTGATGTACTGTGTGAAGACTATGAAATAAAAACATTTTTAATGCTGCTAATATGACCTTTCTCACATTTGAACATACTCTAATACTAGTCACTACTCACTTCATGGAGATAATATGCAAAAAAAAAAAAAAAAAATCTTTTTGTTTAAAAAAAAAACAAAAAACTGTTAATTACAGTCTAATAACAATAACAGGCAATTGCTTTACACTCAATCATGTTAGTGCAGATCAGGTTTATCAAGAACAGCAAAGTTACAGTAATGGTATGAATTATTATTAGGATAAAGTAAGCCAATTATCAGTGTGAATCTAAGATTTTGCTTAGATTTTATTATTTGTTTTATTATATTATTGTTTAAGTTTGTTGTTCTTTTTTTGTTTAGTTTTGTTTTGGTTTTTTTTTGCTTTTTTTTTTTTTTTTTACACATATCTTTATTAAAGTTTTAAGACACTACATATCTTTTCTGACATGAATTGGTAACAGTATGTAGATCTCTCCTGAGCATAAACCCCCAGAATCACAAGCCCTCCCCATAGTTTCCACACAATTTGTCATAAATACATGTTTCTGTGCGTCAAAAATTATACGTGTGGTATCCAGCTGAGTGGACATTTTTGCAACTTCATGAAAATTACGCTCATAAGAATTTTTTTTCGTTATTATTTTTTTAAATGTTTTTATTATTATTATTATTATTATTATTATTATTATTATTATTATTATTATTTTATTTGTTAAATTTTTTTATGAATTTTTCAGAAGAAAATTTTCAATTGCATTGTTTTTTTCATGCCTAAAGAGGAATAAAAACACTCAGGAAAAAAAAATTGATTAAGGTTCTCATAATTCGTGCATGAAAGGGTTAATGTAGAAATCCAAACTGTATTTATGTATATATCATGTTCTTTTAAATGGACAAATAAATTACTACTACTACTACTACTACTACTACTAATTGCAGTGTGTGGGATGGTGCATAAGCGTCCAGTGTGTTGGCTGATATGCAACTAAAACAACAAAATCCATGAATATATGAGAGAACAGCTGTAGAATAGATGTCCACTGTAGAGACCACTATGTATGAAAGGGTTCATGCTGCCAGATGTATTTGTTCCTTTTCCATGCTTTGATGATAATTTCATTCTTCTGTACTCCATCATGTCCTTTTCCAGGGACACGGCCACAGAGAGGATCTGCTATGACACCACCAGCCCAGACCTCTTTGACGACTTCCTCGTGTACAGCTCAATCGTGTCGGTGCTGATGTTTGCTCTGCCCTTCATGGTGGTGATGGTGTGCTACGGCCTCATGGTGCGGAAGCTTCTGGAGCCTTGCTGGGGCTCTGAAGGAAGATCTGGGGGCCAAAGAGGAGGACGGGCAACCCAACGCTACAAACAGAAATCAGTGCAGATGATAATTATTGTGCTGGCAGCGTTCATGCTATGCTTCCTCCCTTTCCACCTCACCAGAAGTCTTTACTACTCCTTCAGATACCTACAGCAGGTCAATCCAGCACAGGTGAGGTCAACATGGAGTAACACGTTTCCTCATTTCTCGTCACGTCACTGTCACTAAAACACAGGTTGATATGTCCACCAGGTCAGCTGCAGTTTGCTGGAAGCTTCCAGTGTGGCCTACAAGGTGACCCGACCTTTTGCCAGCGCCAACAGTTGTGTTGACCCCATTCTGTATTTTTTGGGTGGGCAGGACATCCGGTGTAATCTCACCAAGAAGAACAAGACACTATCGTCAAAACCACAAAAGATGACGAAAGATTTGACGACAAAACTATGATTCCATACCTGAAACTGTCTGTAACATTAGAAATTGACCATTTGAAGAAGCAAGCAGTTATACAGTCGTCCTCAAAATTATTCATACCCCTGCCATTTTTTTGTAACTTTTTGTTTTTGTGATGAAATGAATGAGTTTTGTCAAGTTTGTTTGTGACTTATATGTGATACACAAGTGAAGAAATAAGAACAAATGATACTTGGAGAAATACTTTATTTCAGGAGTATTTTATTAGAGGATTTCTAAAAAACTCCATGTTCAAAATTATTCATACCCTAGGTTTATTAAGTCCAATGTCTTGTCTTAATAGTCAATAGAGTAGCCTTTTTTCTTGATAATGGTTCCTGTAAGTGTCCATAAGTTCTCTTCTGTCTCCTGTGGGGTTTTGGTCCACTCTTCCTGGACCAAAGCCTCCAGCTGGGTCCGGTTGGATGGTCTCCTACCCATCACTCTGGTCTTTAGCTCCCTCCACAGATCCTCTAAATGATTTAGGTTAGGACTTTGACTGGGTCATGTCCTTGAACCACTACTGCACTACCTTGGTGGTATGCTTGGGGTCAGTGTCCTGCTAGGACATCCAATCAGGACCAGTCTAGAGTTTCTCAGCACTTTCACGCTGTCATCCAGGACGTTGATATAATTATGTTAAATTCATGATGCCTTGTAACTTCATGAGGTTTCCAGTGCCACTAGCAGAGAAGCATCCTAGTATTATAGGTTATAACCATAGTATTATGTTGCCACCAAAATAACCGAGGTATGAAGGTATCACAGACAACCATCCAGCCAGTATTGCACAAAGGAGTTTTCCATGGATGCAGACACAGGAAGATGGCATGACTCAGGATGAAACATCAGGAGGCTCATCTGGCATTTCCTAGAGCTCTTCTTAACTAAGATCCAAGCTTTTGGTCATCAATCCAGTGATTTGATGAAACAAAGATGGAGTTGTTTGGCCACATGGATGTTGACTGCATCTGAAGGAAGCAAGGAGAAGAACGCAAGCTGAACACAGCCCCAACCATCAAGCATGGTGGTGGCAACATAATGCTATGGGGTTGCTTTTCTGCTAGTGGCACCAGGAACCTCATCAAGATACAGGGCATCATGAAAAAGGAGGATTATATCAACATCCTGGATGACAATATGGAAGTGTCTGCTGAGAAACTCTAGACTGGTCCTGACTGGACGTCCCAGCAGGACACTGACCCCAAGCATACCATCAAGGTAGTGCAGTAGTGGTTCAAGGACATGACCCAGTCAAAGCTCTGACCTAAATCATATAGAGGATCTGTGGCGGGAGCCAAAGACTAGCATGATGGGTAGGAAACCATCCAACCGGACCCAGCTAGAGGCTTTGGTCCTGGAAGAGTGGACCAAAACCCCACAGGAGACAGAAGAGAACCTGTGGACACTTACAGGAACCATTATCAAGAACAAAGGCTATTCTACTGACTATTAAGAAAAGACATTGGACTTAGTAAACCTAGGGTATGAATAATTTTGAAAGTGGCATTTTTTGGAAATCCTCTAATAAAATACTCCTGAAATAAAGTATTTCTCCAAGTATCATTTGTTCTTATTTCCTCACTTGTGTATCACATATAAGTCACAAACAAACTTGACAAAACTCATTAATTTCATCACAAAAACAAAAAGTTACAAAAAATGGCAGGGGTATGAATAATTTTGAGGACGACTGTATGTGTGCCTTTTCCTTTTTTGGACAAACTTATGAAAAATGTAGCCCGGCTAAAATTTGCTTAGAGGTCTTATTTCTGTCTTTGTGCATAAGAAATCAATATAAGTGAATCCCCAAAGGAACTTTGTGTTGGTAAATGCAAGTTCTGCAAATGTACAGGATTTCAGTTCTGTTGCAACATGTTGATGGTCATATGAACTATGTTTTCAGGTCAAAAATGTCCAATTTCATCACAATTAATGCTATATTTTTATGTCACAAATGGCCAAGTTATATTTGAATTGAATTTACCTGAAAAACAAATATTCTATTCTTTTAGATTCCCCGGTTTTTCTTACAAGATTCTATACTACATATCACATGTTTTATTTTTACAGGTTGCAATATGGAGTATGGTGCTGATCCATCCTGCTTATGTTACGCCAATACATACATTAAAAATGTCACACGTCACTTTTTAAATCAACTGTTTTCTAATAATAAGCATTTTTATAAAAAAAAAAAGAACAATTCTATATTGTTATTTACTCTTTAGTAAGATGATAAACTATACAATAAATAATTATGATCCCAGTTTTTGCACAGGGATCATTTGTGGAAACGGTGACATGGCTGCCGAGCATCAGTATGATGGGATCTGTAACAACCATGTCACATCCGTCCACTGCCACATTTTGTGTTTTTGTGACAGCTGTTATTGTTTTAGATCCACAATACTAACATTTATGAATAAGAGGAGAATTAGCAATTGTAGTCTATAAGTTTATTCCTAATAAAGTACTGGTACTGACCAGAGCATCATGGGTAATGTCACATCCGTCCACCAGCAAAAGTTTTCACATACATGTACTATTCAAAATCCAGTATTTCTGAAAATACAGCTTCCACTGTCAAATAATATCAGTAGTCTGTGCACAAATATATTTGCATTATTTCAACACAGTTCTATGCATTTCTTACAACTTTTTTTTTTTTTTTACAAAAATGGCCCCTCATTTGACCCCCTAAGTAAATTTTAGCCGAGTCAAGTGTTGCAAGTATCAGTGATGTAAATATCTTCTATGGTCAATAGAGTTACAGTGATTTACAAATAAACTCTAAACTCTTTCAGACTTTAATGGATGCAATGATTCACAGTCACAATATAAAATGCTTAATGGACAGTTGCTGCGCCTGATTTTGGTCAATCTTATTATGAAGAGTGAATGGGAGCTGGTAGGTGTTCCACTGGGGCTGATCTGTTCTTCTTTTTAAAGCCAGTCATTAAAGAGAGTACTGTATTATGAGTTGCCAGTTCATTTTACAAAATGTGAAGAAACTATCACTGATATAATAAAGTTGTACACATCTTTATGTTATCTTATAGTATTTTTTTTTAATCATGTATACATTCTAGGTGTTATAATTGTCTTTTCATCCTATAATAGTGCTTGAAAAAAATTATATGTAGAGGATGTATAATTATTTGGATTTGGATTTAACATTTCTGATTGTCCTTGCTCCACTTAGTTACAGATCTTTTTGGTAAGACACCAAGTCAGGCCCAAACACCAGACTAGATGCATTTCAGGACATCACAGCAGCCAGGTTTTAGAAGATGATTCTCCTCTCCAGTGGGTAACAGAATGAGACAGCCAGTAGAAAGACAAATCAATAATTGGCAAAAAGGTTTTACAGTGTTAAATAGGTTGTAAAATCACAGTTAAAAAAAAAAAAAAAAGCACTCAAGGCAGAGACGAGACCAAGAAGTACAAAAAATAATCTTGAGACTGGTCTCAAAACCCGGGCCAATCTGGTGGACTACTGCAATACTAGTACTGCATGTCTTTTTTATATTAAATTAAATTTTAGGAGTACAGGGATTGGGAAAGAAAATAAAACAGCATATTTTTTACATTCTACACAGAACAGATCTGCACTCTGCTTTCTAGACATTCATAAATGTGCTGCTCTTTTGGGTTTTCAGGGTGATACAGGTTGTAATCCTGGACCAAAGTGTGAAAATGTAGTCAGGTTAGTGAATCATTTACTGAAAAGGAGAGATGTCTGTGTGCAATAAATTGAACTTCAGGCTACAGAGTTTCATGCTGCTTTTGAGGAGGTCGAATTGCAATATACTGTATTATATTGCATCAACACAATGAGAAGATTTGGAAGAAAAATCATTGAAGAATATCTTACCTACATGATGAATTTATGTTCAACTTGAGCACATTTTTGGCTCTGAAAGTTGTGTTAACAGCAAACTACTACCTAACAAGGTATCTAAGGCCAACTGAAAACAGGAATCCTTCCTACTCATCTGCATCCTTTCCACTCAGGAGGATGTGTGGAACTGTGTGAGAATGAATGATATTTACTTTTGTATAGTTCTTATTACAAGGTATGAAAGTCTGTATTTAACCCTTTCATGCATGAATTATGAGAACCTTAGTCAAGATTTTTTTTTTTTTTTTCTGGAGTGTTTTTATACCTCCTTAGGCATAAAAAAAATTGTGATCGAGTTTCTTTTTTTTTTCATGGAGTTACAAAAATGTCCACGCATTTAATTTTTTAAGTAAAGAAATATGTATTTAAAACCCAATATCAGAAAGTAAAATGAAAACAATGAAATAAAAACATTTTTAAGGCTGCTAATTTGATGTTTTCTCACATTTTAACATACTCTAATGCTAGTTATTACCTCATATAACACAGGTGTCAAACATGCGGCCCGGGGGCCAAATCTGGCCCGCCAAAGGGTCCAGTCCGGCCCTTGGGATGAATTTGCGAAATGCAAAAATTACACTGAAGATACTAACAATCCTTTTAGTTCAGGTTCCACATTCAGAACAATTCAATCTCAAGTGGGCAGGATTCAGTAAAATACGATCATAATAATCTATAAATACTCACAAATCCAAATGTCTCTCTTTGTAAATGTAAATATTTTCATGTATTTACACTAAAACAAAGTATAATTTCACAAAAAATGTGAATAACCTGAACAAATATGAACAACTTGAAACATTTTAAGAAAAGTAAGTACAATTTTAACAATATTCTGCCTGATAATAAATGTTTTGTGTATTTGTAGTGATCTGTAAGTTGTAATGAACATGTGTAAATGACAAACTGAGGCTTAATATTGTAACAGATTTACACTTAAACATGTTACTGCAGATCAGGTTTATCAAGAACAGCAAAGTTGTAGTAATGGTATGAATTGCAGTGTATTATGGGATGCTGCATAAGCGTCCTCTGCGTTGGCTCATATGGAACTAAAACAACAAAACCTATGAATATACAAGAGAACAACTGGAGAATGACTGTCCACTGTAGTGAACACAATGCATGAAAGGGTTTATGAAATTAAAAAGTTTATAAGTTTGCTGCATTTCTTGTAAAGTTCAGCATGGTTTTGTAATTTATATAGGTACTCCAACTCTGTTGTCTTTTGTTCATTGATGTTGTCTGGTAAGACACAATATATCTAATCAAGTCAAACTCATGTTGTGTTATCATGTATTTATCTGTTGACTTGTTTATCTGCCACTAGAGGGCGACACTGGCTCAAAAACAAGCCGAGCCTCCCATGATTTGATGGTTCGAGTCGATACTTTCTCATTCTTCCAGACTCACAAAACAACATATACACTATTGCCCGTAAAGTTGGAATAAAATGTTTTTACAGCATTTTATGAAATAACTGCGACATTGTGATTTAGTCTTCAGAGATAAAGTGTAACTGGGACTCAGTATGTAATCATTGCTCCTGGTCAAAGGTGATTACAGATGCGCAGAATAAAAACAGGATTATGATGTGTCTGAAAACAAAATTATTCCAACTTTATGAATGACAGTGTACATATATATTAACTTTGAGATGCACTTCCTGTATGAAATGTGCACTATTTTTCATAAATGCTCATTAAAAGCAATTGTATAAAACAGTAGCAAATGAGAGACCAATTAAAATACGCCTCTTCTTTATTTCCAGAGTAAAAACATCATACAGAAAAATATCATTATAAATGCAATCTAAAAAGTTGATGAGATGAATGCTTTTTTTTTAACCCTCTCTTTCTACCAGCAACACTTCAGCTTAAAAACACAATAACCCTAATAATAGTAAGAGTAGTAATAAAAACAGGTGAAATTAAAACATGTAACTGCTTCAGCCAATAAATACAGTCCTTCAGACATGATGTCATATTCTTCATAATAACATAATAAGAAAATATGAAAATGAGTAGCTAAAAACCTACCCTCTATGATTACAGTACACTCTTTAAAACTCTTGAGGATGTAAACTAAAACCAACGGAGCTGCATGACTTTGGGGCATCTTAACCACTAATCCTCTGCAGCCACTGCTTGGTTTATTTAATTAAACTATAAAACGCTACTGCATGAGTGTTCTGTGTCAAAGTGGTTTCTTACAGTCAATGCCACTGTGTAACAGGATTCTGGATGTGTGTTTGTTGTTGGTTCATAATTATAGTCGACCAGTGTAATGATTTTTTTTTCTGTTCTGTCGTATAACAAAATGAAAGACTGCAAAAAGCATCTGAAGGCTAAAAAGATGCATATACTGTTAATCAGCATTTCAGCTTTTAAGAATGTTAGTGACAGATTTACCAGTTGTTTACACAGTTGTGTAGTTGTCGTTGCCATTTCTTCTCCACTTCATACATGCTCAAGTTTAAAAAGCCAAGTAAGATCTTCTTTTTCTGTATACCCACCCATATTTACATATATACATCAATTTACACATTGATTCTACAAAAGTGATATCTACCTATTTATTTTGTTCAACCTAAATTCCAAAGAACAATTGTCATTTAGATATAATGTCGTAACAAAGCTGATATGGGACCCTCTTTGCTGTAAGAACA
Source organism: Sphaeramia orbicularis (assembly GCF_902148855.1). Classification (NCBI taxonomy): domain Eukaryota; kingdom Metazoa; phylum Chordata; class Actinopteri; order Kurtiformes; family Apogonidae; genus Sphaeramia; species Sphaeramia orbicularis. The sequence continues at coordinate 23,048,483 of NC_043969.1, read as the reverse complement.
TATTTTGGCCCCTGATCATCTCTCTACTTGGAAAAAAAAAAAAAAGTTTAAAATGTAGGCTAATTAATTCTGTTTGGTGTACATGAATGAATGTAATGTACTGTATATTTCTCAGGTTGTGAGATACTTCTATTAAGACTACATTCAACATTTTCAAGGTCTTAAACCCATGCTCATCTGCATCGTCTCTGTGAGCAGAAGCAAAGGGAGGAAAATCCCTCAGAAACATCAAAATTAAACAGGTTTGAATTACATTTTCCTTATAATACTTAAAGAGGTGGATAGAGTCGCACTGTTGTTTGTCTTCCTTTCAGTGTTTTGTCCTCCACTGTGGCCACAGAACACTATACATATTTTAACTGATATCTGCATGCATGTGTGTGTTTTGCCCTTCTCTCTCACTTTTGTTTTTTTTAAATGGAAGCACAAGCACAGGGGCTAAGAGTACATCTGTTTTCTTCTTCACCCTCCAGTCTCAGCTATATTGTAAATGAGGTTGCTCCTCAATATGTCTCTGTGTTTAAATAAAGAATGATTGAATGAATTCTTCATGTGGTTACTAATAATTGCTCATCACAAAGCCTGACTAGTAATGTCTTCATTCCATCCAATAGGTTATTCTAACACTTTCTATCTGGATTGTAGCAGAGAAGCAACAGTGCAGCAGGGCTGAAATGAGTGTAATGTCTACAACAATTAATCATGTATTAATAGAAACACTTATATTCCTCTTATCGCATAACTAGAAACAACTTCCAGTGGGAGGTGATTCTTGTGGTTTCTTGGTGTCAGTCATCTAAAGACACTCTCCCTGCCAGCTGCCAAGTCGCCGGTGGTTGATGAGGTCGTCTTCTGCGAGGTAGCGTTTTCATGCAGCTTCTTTCTGTCTCTTCACCTGAAAAAGATGGAAAAAATTACAGTGAGGTAGTAGGACCAGTAACAGGTGTACTGGATATTTAACCCATAAAGCCCCAAAAAACTTTTTGTGAATATAGAGAAAATAAATTTTTCTCTTCATTTAACATTTCTTAAGTGATTTATCACCATCTATTGTAATATTATCCTCCTTATTTTGAGTTTTTTCAGTGTAAATCATGTATTTTCCTATAATGAATTCACTGATCATGTAGATCACAGGTGTCAAACATGCGGCCCAGGGGCCAAATCTGGCCCGCCAAAGGTTCCATTCCGGCCCACGGGATGAAAGTGTAAAAAATTAACCTGAACAGTCCAGGTTGTCCAGATCATTTTGGTCCAGGTTCCACATACAGGCCAATGTGATCTCCAGTAAAAATAACAACACAATAACCCATAAATAATGACGACAAATTTTCTTTGTGAAAAATTATGTGGAAAAAAATTTAAGTAAAAAAATAAGATTACACTGTGAAAATATTTACATTTACAAAACTATTCTTTCACACTAAATTGCAAATAAATACATAAATAAAAACAAAGATGAACAACCCGAAATGTGCAATTTTCACAATATTCTGTCTGTTACTAAATGTTTTGTGCACAGATCCACTGTGATCTGTAGTTGTGTTAATAATAACAGATGTAATATTGTAGTAATTGTTCAAATTTTAGTTCCAAACTCCAAAATTTTAACAATATTCTGCCTGTTACCAAATGTTTATGTAACACTGTGTTTAATGTACATGTATAAATAATAAGTCTAGGCATAATATTGTTAAAATTGCACAAATTTTTCAAATGAAATTTCTGTCTTTTCAGGTTATTCACATCTTTTTTTGTAAAATGTAAATATAATTTTATAATTTAATTGGGGGTGTTTTTGTACTAAAATAACATGGAAAAACTTGGATCTGTCATTATTTATAGGGTATTAAGTCATTATTTTACTGGTCTGGCCCACTTGAGATCAAATTGGGCTAAATATGGCTCCTGAAAAAAAATGAGTTTGACACCCCTAATGTAGACATTCATAAAAGCTCAGATTAATGTTGAGGGTTATTATATCAGAAACAGAGAAAAGGGAAGAAAAAGTGACTTTTTCAGCAGAGATAGCAATAACTGAATATAAAAACAAGAATCTCCATCCACTGTCATTGATCCAACTCCATGGGTTTTACTGGTGAATCTATGTTATAGAAGATGACCATGTTTCCATATTCACTACGGTGCTTCTGAACATCCAAATGGGTTATATCTGATGACCATGAGAAGATGACAAACTGTATTTTACACCAAATATTTACATGTACTGATAGGATTAGTGGATCGACAAGTATTAAACAGTTTAGACTGGTAGATGGTTTTGGTCACCAGTGGCTGCTTGGGTCTTAAAGGGTTAAGAAAAGACTGAGCAGCTCATGTTATAATATGAACACTGACAGAAAAACACACTGAGCTTGTATCATTAGTAAACAATAGGAATGATCAGTCAGAAACAGAGGGGTATAACTGTGTAAATTAAAGGTCTTACCTCCTGATACCTGAAGAGAAAGGTGTCCCCCCAAACAGGGAGTTCCGCTGCTCCTGAGATGTCATCTTTGTAGTTTCAACAGTAACAGGCTTTTGCTCTGGAATCTGAGCAACTTGAAATCTGCCAATGCAAAGCATATAACATATAAGTAGGCTTTATTGCATGTTTTGTGTTTCCAGTGTAGTTATCAGTAGAGGGCCAGCATGACCTTCTGCACTGGCCTAAAGAATCAGAATCACTGGCCTACATTTACACCCTACATTTGTTCCATGAAGATGTATCAAATTATTCCCAATGGTCTATTCTCTTTATTTCGTAGCTTTTCTCTTGCTTCCAGTAGTGTATGTGTATGTTAGAGCGTTTGTCCAATCATATTTTAGCCTTCACGTGTTGCCGGGTAAAAGATATCTGCCTTGAGGTCTTCAGAATCAACAGTGTAGGAATCTGGAGCTTCAAATAAATGGAAATGAACCTGTTGCTTTAACCAATCAAATTTCATGTTGGCCACACGGGGGTGATCTAGCATGCGTACACTAATGTCGGCATTTTCACCTCATTGGACTAGATGTTCGACTAATAATAATAATAACGGATTGGATTTTATATAGCGCTTTTCTAGACACTCAAAGTGTCTAGATTGATCCATTATTCATTCGCTCTCACATTCTCCCTCTGGTGGTGGTAAACTACATATGTAGCCACAGTTGCCCTGGGGCAGACTGACAGAAGCGTGGCTGCCAATTCGCGCCTACAGCCCCTCCGACCACCACCAAACATTCATATGCATTCATACACCAGTGTGAGTGGCACTGGAGGCAAGGAGGGTGAAGTGTCTTGCCCAAGGACACAACGGACTGACTAGGATAGAGCGGGATTTGAACCGCCAACCCTTCGGTTATTGGACGACCCGCTCAACCTGAGCCATGGCTGCCCCCCTACTAGTCAGACCCCTACTAGTCACAAGTCCACCATGGCTGACAGAGGAGAAGATATGATCACAAACATAATAAAAATAAGCAGTAGTTTTGGTGAGTGTAATTCATTTTATTACCGTTGTTATGTTTGTGACATTATATGGAGTAAATATTGATAATTATGCTGAGATGATGTATGTGGTGCATCTGTGGCTGTAGTGAAAGGAGATCTGCTGAATTGTGTTCGTTGGGTTTCTTGCTTTAGTAATAGCATTCATTCTCTGCCGTTGCATTGCGTTTTTTGAATAGTATTGATATTAAAAGGTAGATTCAGTTCAGAAATACCCAGCCACCGATGACTATACAACATGAAATTCTGTTGAGAGGCCAGGTCATATGTATGCTGTATGTTTCAAATGGAATTATGAAATGTATCCAATATATTTTCATAGTATGTTTCAACATCCATGCTCAGTTCTCACCTCCCCACAGAGAGCACCGTCAGCTCTCCATCCTTCCTCTCCTTCACTTCACTCCCTTCCTTTTTTTCCTGTACAGTATTTGGCACAACAGCTTGTGTACGGTGTGTGTCAACACACACTCCACCCAGCAAGGGGCTCTTCTGCTGATCGGTGGAGGTGTCGAGGGAGGGCAGGATGAGGGTCTGCGGAGGCTTCAGGGGATCTTTGAAGGAATCCAGAGGAGGGATGAGGACAGGGGGCCATTTTCTCTGGGAGCATCGGGAGCACCTGTAGCCGTGTTTGGGAGCCAGGCCCGAAAGGCCAGAGATGGTGTGGAGATGGGACTGATGGGGACAGAGCCTTGGGAGGGAACGGAAAGGGGACAGAGGAGACAGCATCGGGAACCTGTGAGACAAGGCAACAGAGGAGACGAAAGAACAACTGATCAGATACAAATGTCACTTATACAGTCAACAAAGATAACCAGTGCTCAATTAAATGTAGACAGACTGCCAAGTGCCTTCTCTGGGGGATATGTTATGTATTTTTTCTATACTGTAAGGCCTAAATCAAACTGCTTTTATGTGCTGCAAAGTGTTTTGAACTGGATTGTATGGAACTGAATTGAATTGAAATTTAGAACTAATAGAAAAATAACCATTTTATGTTGAGGAACACCTAATAGAATGCACATTGAATCATGAAATGTGGCTATATAAACAAAAACAATAAATTATATTTTTATAGAATATTTTGAATGTTTTAGCTGCAATCACTATAGAAATGTGGACCTCTTAAGTAAAACCATTAATCACAAAGCAAGACCACTGGCGCCTGTCTTGGTCAATGCCTCAAGTTGTCTCAAATGTTTGTTGCTAAGCAACAGACTGTAGTTGGAGGATAAGGACATTCTGTAAGTTTTCCAAAAGCTCCAAATATTGATTGTTCCATAGGCCCCACTAAGTTTCAGTCTGTAAATATAAATCAAACCGAAAAGTAAATTCTAAAGTTTTAAATCTCTCAGCGTTGCAAACATGTTGGGTTGATGGCTCTGCACACATAGTGGACCCATGTGCTCTGCAGCTATGTAGCCGCCCATTGTCCTTTTGTGCAGATATATGAATGCAGCTGTTCGTCCTGGCCTGTGTTATACTAGCCACTGGTTGACCTGCAGTGACTCCAAATAAACTCTGCAGAATCTCCCACCATACACAGGGTTTCAAAGCTTTCCAGAAAAGTGGGTGAAAGCCATGTGTGTGTGTATGTGTCTGAATATTCTCGAACCCACAGCTCACATGTTACAGCACATTGCCAGAGGCCCCTGAGACCGTGCTCTATTGTTGAAGTAGCACACATACTGGGGTGAACTAGATCTAGTTACTCTGATATATATACATATATATATATACACATATATATATATATATATATATATATATATATATATACTTATACATATATATACATATATATATATATATATATATATATATATATATATATATATATATATATATATATATATATATATATATATATATATATATATATATAAAATGCGATAACTTCAAAAGGACTTTTCTGACTCTTTAGGGAAAGCTGGGTCAGGGCAGAAGTAAAGAATGGACAGCTGTATCCTTTACTAATTCCTAATGTTTATTTTATTGCTGCCCTTCTAATGATTGCTGAGCAAAGGTTTTGCTCAGTGTGGTAGCCTGTGGTGTGAAGCAGCATGTTACTGGATTTGTTAGATTTACTTATGATTATGTGAGCAACTTAAACGGCCACAACTTACAACCCAACATCCAACCACAGCTACCGTTGGTCATGTAAATCATGTGATTTCAAACTATGTGACAACCATTGAGCTTAGTGACAGACAGGGTGTTCAAGCCTCATGACTCAACACAGAGCAGTTACAACTGTGTGAAATATTCAATCCAGACATGTGGGAGTGAGTCACTGCTAAGAACCAGCACATTTCACAAACATAAACAGCCTGATGTTTGTCACTTTAAAATGTGATTTGTACATTCCCAATGCACAGTGGGTATTATTATACTGAGGAAGCATATTTGATTTATAGCGGTACAAAACCACAGATGTATTTTCTAGTTCATCTAGGCAATAGCAAGGCAAGATTTACCAACCCTCTGTTTCTGCAATATTTTCTCTGCCTGAACATCCTGCAATACACAAACATTTACCCAGAGACAGGGATTTATTGCTGGAGCATCTAGCCAAGAGCCTGCCTTTTAAAATTTTCCTCTCCAAAATATTGCCTTCCTCTGTGATCACCCTGACCTTGAGCAGCATGAGTGACCTAAAGTAAATGTAATGATTTGACTGAGTGTGTTTATTCTCATACTTGATTGACGATCCTTTATTCATAGCCATCTGTTTGCTCTCGTACTCGAGCAGCAGTTCCTCCAGCGCAGCAGCATTTTCTGAGCAAAAAACAAATACAAACATTTATTTTATTAAAAGTCATCATATTTGCCTCTCCAATAAGCTCTTTATAGGATTTGCAGTGAGTTTAGGCCAATGCTGTATAGTAACAAAGTAATAATAATACTTCACTACTGTACTCAATTACGTTTTGGGAGAATTTGTACTTTACTGAGTATTTTTCATTCTGTTTACTTTCACTTTTACTTCACTACATTTCTTAACTCAATTGCATTCTCCTATTTCGATACATTTTGTATGCACATGTTCGTTACTCATTACAAAAAATAAATTAAAGAATATTTGGTGTTTTCACTGCTGAGATTAGTGACTGCAACAAAGTCAGGGAGCTGATTTGTCATTGGACCTAATCAAATAACGCACATGACGGTCCACACTCAACCTGTCGGTGATTTGTTGATGTGAGGGGGAGTTGAATAAAGCTCTGCCATAAAACAGGTTGGTATTATGTCAGTGACCTAAGACTTTGGATTCCTTGTTTCTGTAGTGTAATGTAGGCTTCATGTTTTGAGGTGTCACATAAGCTGCATAGTTTTTTCTTTTTTTTGTTTTCAAAATTCTGACATTTATAATAACAGCAGTAGCCTCTACTCCTGTTTAGGTTTTTGAAACCTTGTTTTTCAAGAGTGTGACGTTGGCATTATTTTCAATATTTTGAGTGCATGTCTTATACTTTACCATGTTTTAAAATCCTGGATAAACTTTATAATATTCAAAATTCTGATTGCTTTTGGTTGCTATTAACATTTACTTGTACTTTTCCTTCCATTACTTGAGTACATTTAATTATAGATTACTTGATATGGTTAAGTACAGCAAATAGTAGATACTTTAAAACTTTAACTTGAGTAGCATTTCAGTTGGTGATTTGAACTTCTACCAAAGTCATTTTTTTGTAAGGTACTTGTACTTCTACTCATTCGTGACTTTCCAGTACTTAACACAACACTGGTTTAGACAAACTAGAAAGTAACCAACTGACTAAAACCCTAGATCACTTGGGTATAGAAAGACAAAGAAAAAAAAGGAGAAGAAATGAGGACAGTCTGAGTTTGCAGTAATGGAAACGCATGTTTATCTGCCTGTGACGTACTATGGTGACACTGAGCTCTCCTGTTCCCTCTAAAGCCACAACAGATGCAATGGCACTGACCACCAGATCATGAGTGGTATTTAAACTTACCTTTCTTCTCAGTAATAAGGCGGACCAGAACACTGATGGTGTCTTCATTAAGGTCGTCAGATATGTAGGGACAACCGTTACCTAAAGCACAGCAGACAGATGAAAGAGATATACTTAACATAAATGGAGAATCTAACACTAACATTGTCTGATATGTTAACGCTCATTCTTAAGCAATATTACATGGGTTTGCAATAGTATCAGACACAGAGAAAGCATTTTAACTGGCATAATATTATTACAACTACATATATTTGTTCTACTGAATGTGGTGGACCTTTATTGTCAATTTTCTACTATGATGTATTTTCCTTAACATTTATCCTGTAAGTAAACTAATTCAGTCGATTCTCTCCATATAGTCAAATGCTATTTTAATAGGCTGTGTTTGTATGTTTTTCAGGTTTCATTGTTAGCTTCTAGTTTAGCTTTTAGTCTCCTGTCTTTTTCTATCAGTTTAAAGATACAATGGGACAAAATAAGGGGATACATTGTCCAACTTTCCTAGCCAGCGCAGTTCACACAGTGCATGTCGCTGCTAGGATATCGTGTCACAGGACACGATGGGACTGATAAGGATGGATGTGGATGACTGAGCAGCAAAGAATAGACATGCCTCCATGGCAACCCCCCGACCATCCCATAATAGCACAGTGAGGCAGCTGAGAAGAGAGTGATGAGGGTATGCGGGATCCAGAATAGCTCAGTCAGCGATCACGCTCCATTCAACGCTGCTGAAGCACACAGAGCCCAGTGTGTGTACGTTCATGATATTATGTGTGTGTGCGATGTGTGCCGTACCTTTGTAGTACCAGGTGACGGCATGTATTAGTGTATATGAACAAAATGTGATTATGTAGATGTATTTGTGCTTATGTGTCTGTATCTGTGAGTGTCTTTCTTGCATAAGAGGTGTTAAGCTATTGTAAGGACCTAACAATGGCTCTGTCCATACAGAGGCTGTCACTACATGAGGATAACAGCATCTATTTCACAGCGTGGCGCCCATTTGTTTCTATTTATTGCCTCAACCGAGTCATGCCCTTGTGCTCAATGTTTCCGCGTTAGGCACGTCAAGTCACTGCTCATCAACTTTTTCCTCTAGATAAGTTGAACTTTGCGATAACTGACAGTATGTGCAACATGCAGCAACTAAATTTTACCTTTGGTGTTACGTTGACCTTCCAGCAGAGCATGCTGGGTGTCATGCAGCAGAAACACAAGCTTTCAGATGCGACCGCAGCCCTGAATGTTTCTGTGCGTTGACTGTCCTTTGGCTTTCCTGTCTATGTTTGCCAATAAGTCAGGTATTTTCTCTGCACAGTCAGAGTTAGGTCTGCAGAGTCTGATTTTAGCCTTGCCGAGGTAAGCCTGGCCTTGCTGTAATTCATCCCCCAGGGTGTTCCCCATGACTGGAGATGATGCTAAAAGTGCTGTAGTAAGTCTAACCTGGGTGAAGTCACAACTACAGTAAAGAGAGGACACTGCAACAAGGACGGTTATGTAACAACGTGAGAACTTATGGAGACAAGTTTTCCCATACAGCATCAGAGTCAGACACTATCTTCTGATTGCTGACTTGTGCTTCTTCACCTCTTGTTCTTAATCTATTTGACACTAATTTATCTGTCTATCACACATAAACACTGATAGCTACTCCTTGCATCAATTCATCATCTGTCCTTATGGAGGTCACTGAGAAAAAGTGAAAAAATGTTCTGAATTGCCTGCAGTTTATATGAATAACATGATCGTTCATCATTTGCTGAATAAAGACAGATTTTGTTACCCCTCGCCCCAAGGGGAGGCAAGGGGGTTTGTGTTTGGTTCAGTTTGTTTGCTTGTTAACACTCTGGCAGCAAAACTATTGGTTGAATTCATACCAAATTTGCTTTAAACATTGCCAGTGACCGAGAATAGATGTCATTATATTTTGGGAAAAATAGGTCAAAGTTACAAATTTTTATGAATTTCTTTAATCTTTTTATTTCCCATTTACTTATAATAGGTGAAATTTCACATGCCTGTAGCAGCAAAACTATTGGTTGAATTCATACCAAATTGGGTTTATAGAACGCCAGAGACCCAGAATGGATCTCGTTACATTTTGGGAACAATAGGTCAAAGTTAAAAAATTTTATGTTTTTGTAAAATCTTCCCATTTTCTTATATTGGGTGGAATATCAGAACCAGAATCAGATTTATTGCCAAGTAATTTTTACATTACAATGAATTTGTCTTAGTTCTGTTGGTGCAAGCAGTTAAAAGAAGCAGATCTCAATAATAAAAATAAGAAGAAGAATATAGAAAAACAGAAGTGTTTGCCTTCAGAAGTGAAAAAGAGAAAAGGTATTATATACATATATACACTAACATATGTGCTGAAAATTGTGGTTTCCTTTATGTGAGAGGGTCAGGGTTTGTTGTGCCTGGCACCACTTGTTTGTATTTTGTCTCATTTGGCATTGAGCTCGTTGAAAATGTGGGCAATTCAGAAGCGCATATAAATGTGCGACTGTTAAATGCGTAACTTTATTAAATTTTCTGCTCTACAGTCAAGTGTAATTTATAGTATTTTTTTAAAACCTTTAAATAGATAAATTCAGCTCTGAATGTCATATTTAGGGACTTCATGCTCAAAACAGGTCAGGAAAACAGAGGACAGAACGACAGAAAGCAAATCCAGAGTACAGAGAGGAGAGGTTAGAGGAGGAGAGAGAAAGAGGAGACAAAAACCATGAGGTGAGAACCAATTGAATTATTGATCTGGCTGGGAAAGGAGAGATGGATGGATAGTGTCATGTTCAGACAAGAAGTGGGGGATGTGTTAGAAAGCCAAGAAATCAGCTGAATGGAGAGAAGACAGGCTAGATAAAGAGACATGTGGGGTGGGGTGGGGGACTCAGGGAGTTTCCCTTTGGTGCAGGAACATCTTAAGTTTCAAAACAAAACAGTGAGAGAGAGACTCAATGGCAATGCTGAAAACACAAGACACAGTTCCATTTTAGATTCTAGCAAAGATGAGTCCTAGGGGATATATGAAAGTGGATAAACATTGTACTTTATCATCTAATTTATTGGATTTCTTAGGAAATCTATCTGGCACAAACTTAGCTGAATGGGTCAAAGAAATACCCTGCTCTCATCTCTAACATATGCATGAAGAGGCATAAAAGAAACAAGTTATGTGTCTGTAATGTTAGGAAAGGATACCTACATCCTCTGGGAGCTCAAAGCGATGAGCATCGCTCTCCCTGTAATTAAAACACACTACTGAGGAGGTCTACGGTCTGCTGAAACCTGTGTGTGAGTAACTGAAGGAGGAGTTAGAGGTCAAGCCAGACCAGCTCCACAACGATAAAATAAAACCCACAATAAGTAGATGTTCACTTCAGCTATAATTTCATAGCTCCAGTTCAGAGTTTGATCTGTCATCTTTGCATAGTTAATGCAATGTTAAAACTGACACTACTTTGTTCTCAATTTTAATCTGACTGACGGACACAAAAGGCGCCAAAGTAACAGGTGTTCACTCCTGACGTCTGTACTCAAAACCCTGAGTCTATGTACGACAGTGTGATAGTCACTCAGCTGTCCTCTGAGCCTCGCAACATCAGGTGAGTGAGGGAAAAGCCAGCTTAGCCTTAGCCTTAAACCTGTTTATGCTTACGCACAAATGACACTAACAGCCAGTCATGTGCATGGTCTGTGTGCCAGAGTGGCGTGCAACTGATATACTGAGAATAAAACTGGATAAAACTGAGTGACAGTTGTTTGTCTTTGTGTAATATGTGTTAAACAGGCTAGATGCCAGTTACAAAATAGTTTTTTCACTATATTTAACATTTTTTTAAGTGATTTATCACCATTTATTATTATATTATCCTCTGTATTTTGTGTTTTTACTGTAAAAATCATTCATTTTCCAATATTTAATTCACTGATCATGTAGTTGTTCATAAAAGCTCAAATTATAGTTGAGGGTTATTATATCAGAAAGAGAGAAAACTGAAGAAAAAGTGACTTTTTCAGCAAAATATATCACTAACTTAACATAAACCAAGTGTGTCCATCCACTGTCAGTGATCCAACTCTGGGTTTTGCTGGTGAATCAATGCTGTAGAAGATGATGGTGTTTCCATGTTCACTATGGAGCCTCTGAACGTCCAAATGGGTCATATCTGATGACCATGAAAAGATGACAAACTGTATTTTACACCAACTATTTACATGGATTGATAGGATATGTGGATCAACAGGTATTAAATAGTTTAGATCAGTAGATGGTTTAGGTCTTTATGGGTTAATCGATACTCACTGGCATAATTTTGCAACCTGTGTCACTGAATGGCCCACTTTTTAAAATAAACAACTTAGTGACCCACTAGGACTTGTAGTGTTTGCTTATTCCCTATGACTCGTAGGCTAAGGCTAAGTTGTAATTTATCAAAATGTCCCGTTACTGTGGAAAGTTTTCCAGGAAGTCCACAGGTTTTAGTCCACTGCTTTTCTGCAATGCTATATAAGACATAATAGTACCCCGTGAGACTTCAGGGTATAGGCTGTTGTTGTTGCCTGAGAACCGGACAAGTACGGAACATCACGTACAATAGAAGCATAAAAGAAATATGGGTGTACCTCTTATATTGTGTAGACAACACTGAGGGGCTATACAGAAAGAAAGAAAGACATAAACGATCTATTGTTTGCTCTGGGGTCTTCTTCGATAGAGAGGCTTGATTTAAGATAGGAAGTATTTCTATTTGGGCCACAAGGTAGAAAAGTAGTTAATTATTCCGTGTCTAGGAGTATTTCTCAGGGGCAACATGACAATACAGTGTTACAAAGGAGAGGAATAAAAAAGCACTTTTGTTACTCTCTGACTACAAACCACAGAGAACGGGTGTGGCAGCGGAACATTTACTTCTTTGCCTGATCCCTTAGTGTTTACCTTTGTATCTACGTGTGTGAAAATGATATACTACTTCATCTTCCCCCTCGATTTCTAATTCGTAGTATCAACTGTTTTTTTTTTTTTTTGTGCTACCCATCTTTCCGCTCCATTTCTTTTTACTTTTTTCTGTGTTTACCCAAGTCATTTTGTTTCTCTGACGTCATTTGGGTGAGTGGGCTGATGGGAATGCTTTTTTTTCCCCTTTTCAAATCGGAAAATTACAAGAATAACAATGTACGCTTAGGAAAACACGGCGTCCATGACATGTATTGACCCCCGGAGGGTCAAAGTTCAAAACAGCTGAGATTAAAAGATGGCCATGTGGAGTTGCGTGCAGTCACATCACAGAGAATCACAGACTGCCCTCTGGGCCTGGCCTGGCTTGGCCTTTACACTTGACCACATTGTGTGCATGAGTGTGGCTAATTTACTGTTTTTGTCGATCCTTATATACAAAACATGACAACAACCGGAATTGAAATGTTTGTACCAGAAATCAAACCACACCCGTCTCCTTAGTTTCTATCTTTTGCTCTATTTCCTGTCATTTACTTTCTTCTCTCTCTTGGGTTTTTTTTCTTGTCTTTCTCCACATTCTCACCTTCTTTCTGTGGTGTGGCTGTTTCTTCGTCTCCTCCCTCCTTCTCAGCTGTGCAGCGGTATCCCTTCTTCTTTAGGATGTTGCAGATGAGGATGCCCAGCAGGCCCATTACGCAGAAGATTGGTACCAAAGCAAAGACAGCGTATTCTGCTGTTTTCTCTTCTGCACTGCGTACAACTGTGCCATTCACTGGTCCTCCGGTACCACTGGATGTACCTTTACCCACTGTACGGACCGTCCTAACATGCACAGGGGCTGAAATAAACAAGCGAAGGAAGACAATTAAATTAAAAAGATTAATATGTAAAAGTAGAGATATTTTCTTATGTGGGTGCTTCTATGAAACTAGGTTTATTCTGGTACCAGGCACTTTGCCAGCTTTTTAGACCCAATAAAAGAGAAATGTAGACATATTTCCCCCAGGATGTACCTAATGATGACCTCAGATAAATGCCCCCCAAAAAATTATACTCTTGCTTTGAGCCATCTCAAAATTAACTACTTTTTAATAAAATATTAGGGCCAAAAATAGGACCAAAATTGGGACAGGAAAAGCTACCTAGGTGTCAGTGCATTTGATCTGGAAAATGTGGCTTGAAAGGGTCTTATATACAGCTATAAATAAAGACACAGTGTTAAATTTGACAATCCTAATGGTTTTTCTAATCCAGACACACAGGTTTTTCATGAATCTCAGTCTCATTCCAGGTTTCGTGTGTAACCCATCGTGTCCACACGTGTTACATGCAGAACCTGCCCATTTAAAAACAAATAAATTGTGAGTAATTTTGCAACAGCGGTCATTTTTGTGAAACACTCTGCTTTGCATAATTACCTCGATTCCTAAAATGTACCTGTGAGAGAATAAAAAGACATTCCTTAAAAATAGTAGCGAGTAATTTTTGTGTCCTTTTTATTGTGTTACATGCAGATTTTTGTATAAAAAAATTTATAAAAAAAATATAAAAATTGTGTTTTAACTGAAAAATAGTTTCTCTTTTATCTCAGTAAATACTTGTTTTTAAAATAGACCCAGAGTGGTTGCAAACTTGCTTCATAACATTAGTCTAGATCTGGTTTGAATTTCTAGCCCCTTTGTCCTGTTTTTAGGGACCAGTTTCATAGAAGCACCCATGTTGAGTTGAGTTGTGGGAGTCCAATGTAAGGTCATTACTTTTAACACAGGGACTTTGGGTGGACGCTTCTGCAGTGGCTGTGGAGTACAACCTGCAAGAAGAAGAAAAAGAGAGAAAAGCAGAAGAGGGAAGAACATAATTAGAGAGATCAACAGAGGAAAAATGTGGCAGAATTCATACGTGGGACAAAGAAAGGGTGACTCTGCAGTTTTAGCCTGTGGTATTTAATGTTCTATGGTACATGTGGTAAATGACGTAGTGTGTGTGTGCAAAACTGAGTGCATCAATTTGGGTGTTTTCTTGTTTTCTCAACACAAAATGACCAAATAAAACTTTATAAGCTGCATTTTGAATATGTTTGGATGCCCGCAGTTGGAATAAACTGTGGGTGGGTGAGCAGACAGACAGGTGGGATGACGACAGAAGCATGGAAACTGTGTGACAGATCGGCCTTTCTTACCCGGGCAGGCAGTCGCCACAGACAGCATCAGAGGTCGCAGTGCCAGGAGTCGCAACGTTTCGGCCAATCAGCTTACAGGAGGCGTGTGGACGGCAGAGTTCAGAGTCAAATGTGTTTGAAAAGGTTCCAGGTGGACACAGCTGGCATTGCACTTCCTCTGTTGGACCCTGGATTTGACCACAAGCCTGTAAAGGAAAAAAAAAGGCATGTCTAAACTCCAATAAAGAAACACATGATTCCTCTTCCTCCTCAGATTCTGACACAATGAGCTGAAATGAAGTCAGCTGTCATCTAAGAACAGCAGAATAATAATTAATGACACTGGGATTTACTACAACAACATAATTGCAACAAAAGGGACTAATGAGAACCCTGGTTATAAAGTCAAATAACAGAATTAAAGCTGATGACCACAGGCACATATAAATCATAAGTTCAGACATAAATTGAAATTAAGTTTCCATTCAGAAATTGCTCTGTTGAGTCTCTAAAGCAGCTGATGACATTATATTAGATTAGACTTTATTGATCCCACAATGGGGTAATTTACTGGTCAAAGGCAACAACAGAATAAAGTGCAAGGAAAAAGTGCATGCATAAAGAGTGTAAAAAGACAGACAATACAAAAATAATAAGTGGGGCCAGGCACAACAAACTTCGCCCCTCACACATATTTCACCCATTATAAGTAAATGGGAAGGATTTTAAAAATTCAATAAAAATTTGAACTTTGACCTACTGTTCACAAAATGTAATAAGATCCATGCTGCGTCACTGGCAATCTATAACGTCAGTTTGGTAGGATTTCAACCAATAGTTTTGTTGCTACAGACATGTGAAATTTTGCCCATTATAAGTAATTGGGAAAAAAAAAGATTTTAAAAATTCATAAAAAATTGTAACTTTGACCTACTTTTCCCAAAATACATTTACATCTATTGTGGGTCACTGGCAATCTATAAACCAAATTTGGTAGGAATTCACCTGACAGCTTTGCTGCTACACACATTAGAAATTTCACCTATTATAATAAGTAAATGGAGAAAAAAAGATTTTAGAAATTCATTAAAAATTTCAACTTTGACCAACTTTTCCCAAAATGTAATGAGATCTATTGTGGGTCACTGGCAATTTATAAACCATATCTGGTATGAATTCAACCAATAATTTTGCTGCTAGAGTGTTAACAAACAAACAAACAAACCGAACCAAAAACAATACCCCTTGCCTCCCCTTCAGGGGGTGAGGTAATAATAATAGTAGTAATAAAACTCTTTAGGCTAACCCACTATTTGGTTATGGCAAACATAAACATTCTTGTGTCTTTAAGATGCCTGTAACTCTACTTCAGAAGGTGATGAGAGATGCATGCTTTGCTTGTGTGACCATAAAAGAACCGATTACATGATACCACCTCTGAATTATTGAACAGAGTTTGATAAAGAAGCAATTTTATCCCATTAACCGTTTATATAATTAGGCTGATGCTCTGTCAGGGTTTCCTTTGATCCTTTCTGTGCCTCACCTTCGAAGGCTCCTGACCAGCAGGGCATTGCAGACACACACAACCCTCTCCCCACCGACACTGCACCGCTGCAGTCCCACCACAGCCAAACACCTGGAAGACAAACACACACAAATGCACATGAGCCACTGGAGTCTGCTCATAAACGGACTACATTCACTTTGTAAATCAACTATAAGTAGAATAAATAAATGTTAGACACCACAAGTAACAGTTTTGTACTTTTGTAGGTGCACACATTTTTAGCACAATAGATATAAGCGTATTTACCGTGAGAAGGACGAGAGCTGAGCAGCAAAGGTGGTTCTTCATCTTCTTCAATGTATTCTTCTATGTACATATGATCTGAAGGAGACAAAAGACAGAATCATATTTAACTTTGTCATAGCTGTTTGCACAGTTGACCTGAGGAGTCATTAACCTTGTTCTCATAACACAGATAATGAGTACAACATACAGTAGATCCTTTCTATCATTACTACATGTTCAAAGCCAGACTTCATTCAGTCACAAACACACAAATATGGTCCATAAACATGCCAACACACAACAGCATTCACGTGGCATAAAACACCTGAGTCATTTTTGTGACTTATCCCATACGCTGTGACTCGACTCTCGCAGTTTTAAGCACCGTAAATAGCATTTAACATGAATCACATTCTTTTTAAGGACATGAGTGGATGAATAAGGGCTTTTCTGGTGCTATTTTTGGCCCATATGCTCTCACATACACATTTAAAACAATTATTCATGCTGCAGCACAATCATTTGCCAACACATGCTGACTTGTTAAAACTGAATATGTGACAATAGAGACACCTGGAATTAGTATTTTAGTACATGAGATAGAAAAAGGGCAGTAAAGCATAAAGCAACATGAAAGAGAAGATGGAAATAGAAGATACAAATATGATGTAAAGTAGATCTGGGTCTACCTTATATTATATGTCACAAACATGTTTAGGTCTGCATCCTTCAAGTGACTATATTTTACTACAGGAAAAACAATGCTGTCATCTCTAAAATTAGCGATTTGAAGTTGGAAAATGCTTGACAACAACCCTCAGGATAACCTTTTTCCATAAACAATATTTTGTTATATAAAGGAGGAGGGCTGACACTCTACAAGCACAGACATAACATTCAATAAAAAAAATCCAGAAATCTTACTAAAAATGCAAATTCCTCCCACTCAGCTGGTTTGCATCTGAATTTCATCTACCGGAACTAACTTACAGAAATAAATGCAGTGCCTAAGAAGTTGTTTAAAACAGTGTTTGACATGTAATTGAATGAGCTGTTCTGTGAAATGTGACATTAAAACTAATTGCCTCCAAATCTTACATCTACTACCTGACTTTTAATTAACCGATATGCAAATGTAAAAAAAAAAAAAGATAAAACATACAGCTCCAATTTGCGGTCGCAGTTACGATGATGTGAATTCACCCAGGACTAGTATTATCAGGGGGAACCTCAGAATGCAGCGGGTTATTTGCGGTGGAGATTTCACTTTCCAAATTATAGACAGACGGCTTCACACGGCGTAAAAATCCCTGACAAGAGCTCACCGATAATCACACCACATCCTGCAGCACTTCAGGCTCTCTTCAGTCTCATAATCTCAGAAAGCTCCTTAAACATCAAGTGGACTTGACCAAAGTAAAGATTGATTTTTCTTCAGATTTTTTTGCACAGGGAGAGAATATAACAGATGGAGTTGCTGGCTCCAAACCAGCCTATAAAAGAGCAGCTGAACAACGAGTAAACATAAAAGGCATTTAGACAAAAAGGGAGGTGGAAAAAGTGATGGATGACAGAAGAAAGTGGATGAACAACTGCAGATGAGAAGAAAAGGAAATTTAAAATGAAACAATGAGAACAGAAATGAAACAAGGACAGATGGTGAAAAAAGAAGACAGAGGACAGAGAATGAAAAACAAGAACAAATGGAGAAGAGGGAGCAACATATATACATACCCCAGACTTGCAGTGGACTGAAACAGTTGCCGTGGCAACTTAGCGAAGATGCTGTGTGTAGTGCAACTAATGCTGAGTCAGGATCAAACTAATATCTACACAAAAACCTGATCAAAGTTGTACTTGGTGCAACTTTGACAGATGGTGCAAAACTTCAAAAATGACTAAAACAACTAAGAGCTAGAAATAAGTTTAAGATATTCATGAATTAAAAAAAAAAAATCTCAGTTTAAGTGAATACTAAAATTCATACTATCAAGGTCATGAAGAGTTGGTGGAAATAAGTCAGACATGCACACATATGTGTAGCTGAATGGTAAAAGTCATTGTACCTGACTGTCTTATACTGTCACTCTGACCACAGACACACCCCTGACATCCTTAGGACATGCCTCTTCTATCATAGCTAAAACAGTGTGTGTGTGCGTGTGTGTGTGTGTGTGTGTGTGTGTGTACTTGTGTGTATGAATGTGTGCTGTATGAGTGTCTGTGAGTTCATGTGTGTGTGTGTGAGGGGTGAGGCCACTTAAAGCACCTCATCACCTGTGACCACACAGCAAAACATAATGTCTTAAACATTAGTTAGCAGGCAAATCAGCACTTCTACACTCTGACCCATTCATTCTGTTACTATGAGTGGTCAGGACACACACATGTACACAACACATATAGAGTCATACACAACTACCACCTATACAGCATATCACCATGTGTGCACAAACACGCACAAACACACACACACACACACACGCACACACACACACACACACACGCACACATCTGGAATGCCATAACGTCCAGCCAACACCAAGTTGTTTCTTATACAAACAAGAAAATAAAAATGTAACGACTTTATGATTTTGGTTCGGCAAGGCCCTCATTCCAATGACAGGCTTCTGAAGCATAATTTCAGGGAGCAAGAGAATGATAAAGTGAAGATAGAAAAACCACACGTTTGAAAAAACAACATGGGGCAAAGGCTGATCGAGCCGTGAAGGAGGAAAAGAACAGGGATGGAAAAAGGAGAAAGTGGCAAGGAGTGAGACTGCTAAAACTTCAGCCTGATAGCACGATATATATAGAAGTATTTGTTAAAAGGCCATACAGGCCAGAGCAAGAGGCTAATTACAGGTCACGTACATATGCATGCCCCCTCCCACACACACAATCATGTGATGCTGAAAAAAAGGAAAAAAAATGATCAATAAAAACTACAATGATAGAGAGAGAGCAAAACAAAAATGGGACCTACAATTAAATATTTCTTTTTTGGAATGTGTCAAATGACAAATTGGACTGCGTAAGAGGGGTTGAGGAATGCTGCTGCTTCCACAGACAACCTCGTTTAACCTCTAAAGTGAAGCCTTGGAAACAATGAATTAAAGCGACTGATAGTGGAAGTGGAAGCAGAGGTCAGTGAGAGTGAGTGGTGAGTGCAAAAACCCCACATCAGCATTATGGGAAAGGACTGTGTTTTACTGCAATGCTTTACAAAGACTAGATTGAGAATATAATGCACAAAAAAATCAGTGTCAATTTGAGTCTTTTGTGCTTGTATGATGGACCACAAAAAGCATTTAAATTATCTGTTATGTGTAGAGATAGACCGATATATCGACTGGCCGATTTATAGATTTTTTTCAATATCGGTCATCTGCCTTAATTTTTTTTTTTTTTTTTTTCAAAGCTGATATTTGATCAGAAGTAAAAATGTTATGAGAGATCAGGTACCTGTGTGGGCAGCACTTGTAGTTCAATAAATGTTACAAGAGTACTATGTGTACGTGTATTAATAATTTCATTTATATTGCTGCATAAAAATCTTAAATATCTGAATCTTTCAATTGTATTTTACAGTCAATGTACTTTAAAAAAAAAAAAAATCGGCCTTAAATATCAGCCTCAAAAATCAGCTGTAGATATCAACCATTGGCTGACCAAATTTTTAAAACAATCGGTATCAGCATCAGCCTTAGAAAAACCCATATCGGTCAACCTCTAGTTATGTGCTACTCAACTTCATTACTCAACAATTTCGTTTGGAAAAAAACTAACTTTAACGTCACTACAGCATGTCACCTATTTCACCTGAGACCACACATGTATACAACAGCAACATATGCAGTGAAACTGTGTTGAAATGGCAAAGTGTATAACAAAGCATATCCAAAAATTATGTTCAAAACGTGCGACTACTCTCAACTAAACAGCTAGGACATCCCTGCCAGCTCCGTCTGCATGTGACACTGCATTTAAAGTCCAATATGTTTGAGGTTTTCCCCACAAACCCACTACAGAAGCGACCGCCACATGTGGGCCTTCCACTGCCCTGACAGACACATGTCCATCCCTTTGTCCACGTGCACTATTGAGTGAACATCATAGACTCTGACATGGACACATGGCCTCCTCCACTGTCAAGACATTTTTAACACAAACTTCCACATCCACCACACGTGTACAGCATCATCCTGGGACAACTTTGTTTCAGTCGAGGTCACAGGAGTTTGCTTTGGATACCTGCACTGTGTTCATTAATTCTGTCCAGTCACTGATGTGATGTTTTTGATGACATGATAGGAAGTCACTGGGTCTACTATTTGGGCTTTTCTTGCCCACTTGACAATTTGGTATAATCTGGTATACCCTCAGAGAGCAATCAGACAGGTTTATGTACAGTTGTATGTTTGATAATGTTTGAATCACTAAGCCTACCAATACATTTCTTTCTTAGGTTTTCAGCTGTATAAGATGTGTGATTTTTTTTTAAATTTTCTGAGGTTCAGAGGCTTCATAGTGAATGTGGAAACACTATCATATTCTGCAACATTGATTCTACATTAAAACCCATGTTGTTGGTTTTTTTGACAAAAACAGTTGTTCTAGAAGCTTGAACAGTTACTGTTGTTTTCGTGAAAAAGACGCTTGCAGAATGCAAAGAATAATGTTATAATAGTGTAATACACTATAATAGTGTCAAATTACTTAGGAAAGGTTAAATGTAGAAAAAATCATTTGGAAGGCAGCACAAAAATACTTTAAAGTCTTTAGGGGTTAAAGAGCCATTAAATTCAGCTCAGTAGTAATTTTTTTTTTTTAATAATTATGTAAAAATGTCTACAGGTACAACACATTGACTGACAGTTGATTTTTAATGGCTGATGTAATAATATTTTCAAGTAGAAAAAGCCAATTTTCAGTCAATATCATTCCCAGCACTTCTCCTAGAATTTCTGAACTGAAAATTAATTATAAAGTGGATAATTGCTGAACCAAACATCTAACTTTACAAAGCTATTGTTACTATTTGGCATCAACTGATAGTTTGTAAAGCATCCTACTGGTGCAGGTCTTTGAGACATTATATATCAACCAAATCAACTACTATTTTCAGCTTCAGCTTTGAAAGTTCTTAATTTTACTTTTATCATTGTATAATGTCATTTGGCTCAGAGTCTAGTAGTTTGGCCCTTTTGAGCATTAAATCTGTATGTTATACTTTACTATTTCAACTTCTTGTGGGCTAGCTACAGTTTTTAACATGTGCAATAAGGTTTCAGCCAACATACTATTTTTTGATCATTTACTAAAGATCAGCATCAGTTTGTAATTGTATTTAAAAGTTTTGTTTAAAAAAAAAAAAAAAAAAAATTATATGTGTATTTATTTATTTATTTATTTATTATTTTTATTTTTATTTTTATTTTTATTTTTATTTAATTTTTTTTTTTTTTTTTTTTTGGTGGGGTGGGGGGTAATCAAATATCCTTGACATGCTGGAGAAGTATCCCCGAGGTTATATGTTTCCTGGTTGGGAACACCTACAGTCATCCATATTAGTTTAAAGGATCTTGTTTTAATACAAACATATTCACTGACATAGGATTCACAGGAAACGTGTGCTTCATCTGACTTATGTCTCACATCTTTCCTCCACGTGCTCTTTCCTATTTCACTAGCCTCGCATCCAGCTGTCAATTGTGAATTTTCATTTTATTGTTTCCCTTTTCACAACCAGTCTTGCTTTATGTCTGTGTCAGCCATGTGTTCTGGTCAGAAGGCTGCAGTCAGATGGATTTGTAAGCAGAAAGGGCAAAAAAAGAAATAGAGGGAGGCGGGAAAAAATGTAGACAGAGGGAAAGAAGACGAGAGGAGAGGATATAACAGGGCATTAACACCTCTCAGAATATCTCAGCTTACACAACAAAGAAGCCAGTGGACACCAACACCCATGTGCCTTCGTCATTTTATGTGAATGGACAAAAACAAGAGAAATGATAGGAGGAAAAACACACCAAAGGAAAGGGAGAAGAGTGTGACCAGTTTTGCTAAATTGTGTAAAACAGTAATTACCCTCAGTGCTGTTGTTTGACACATCCAAAAAACAAGTCACGACAACATCAGATGACCAGTGACATTTTCTGTTTTGTTCAGAGAACCTAAAATTAGCAATAATAAAGAAGTAATGACAAAGGCATGACAAAAACATGGACATTATTCTGTTCTGTGGTGGTTTTTGGGGTGAGGACCAGAGTCGCAGCTAGTGTGTTTGGGTGCTTTTTCTGGCTCCTTGATGTCATGCTGCAGCTGAGCTAAAAAATCCTACTGGATGAAGCTGTAAAGGAAGGAAGGAACCACAAAAGAGGAAACACAAGAATGAGTGGAACTCAGCTCTTTTCAGCTTGAGGTGACTGAGCAGTAACACAGATCAAAGGTAAAGCAGGGTCAGGCCACCACTATATTCACTTCCAAACAATGAGCTGTGCACAACAGGAATCTGCAAAGACATGACTCTCATATATTTAATCCCACAGTTCATTTTAGTGTCAGGTCTACATGAACAAAAATACATTCTTACAGAAGTTGAAAGACTATAACTACAGCCTGAGTCTGGAAACACGGTGTGATGATAAACAGCAGACAATGAGACATTTGTTGAGTCACTGGATATGCCTTGAAACCAGATCCTACCACTGCCTCTTTTAACCAAGATCTCTGTTTTGATTTCTGCCCTAGTAGCATAAAAACCCTTTGCATTTTATCTGAGCCACTGACCTCTAATTTATCCATGATGTAACCTGTTAATATAATGTCACCTAACCATATAAAATGGGCTCAGAATTACTTTAAGTGCTGTGTCAAAAGGAAGTTTCATGTTAACTGTTTCTGAAAGTGTTACTGATTGGGTACAGGAGTGTTTGGGATGGACCATCATTGAGGAGACATGTGTTGTGGTTGCACCAATCAGCCTTCTGGGTCTTTTTGGGAAGAAATTGATGATGTCGTTCCAAAATATGAATGAAACAGTCCCATCAGACTGTTACCAGCAACAAATCCAGAGGTGAAGGTCTGTCATGGTCAACGTTGGTATCAATGCAAAGTCAGAACTACTTGGTTAGGTTTTTGGATGTGTTGTGTTGACTTCTTTAGTTTTTGAGGGAAGGGGTCACCAAATGCCCTACAGCCGTGCAGATTTCAAGAAGACAACGCAAAGCAAATTGTACACCTACCCCAAAGACTGGCTGAGGAAGTAAAGGGTGTTGGACTGGTCTGTCTACACAACTGCATTGTCCACAAACGAGAATGTGGTGCAAAATGTGACAATGAGGACCCAGTAGTTCTTCATATTTAAAACTTGTTTTCAGGATGAATGGGACAAAAATACATCTGAAAATCTAACCTTATTAGGTCTCACTTTATGTCTTCAGTCCCACAACATCATAAGTGTTGTGATAAATGACGTTTTCATGGTGAAATGTCACAGACTGCAGACAATTTACTAATCACTTCCGTTTTAATTACTGTCAACATTTTGTCCCAACTTTTTCTGATTTGGGCGTGTATCTTAATAGTATGTTGCAAGTAAAGGATAAGTGGCCAAAATCCCGGTTTATGTATATCAACTGACTTGAACTTCGAATTTTCTGCTTTGAAGTTTCTGTTCTTTTACAGCAAGAGGAAACATTAAAAAACAAATATTACAGGGTTTTTTAAGTGGGGTTTTACCTTTGCATAGACCCAGACTAACTGTTCCAGACTTTATCATATTCTTAATTCCAAACTACTGAATAGCTGACGAGTATTTTCTCTTCATCTGCAAATTTCCCTCCAAACATACACTATGATGGTGGAATGCTGTACTTTATGAGCCGAAGCTTTCCTGTCTCTATATGATAAAAAAAAAAATACAATGACAGTTAGACTGCTATTCCTGTAAGGAGCCACGAGACAAAATTACAATCTCCATACATTCATTCAAACATCTACAATACACAATAAACTATAAACATAAACAATTACACAAAATGGGATCATTATACAAAGCAAAACACCTATGAAAGCAATAATGTTAAACAAACCATTAAACATGTTGGCAGGCTAACAGTTCTGACCGCAATGGTAAGAATGTTCTGACTGGAAGATAAAAGTTCAAAATTCAGTAAACGCCTAATGTACAGAATACACTACATGTACATGTACAAACAGTACAGGGCCATTTGATTCCTATGCACAAAAGCTTTGTGGGCCATCCCACTAAATATTAACAAACAAAAGGACACACACAAAAACCTAAACAAGTAGCTTAGGTGTACTCCACATGGGAGTCCAGTGATAAACCCATTCAGCCCAAGCAGTGAGAACATACTTAGGTACATATGATATAGATCAAACTAAACACTGTATGTGCACAGAAATGGACTGAATCTTGTATCCTCTATAATAGTGTCTGGTAGTTGTTCATCTTAAATATAAGAAATCCATCATTGTTATGATCATTACACTAATTTGATGATCTGTCTGGCAGGTTGTGCTCTGTGCACAGTGTGTGGTGTTTGTAATAGCAGAGACATAACATTATATAAGATGGATATGAAATGACTATAAGCACATTCACAGTAATTCAATAAAAACGGGAACATTTGGACCCAAAGGTTAGACCACTTTGGAATTACAGTTTTGAACCATATTATTTCAAGTATTTTAAATGACTGAGTGCTTTTTGTGCTGAATTTACTATGTCACGTCATGGTGGACAGTGTCACAGCTAAGCCCAGATTGAACAGACTCACAGGTTTTACATCATTGTTACCATAAAACTCAAGTCTTAATCATCTGTGACTCACTACACATCTATTTTGACGGGGTTTTGCCTTCATTTCTTCACACAGTCCAGCACAAGTAGGAACAAGTACCTTGTTCTTTCCTTAAATATTTGGCTGGTATGAATAATGATGACACTTTAATCTTCAGATTTCTGTCATTTGCGCTGAGTCGAACTACACTACGTGTCATCACAAGACAAATACTTTAAAGCAATAACTCAATGCTTTAAGAGCGCTTGTCTTAGATTCCTATAACTCTTAAAAAAGCCCTGGGATTATCTCAGATGCTTTGTCATCAAGGTTTTTCCACTGTTTTATTCCTTAGAGGATGATTACAAAAGAGTATGTTTACTATCATTTGATCTTTTTAGTAAAATTTCTCCCTCATGAACAAAACTCACATGGTGAATATGAGCCAAAAATGTTTGAAGCTATGATAGTCTGTTCTTTTTCTGTTAGATCTGGCAAAAATACTAACATGAATTGTGAAATAAAGCAGTTTGATAGAAGAAAAAATGGGACCAGATGACCAACTTGTGCCTCAATAAAGATCTCATCTTTCCAAAGACATGCCAGAAGACTTGGATTCTCTCTGTGCCGTAAAGATGAAACAAAGAATCCCCACACGATAATGGTTACCTGTTCAGACATCACACCCCGTGGTGTGTTCAGACTTGGGGAAGACCTTGATGTAATGCACATTAAAATTATCCTATGGTCCAAAAGATGAAATACAATACAAAAGAACTGAGCAGGCAAAAAAAGGTTTAAGGTAATTACACTCCATTGTCCATCAGACATTTCGTGGACCGACAGATAATGTGCACGTGTACGACAACGACGCGATAAGGACAACCATACCCTCTGTTTGACTTAATGGAGGTGCCCATTATCGGCAAATGAAAGGCTGATTTAAGCCAACACTTTCTACGTTAGTACTGAGACAATGTCTCATTATGGGGAGGGTGTCTGGTGTCCAGGCAGGTGTCGCCTCTCCACACATGTCAGTGGACGCGTTCCTCTTTCGGCCTCTTTGAGTTAGTGTGCCCTCTACCAGTCCTGCTCCCTGTCCTTAGGTTGCTGTAATGTCACCCGTCATGTTTTCCAGTGGAAACGTACACCGGCAGAGACCTGACTCCTGTCTCCTCCACTTTGTCAGTCAGACATCACCAGGTTTACCGGAGAGAGTAGATGTTTATGTTTACAGCTCTTTGACACTGCAGCAACCAGAGACGTCACAACACAGGAGCAGAGACGACGCCGTCCCACATTCCCCGACCCACCATCAGCTCAAACACCATCAGGATAACACAAAGCCTTCAGACACAAACTCCTCTGCCATAGTTCACAGTTCACCTTTAATCTGTCCCATTCCAATCATATTCCCTATCTTAATTCTCAAACATCAAAACCTGAGTACTTAAGTTGCCATGCAGTGATCTTGAGAAATCTGAAAGACCATTTATTCTTTAGTAAATGACTCTTTAAAGGGGTCATATTTTGCTGAATCCACTTTTATTAGTCTTTGGCACATTTATTTGTGTATTTGGGGACCTTAATAGTTCATAAAGTTTGAATTTGTAAGGTCAAGACTTCTGATGAACATTTCTCCGAGTACGCCATAATTGTTTATCAGCAGCAGCGGTTGTAGTCCATACTGAAAATATGTCCAAACTTCGAGCCAATTATCTAAAATGTTCAACTGTTGGTTGTATTAACAATCTCAAGTGGCTGAATGGGACAGAGCAGCACAGTCAACAACCCAGAAGGGGGTGGGGTCATGTGCATTTTAAGGGCCAGTGCTCAAAATGACCTTTCTGGTGTCATTACCCAAAAATAGGGTTGAAGATGGACCTGTGGAGTTTAATTAATGAAGAATTCAGACCCAGGCATAGCATTTACAGTTTATGTAGACCACAGGGAAATGTTTTAAAATGCATAATTCCATTTAAAAAGCTAAATATCACTCCTTTCATGTCTGCTGCCTTGCAAACAAGCCCACTGCAATTACTGAGAAGTGTTTTCCACAAGGAGACCAGAACAAATCTGGCAGCCCACCGGTGGAAAACCACAAACTAATTTCTGTTCCCAAAGCCATTTTTAAAAACCTAAGGTCTTCATGTTTTATTTTTATTTTTGTATTTTTGGGTTTGAGGTGACAAAAGTAGACCGTGGGGCAATGTGAGTTGCTTGAGCGTAGGTGTTTTTACAAGTCTGGTATTTTCCATTACATCACTAGCATCATTACCAATGGGATGTAAATCACATCCTTATGTTTAGGCACCACAAATCATAATTTATAGCTTTTACACACATTCCAGCTCTAAATAACCCTCAGCCCTCTGTTACACACTGTTGCCCATAATGTTGGAATAAAACATTTTTACCTCTTCTCATGAAATGACTGTGACAATATCCTTTATTCCTGATAAAGTGTAACTGGAACTAAGTGTGTAAACATTGCACCAGGTCAAAGGTGGTTATTAATGTGTATAAATAGGAATAAAAAGAGGAATGTGTCTGAAAACAAAATTCCAACTCTTAGGGCAACAGTGAATGACAAAATCTGATGTTTGGTTTTGTAATTATGTGTAAAAATGTGTTTTCTTCATGGGTGATAAAGAATTTACAGAAAGTGTGTCATGTAGTGTTTGCACATTCCATATATAAATATATAAATAAATAAATAAATAAATAAATAAATATACACACACACACACACACATTTATTTATATAAAGTTTTTTTTCCACACATGAGGTCATGAATTCCTGACTTTTCACTAATCACAGACAATCCAGTTTCTCATTAACATGTATGAATTAGAAAAGTGAAATAAAAATGACACATAGAAAGAAATTCTGCAGCCTAGGAGATCCTCAATTGCTGTCTGCAGTTTCCAAACCACTGAAAAACTAGATACAGACTGTTCTAATGACTGGATGACAAATTATCATGAGGAACTGGAACAATATGGAGAGCCTCCATTCCAGGAGTGGATGACAGAAGTGGGAAAAGTAGCGGCATAAGAAAGAATGTCATATTGGATGCAGGACGAGACAAAAATATCTTTTGAGATGGAGCAAATACCTGGAAGCTTTAGATTTCAAAGACTAAAGACCCAGATGACATGCACTGAAAATACAATGTTCACATGCCTCATGTATGTACTGTATGTGTGCATATTACGATTAGACACCTCTGTATTATGGTGTATGTATATAAAGTCATGGAAAAAATTATTCAACCACCCCTTGCTTTCTTCAATTTCTTATTCATTTTAATGCCTGGTACAACTAAAGGTACATTTGCTTGGACAAATATAATGATAACGACAAAAATAGCTCATAAGAGTTTAATTTCAGAGCTGATATCTAGTCATTTTCCATGTTTTCTTGATAATAACCAAAATCACTTAAGTTCTTACATCAATAGCTATGGCACTGTACTGCCAAAACCAGTGCTTTTAGACATTCCATGTTTTCTTTTCTGTCTGTTTTAGTCACATGATACACACAGGAGTTAGAACGTAGTTGCATAATTATTATTATATGTTGACTTTTGATGGTCTAATATTTTTTTCCGCAACTGTATTATATACATGGATACTCAAAGTCGAAATCTGTGGCATAAAAAGCCACTATAGTGATATGAAGACCCCCTTCTTGTTACGGGTGGGCAGGTAATTTACCAGTGCTCTAATGTTAATATTAGATGTGTGATGATGTGATATGTTTGGAAAAAGAAAATTTAAAAAAAATGCAAGTCATAAAAAAAGAAATTCTGAAACCTTTCACTCAAAATGTAGACTGAACCACATACACATGTATTTAAGGATATAAATATGCTGTGTTTTAATCTGCATTCAATAACGCTATAAAAGTGCTGCTACAGATGAGAGGTTCAATTTCCTGCTTTGTTGGCTACATTGTCATTACTCAGCGGTTGTTTTGAAACGGGGCATGTCTGTAGCACTGCTCACATGAGGGACTATGTGGATCCTCTCCAAACATGACACACACAAACACACCACGCACACACTCATTCACTGGCTTGTGCCTCGTCACAAAGAGATCGACCCGGACATGCTGGTGTGTGATTTGTTCTGGCAACTAGAAGCCAGCCATTGGTCACTGGCGAGTTCAGATAGCAGATTGTGGTTGTTTTCACATTGGTCTTTCCTCCCCAGAGAAAAGCTGTGGGGGCAACAAACGTCCACAATCTCCTCTTCCTCCTTTTTTGAAAGGTTTATTTTAAGTCTGTATCATTAAACTGTATACAGTAGGGAGGGAAAGACGGGGTAAGTGAGGGAGGTAGAGGAGAAAGGTCATGAACTCCAGCAAAGCAGGGCAAGATTAACACTGTCTGCTTTTATCTTGTGGGAGAGACGTGAAATTGTTGGGGTAAAACCACTTGAGCCAAAGCCAAATCATAAAACCCTATATAAAAGTACAAGCATAATGCACCATAGAATTAAATCTAAATGTATAGAATAACAAATTAAAAAAAATCATATTAGAAAATGTACACAAATTATAGCTGTCTTGTTTGCACATTTTGAGCTAATAATATAATTAAAACAAATTGGAAGGTGCTTGTTAACACAATTTGTGGAGTCAAAGAGAGCACAGAATGTGTTCAGTGGTCTATAGTTTGTGCTAAAATGTGCTAAAACTTACATACAGTACGTTGGTAAGAGTTGGCTCCAGGCTGGCTAATGTTTTCAAGATGTATGATGAAGTGAATACATATATACAAAGGTTTATGTACATTAATATAATAGATTTATATATCTTTCAATAGAACAGGAAAAGTGAATATTTTCTTGTTCTTTCAAGTAGGACTGAGAGCTCAGAGACAAACACATGCCTTCTGATTAATACAGATTTTTTCATTAATTTGAAAAATCCAAGTTTTGACCCAATACTCTGTCTTTAAACATACAACCAACTAGCACTTAGGACTTGAGCTTTCATTATTACTGACACCAATTTGGTAAAGTTTCACTCCTTTTATTCTTGACGCATTTTGTTTATTGATCAATGTTACGTGTGTTCATACAGCTTAGTGTTCATTATTCTGTGTTAAAATTATTAACACAGTGAGTAGGTTTAAATTAATGTGCCAAATCTCACAAAAGTGTTTGTGCCAGTTGAATACATGCTGTCTAGAGTGTGTGTCCTTTATCTGTGGTATTAACCTGAATAAGTAAAAAGTAGAACATTCCTGTCTGAATTGTACTGAAACTATGAAGTAACATAAAGTTGCAGTAAAATATGCAGATATATCAGCTAAAGAATGTAGTTACAATGATGGATGTGTAAACTTCTGACACAAAAGAGCTGAAACATCCGGGAAGTGACTGTTTTCCACCTCCTGACTTTAGTAAGAATGAGGTCAACAGAAACTCTGCAGCATGACTCTGCAGTTTACTCACTTACTGTAAAGTCATGAGGAGTGCAGCAAATGAATGAAGAGTGGTGGTCTCCTGAGGACAGCCTCATCCTCAGAATGACAATTAACCAATGAAGACCCAAATATACACCAGTACCCAAAAGCATCTACTGATCTAAAATGTTTAATTCCTGTTAATCTACTAATCCTATAAATACAAGTACCTAATTGGTGTAAAATGCAGTTTGTCATCTTTTCATGGTCATCAGATATGATCCATTTAGACGTTCAGAGGCTCCTTAGTTACCATGGTGGGAGTTTGATAAATGACAGTGGATGGAGACACTTGGTTTATGCTCAGTTAATGAAAGATTTTACTGAAAAAGTCACTTTTCTCTGTTTTTGGTATGATAACCCTCAAATGTAATCTCAGCTTGATGATTATCCCATAAAGACCCAGTACTATTTTTGTGGCAGTTCCCTAATTAATTTTTCTCTATTACGATTACAAGGGAGTGGCTACTTACTCACACATTACAAACTTTTTGCTGTTGTCTCACTGGCTGCCACACCTGCAGTCCCTGAGTATAAAGTACAGTCTTCCTCTTTCTTTGTAACACCCCAAACAAGGCACATGATGACATGTGTTGGTGTGTTTTTAACTCCAGCCCCAAATAATTAATCTACAGGCCCTCATGAAATAAAAGCTTTTTACAATTTCTATTTTTCCAGCCAAGTGAGTGCCTAGATTTTTGTCTTTTTTCTATAATTTTTCTCTATATTTAATCTTTCTTAAGTAATTTTCACCATTCATTACAATATTGTCCTCTTATTTTGAGTTTCAGTTTAAATCATGTATTCCTTATATGAACTTTATTGATCATCTAGATGTTCATTAAAGTTCAGAGTAAATTCAAAGGTTATACTATTTGAAACAGGGCAAACAGAAGAAAAAGTGACTTTTTCAGCAAAATATATCATTAACTGAACATAAACCCAGTGTCTCCATCCACTGTCATTGATCAAACTCCATGGGTTTTACTGGTGAATCAATGTTGTAGAAGATGACGGTGTTTCCACGTTCACTAAGGAGCCTCTGAACATCCAAATGGGTCATATCTGACGATAATGAAAAGATGATAAACTGTATTTTACACCAATTATTTACATGTATTGAGAGGATTAGTGGATGAACAGGCATTAAACAGTTCATATCAGTAGATGCTTTAGGTCACCAGTGGCTACTTGGGTTTTTGTAGGATAAAGTACATGATCACTAAAATAAATATAGGAAAATACCTGATTTTCATTGAAATAATGCAAAATGGAGAAGACAGTGTTGTGATAAATCACTTAAGAAAGACAAAAATGAATTAAAACAAGCACTGGGTCTTTATGGGTTGATAAGGAAGACGGGAAATTGTTTCGCATAAAATGAATTACAAATGTGGTACAGCTACACATGAGGGATACCGCTATGAACAACCTATTGTACTAGTCATTCAGCTTTCTCATTAAAAAATAACCTGTAATTAACCTTGGGTGTGTGTGGCCGGGTATATGCTATATGTTACAGTGTAAGTGAGTGTAAATAGGAGAGCATGTTTGTGCTCGTGCCAACATCTTTCCAGGTTTTTATGTCTAGGTCCCCCTTTAATTACACCATCCTACACCAAAGTGCGTGTGCAGAGCGCTGAGCCAGCTTGGATCAGGATCTGCGGTCCGTGCAGTTGGAATTTCTTTGGCACCGACTTTCCTGGCTGACATTGGGAAGGCCGGCCGCTGTGGCACGGGGATGGAGGACCGTCTGGCGGTGTTCCCAACCACTCTGGTTTGATACATGGACAGACATCTGACCAGATTGACGGCTTAATTAAAGCTCAACTCTGCCTTTGACTTCCTTATCCTCACCCACACACATTCATACAAAGGTGAAGCAGTGCATGCATCTATAAGTGAAACAATCTACCCACTTATGCAGCCTTTCATATGTGTTTTTCTGTGTGTTCATATGTGAAGGTTATAATAATAGATGCCATTGAACTGTAATCACTTGGGCACACAAACCACAAATAATTATCTACATACTCAGCACTATGAAATTAAAACGTTCCCCAAAATGATCATTTATCTGTGTGTCTATGTCATGTCAGTATTAATTTTGCTGTTACAATTACATGTTTGGCATCAATAAGGTGACAAATACAGCATGTTTTGTGATCACAGGCCAAAAGCATGTGTGAAAAGTAGATATGCAAAGCTGTCCAATACTCATTAGAACTACCAGACCAACAAAACTTTAACCTTCTTACTAAACAGGTACAGAGCATATACACAGCCATAGATGTGGGGTTGTTTTTGCATCACACAGTCAGGTCCAATAGAAAGTAGCCATAAAAATATCTGTAAGTGTTTTCTGGCACATGTCTGTAATCTTAGACAGACTTTTGGCTCTCACACACACACACACCTCTGGGCTCCTCTCCAGCTCATTTTTTGTGATACGCAAATAAATTATACATTAACAGAGCCAATAGAGGAATAACCATAAATATTTACCATTTATATGTGCAGCAGCATCCTTTGTCCATCTAATTTGCTTGACCAAACCACAGAAATTACCTCTCACTAACCACAGCATACATTTCCATACACATATAAAGTACATGTTCTACAAAAAATAGTTAACACAAGAATAAACAGGTCATAACAAATGTTGAAAATGCTTTTCTTTGCCATATATCACATACTCTATTCATTTTCTCAAACCAGGTCATGATGAAGGTAGTGACAAAGTGTAATTCCATTCATTAATGAAGGACTGTCACATTAACAGCGTCTGAGGAATAAGGCTGTGAAGCTGTACAAGGCCCTCTTCTGGTGACACAGTGTGTGCATGTGGAGCTGTGTGAGACTAGTCCGCAGCTATTGATACAGGCGTGGAGGAATTTTGCGTCAGACAATAGAAGCCCCCTGCCAAAAATGACAATCCTATCTTGGCGCTGGTCTAAGTGCATGCGTCTGTGTGGACCCAGAGCCAGACCTCGCAGTACAGGGAGGTGAGTTCATTATGCATCACTAAAGCCCAGCAGCACCAATGCTGTACACGACAGGCCTGGAAGTATGTTCCCAATGTGTCAGTTCATTGTATTTTGTTAAACTATTAATTTATCATTCAATTTGAAATGTCAAAATCCAATGAAAAATATTCCAAGTTTTTCAGAGCCCTATAGGTGATGTCTACTCAGAGAAACAGTCTGTAATTTAATTGCATTCGAACCAATATTAAAGATAGGAGGTAAAAATACTCAACTAAAAAAAAATAGGACAATAGTTTCAACAATTCATTAACTAATCAACTACATCTTATGAATTTACAACTGATTTGATAATCGATGAACAATTTGTGTGATCTTTTAAAGACAAAAAGTCACATTTATCTGATTCTATCCACTGAAACATGAATATTTTTGTGGTTTCTTTGTTCCTCTGTAACAGTAAACTGAATATCTTTGCATCTGGGACCAAACAACTAGAGTCAATGTCATCTTGGCCTTTGGGAAATGCTTTCTCATCATTTCCTGGCCACCATTTTTGAGATTGAACAATTAATTGAGAATATAGTCAACAGATTAATTATTAACATCAGTTATGGCGCCAGTTAACTATGAACTCTCAACTTTATTTTTGCATATGATGATTATTAATTGTACTATCAATGTCTAAACACATCGAAACCTTTATGCTACAACAGTTCTGACTATTAAAGACTAGTAGAATATAGGTTACAGTATATATAGGAGCAGGTCACTTTATTGAATTAACCCGTTCATGCATAGTGGTCACTACAGTGTACAGTTATTCTACAGCTGTTCTCTTATATATTCATGGGTTTTGTTGTTTTAGTTCCATATCAGCCAACACAGTGGACACTTATGCATAATCCCAAACACTGCAATTCATACCATTGATGTAACTTTGCTGCGCTTGATAAACCTGATCTGCAGTAACATGTTTTAATGTAAATCAATTACTAGTTGTTATTAGACTGTAATTAACAGTTTTCTGAAACAAAACGTTTTTTTTTGCATATCATTTCCATAAAGTGGATAATAACTAGTATTAGAGTATGTTAAAATATGAGAAAACATCAGATTAGCTGCATTAAAAATGTCTTTATCTCAGTTCTCACACAGTATGTCACTTTCTGATACTGAGTTTTAAATACATGTTTCTTTGCTTCAGAAATTAAACGCCTAGTTTCCCGCTGAGTGGACATTTTTGTAACTCCACACTCTCAAAAATAGAGGTACCAGCTTGTACTTAAAAGGGTACAAATGCTTGTCGCTGGGGGTGTACTTTTTTGAGAGACATTTCTGTACCCTTTCGAAATGGTCCATTTTTGTACCTTAAGTACTTTACATAGAGAGAAAACTCTCGTATAGTTGATAATGCCATGATGGTTAAAGTTTGAACCGGTGGCCTAATTGAGAAAAAAAAAAAAAAACGGCATAGGCAAGCTACGACATCAAGACATGGAGGTGTGAATGAAAACTTGATAAAACAGAGATTATGGCAATAATCAGAGGTTCTGATAAGATAAATAAATTCTTAGGCTATTATCATTGAGCTAATTGGACCATTAGATTAAAACAAATTATTATTAAATATAATATAGAGTAATTACAGTATGACATATAATAAATAATGTGCTAAGCCTAATGTTTGAACTGTAATTAGGCCTACTGTTCAGTTCTCCTAGCCTATAGCCTATTCTAATGGTCTACACACATTTTTTAATGCTGCAGGGTACCTTATAGTACAAATTTGTACTTTACAGAACTTTGGACCCTTTTTCATAGTCTAAAGGTGCAATTCTAGCCTCCTAAAGACCAATATTGTACTTTAGAGAGAACATTCTTAAAAAATGTACTTATAGGTACATAAATGTTCTGATCTCGTACCTCTGTTTTTGAGAGTGCATTAAAAAATAGGTTCATTAAAAAAATTTCAATTGCATTTTTTTTTCATGCCTAAAGAGGAATAAAAACACTCAGGGAAAAAAAAAATCTTGACTAAGGCTCTCATAATTCATGCATCAAAGGGTTAAAGTAATAATGTGAGAAGGGGTGAAGGATCACAGTGAGGTTATGACTGAGCCATGCATGTGTTCCTTCTCATTCTACAGGATATGATACCACTAAGTGCTTCAGAATAGTTAGCAGCTCATTTAATGAACAGTAGGCCTCATTAGTGGCTTTGAGTATAAAATCCACCAAAGGCAGCTGGTTAAAGATCACACAGGTCAAATTACAACAGTAGACAAGATACTGAGCGCACAATAGAACAGATAATGGAATGAATATAAAATACAGACTATTATACTAGGATATTTCATTTGTTTTCAGAGTTGCCGAGCTTCAACTTTTTTTTTTTGCCTATAAACATAACAGTTGTGAAGATACGTGTCATGAAGCTGGCAGATAAAGTCACTGAACACATCACCGGCGGTCCGTGCGTAACAGTGGTCACCATGGCTGGATGGACGGGCTTTGTGGTGAGAAAAGCAGACACTGACAGACACCGACTAAACTACCGGCTTCTGCGACCATTCACTGACACTATGAGGGAAGAGAAAAGTAGTCAGACTTACCGGTTAGGTGAAGAAATGTGGTTGAAATCAGTGTTCCGATAAGAACGACATCGGCCGGTGTGTGAAATATGCGACGCCGACGTTTGGGAATGGATGAAAACCACAATGCCGGTAACAGGAGGTTCCCTTCTGTCGTTCCTCTGCCGTGTGTGGAAAAAAAACAGATATAAACAGTGAGTGGATCCGGCAGCTCACAGTGCGTCACAGCTGCAAACTGAAACCCCCGGCACTGAGGGCGTGCGCGCGCATACGTGTGTTTGTGTGTGTGCGCGTGATCCCCCTATCGGTCGGTTTCTATCGCCTTACTCATAAAGTGACCAACTTGTTTTAAGAAAATCTTCCTGGAAACCAATAAATTAATAGAAAGAATCACCAATTTCACTTATACAGACAAGATATCCAATAACCATTAAAGACTTCCCAGATAGCAAATGTTTTGGCAGTAAATATTATGGCATACATTTGGCTTTTTTGGCTTTCTTTTGGCATTATGAAAGCCTTTAGGCCAGTGTTTTTCAACCTTGGGGTCGCCTGGAACTCAAATGGGGTCGCCTGAAATTTCTAGTAATTGATTAAAAAAAAAAAAAAAACAACAACAATAAAAAATACAGGGTGTCCCATAAGTCTCCATACATAGGAGACATAATACATTCCATATATACAGGGTGGGGAAGCAAAATTTACAATATTTTGAGGCAGGGATTGAAAGACAGAGTATGACCAATTAGTTTATTAAAAGTCATGAGAATTTATTTGCCACAAGAAAATTTACATCATAGAAAATGCTTTTTTTTCTGTGTCCTCCTTCTTTCTCAATAACTGCCTTCACACGCTTCCTGAAACTTGCGCAAGTGTTCCTCAAATATTCGGGTGACAACTTCTCCCATTCTTCTTTAATAGTATCTTCCAGACTTTCTCGTAATAGTTTTGCTCATAGTCATTCTCTTCTTTACATTATAAACAGTCTTCATGGACACTCCAACTATTTTTGAAATCTCCTTTGGTGTGACGAGTGCATTCAGTAAATCACACACTCTTTGACGTTTGCTTTCCTGATTACTCATATGGGCAAAAGTTTCTGAAAAGGTATGGATAATAGTGTTAGGTATGATTATGACATCAATATATGTTTGGTTTCAAAACAATTGACGTAGTGCCTGCTGAGAAAAAACAACTAAATGTTCATTGTAAATTTTGCTTCCCCATCCTGTATATGGTTCTAACATGTATTTCTTTATATTTCAGATAACCCAAAGAATGCTTCAGCAGTGGAGGACACGCATTGAAATGTGTTCCCGACAAAATGGCAGTCATATAGAGCATATTATATAAATAAAAATGGTTTATGTCAAGAAACGTTTATTTTTCCTATGTATGGAGACTTATGGGACACCTTGTATATGGTGAGCTGAGAGAGACAATCCCAATCCATAAAAGACATGACAAACTGTGAAGCTGAAACTGAAGCACTGTGGTACTGTTTATCTTTCAAATGTTCATTGTGGTCAGTTTCAGATGCTGCAGCTCTTTCATAATTCATAGTTTGAGTTATTGTTTTTTTTTGTTTTGTTTTGTTTTGGGTTTTTTTGTATTAATTGTCAGCCTTGTAAATACAAGCTGGACTGACTGTACAAGGAAAATAAAATTCTCACTTTGTGCAGTAATCTACACCTAGCTTTTCTGTCTCTGTCCATAATAATATACATTATATAGACTAAATGTCCTCTAAAATTAACCTGTATTTGAAACATAGTATAGCAAACTATTACATGATCAAAAACAAATTAATTTTAGGGAAAAAAATTATTTGAATGTCTGGGGTCACCAGAAATTTGTGATGTTAAAATGGGGTCATGAGCCAAAAAAGGTTGGGAACCACTGCTTTAGGCTTTACTGTGGTATGATTAAGGTTATCCATAATAGATATGGAGGCACCAGCAGTATGTCTGAGTTATGGCATATGTGTGGTTAACCAAAAGACTGGACAAAGAGCGGGATCAAGTATAGGGATGGTATGGCATGTTTATATGCAAGCCAGAAGATTGACTAAAGAGCAGCAACATCTTATTATATGGATGTGTTTTGGTTGTGTTTTGGCATATTTCTGTAAAGCCAAAACACTGCGCAAAGAGCAGGAATTTCTACCCAGAAGAAAACCACACTTCATTTTAAAAGCATGATCAACACAAATTTTGGGGGAATTTTGGCCTCCTTTTGGGTCAGTTTTGGCTACTTTTTGGCTGGGTTATGGGTTTTGGGTGAATTTTGGCTTCCTTCTGGTTTGATTTTGACTTGCCTATTTTGGGCCAGGTAGGGCCCATACATCCGCCCAGAACTTTGCCAAAATGGCATGCTAGTTTTGGGCCAGATTTAAGCCACAATGATTTTGCTATCTGGGTTAGAACAGGGGTGTCAAACTCATTTTAGTTCAGGGGCCACATTCAGCCCAATATGATCTCAAGTGGGCCAGACCAGTAAAATAATAACAGTGAAAAAAGTTTAATTAAATTATGATAATGTTTACATCTACAAAGTTTTCCTAAAAAATCTGAATAATAGGAACAACTTGAAATGTCTTAAGAAAAATAAGTGCAATTTAAAAAATAGCCTGCCTCTGTTTATCATTTATACATGTACATTATAACTTACAGATCATGGTGGATCTACAAATACACATAACATTTAATAACAGAATGTTGGCAAAATTGCATTTACTTCTCTTAAGGCATTTCATGGTATTCATATTTTTTCAGGTTATTCAAATTTTTTGTAAAAGTATAGTTTGTTAATGTAAACATTTTCATGCAATTTAACTTTTTTACACCAAAACAAAGACAACATTTGCTGTTGTCATTATTTATAGGATATTATGATAATATTTTACTGCTGTGATCCACTTGAGAATTAATTGGTCCATATGCATCTGCATGCGGAACCTGAATTAAAATGATTTTGACACCAGTGGTTTTTAATTTCTTCAGTGTAATTTTTGCATTTCATAAATTCATCCCATGGGCCAGATTGGACCCTTTGCCGGGCTGTATTTGGCCCCTGGGCCGCATGTTTGACACCTGGGACTTAGAACTACACTGTTATCTGTAAAGTTCAGACTCATTCCTCTTTTTACAGAAATCACCTTTAACTATGATTACATGCTGAGTCCCAGTTACAAGTTATCAGGCATAAATCACATTGTCACAAGCATTTCATGAGAAGAGGTGAATATATCTTAGTAACAGTACATTTTTGTAGCAACTTCTAAATGAATTTTTCCTCTACATTTAACCTTTCAATGATTTATCAACATTTCTTACAATATTATCCTCTCTATTATCCAAAAAAGCACATGTATTCCTGAAACTAACTGACATTTTCTCGATATCTCACCTTTCCTAAGTCATTTACCACTAGCATTTCATTTCATTATCAAATATTTTTCTATATTTAATTCTCTGACCACGTAGATGTTCACAAAAGCTCAGAGTAAATGTTGAGTTATTATATCAAAACAAAGAAAACTGGGGGAAAAAGCCACTATATCATATATATACAGTGTGTGTGTGTGTGTGTGTGTGTGTGTGTGTGTGTGTGTGTGTGTGTGTGTGTGTGCGTGTGTGTACATGTCAAATCACATGAGTTCTACTATTGAATCATAGTTGCATTGATGGCGTTTCCACATTCAGTACAATTCTCTGAATGTCCAACTGAGTCATTTCTAACTGCATTTTATCAGACTTATCTCAGTGTATTGATAAGATTGATAGGAAAGTTATTAACACTTTACGTCAGTAGACACCGTTGGTCACCAGTGGCTGTTTAGGTCATTTACAGTTTAACATACCCCACATATTGTAAAAGGATGTTCAGTGTTACTGTTTTCTTCAAGTCTTACATTTTCATTCATTTCCATTTCACACACTATTTTTATCCTTCACACAGGAATGTACCTGGATTCAGGGCCAGGTCACTACAACACTGGTAGTTCTGCTGTAGTATATACTCACAGCTCAGTACAGGACTAAAAAGACATTTATTTGGATTGAATTAGGATTGATTTTTGTGGTAACTGATGGTGTTAGTCTTCCATTTCTTCCTAATTTACCATTTATGGGTATAAGTAATGAGTAAAAACTGCACTAATACACTATTGTCTTGATAAATGTGAGAATATATAGATTAAAACGTGTAAGTTTCACATTGATAGACAAAAATGATTCTCTGAGTTGTTTATGATGAAGCTGCCAAAGCTCTCACCTGTGATTTGCTGATATTTGTTATTCAGTTAAGGATCACCCATTCATTTTATTGTGGTAAAAACCTGTGGAGATGGAGATTTCCACTGGCCCACGTTCTCCTGCTGACTAGAGAGTCAGTGAATGACTCACAGACTCAATCAGCTGTTTCACTGACACACAGATGCAGATCTGTGCTGCTGCCTTTTATTGCCTCTTTCATTCATCACACAGATCTTTGTGGTTTAGGTCATTTGAATACTATGTGTAGATGTGAGTGGGCTGTACTTGTCTGTGTGTATTCATGAAGGAGGAAGGGGGAGGATTGGTGTGTC
This sequence comes from Sphaeramia orbicularis, assembly GCF_902148855.1. Taxonomy (NCBI): domain Eukaryota; kingdom Metazoa; phylum Chordata; class Actinopteri; order Kurtiformes; family Apogonidae; genus Sphaeramia; species Sphaeramia orbicularis. Next base: position 23,007,632 of record NC_043969.1, on the reverse strand, counting down.
TTGAATGGGTGCATTCTCACAGCTCAGCTCTATACAGTGTAGGGAGATCATATCACAATACACTTCTTTGTGGGTCAGTGGGTTAAAGCAAAATGAATACTGGAGTAGCTGGTAAAAACACAGTAGTAACTTTGTGTTCATGTCAGCGTTTCTGCCTGTACATTAGACACATTATCTGCATGTTGTTAAGCGATCTGTCCCAGATGAAGGACAGGGCTTCTAAGAGTAAGTCAGTTCCAACTCTAAAATAGTTAGTAGGATAAAAAACTATAGTGTTTCAGTATATGACACAGATACTCACAGATAAGTGAAGTGTATCTTTGGGTTCAATCTGCAGCAATGGGCCCTATGCACAGCCCCACTACTTCCTGAACTTCAGCGCACTCCTTTATTTCCTGTCTTTCATGGACACACTGATTAATCCAGGTGTGCCTAATTAATCAGCAGTCACAACAAGAAGCAGCAGACACACCTGGATTAATCAGTGTGTCCAATAATGAAGGACAGGAAATAAAGGGAGTTCAGGAGGTAGTGGGGCTGAGCACAGAGCCCATCATGGCAAAGTCAGTTCTCTTCAGACTGCTTTAGTCTTTTCCTGTTGCATTATCTTATGTCAGTGCTTCTCAAACGGTGGGGCGGGCCCCCCAGGGGGGTCATGGGATCACTCCTGGGTGTTTTTTCTTTCTTCAGGTTGGAACATGTAGCAGGTGGAACTAATGTTTTAGCGTTGGATCACCCTGGACTCATTCTAGGGATGTACAACAATAAAATCTACTGCCATGGTGATCTGTCACTAGACTAGACAAAGAGTTTAGGTTTGGAGAATGGACAAGGATTGGACTGGAAAAGAATAATGTGCAATGTTTCTGTTTTTGCACAGTTTGTACTTTTAAGTTCTGAGATGTGCAATGTAAACAGGCTTATTGCAGCCACTGATATTGTTATAATGTTCATCTGTGCTACCATATTTGTTTGTTGTTCTAATAAAAGTAACTTTGTTGTATTTGTAAGATAGCTGCGCACTTCCTATTTTCATTTGGAAAACACAGTCTCAGTGAGCAGTTGTGTTGTTTATTTGTAGTGTTCAAACAAAAACCCAAGTTATTTTTAATTTGCACAACAACTTATTCAAGGAAAAGCAAAAAGTATTGTTACAATATTGATGTTTCTTTCAATAAAAGGTATGATTGCACCACTGTGCACAATGTTGAGGGGGGCCGGGAGGTTTTTAGTCCTCCAAAGGGGGGCCCGACAGAAAAAGATTAAGAACCGCTGCCTTATGTGATGGTGAGTTTCTCCCAATATACAAGCAAATAAATAGAAATTTGATGTTCTTGTACTTATCTTAAGAATTATAATTTTTGTAGCTTCATATACTTGAACTACACTACTTCTCAAAGCCAAATACCACACATTACACATATTTGTATATATGTGGATGCTTGTATTTAACTTAAGGATGAAATGTTCTTATGGGTTGACAACTTTCTTATCTTCAAAAGTTAAATGAAATCTTTTAAAACCCTTTGGATTTACTATGAAGTGCAAAAACAGACTGGCTCTTCTGAGCTAAAAAGTTGACTTTTCAGAGACATGTGGCTCTAACAGGACAGTGCTGCTACAAACATATGTAAATCATATAGAATATGATGCATTGTTATAGATTAAACTACCAATAGCACATAAACTAATTCAAAGGAGTTCAGCCTTAAACATATACAGCAGGAAAATGTGACATTCATAGTAAAGCAGCAATAAAATGAATTTTAAAAATGGCATATTTAATAGTAAAACACACAATGGGACAATTTCACTGCACAATGAACACTTTCACATTTCATTCTTTGTTATAATACTTAAATATGTCTACCCAAGTAACGTTTTATATTCAGAATGTTTACTTCCACTGTGGTGTTATTACTGGTATCTGAAATCTGGGTTAGTCATTATGCTAGTTTTTATAGAAACCTTGCTTTCGTAGCTGGAGCGCTTAAATAGAAATGAGGACACTGTTGTGTAAACACCTTATCCTGGTTCTTGATCATTTTCGTCTTTGTGTGAATGTGTTTCTCTTGAAGTTTGTGGAAAAATATAACAAACATAATGATAGACTCTAATTACAAGTCAAAATCAGTTGTTTACTGTTGCTCCCTGTGGGTAAATTGTCTGTCCTAACACAGCTAACGGGATAAGACTCATTCTGGGCTGATAATGCTAATGTCATCTCATCAGTTTAACACAAAGGATCATCCATAGACCAGTGGCACCAGTGAACTGATTTAATTACAAAGAGGAACCCACAGTGACAAAACAAGAACAGCTACATACAGGGAGTAACTCTGTAACCATGACGACGGCAAGATGTCAGCCAGAGCCACTGACACTTGGAGTTTTGACCAGAGAGCAGTGCAGGAGCTGTCATGTTCTTTTCCCTCCTGTAGACATTCGTAACAAGGCAAACTTACATTTTTGGAGCGAACATGGCTACCAGTGAAAACAGCGAAGCCAAAACTCTACTCGACAGCACATGCCAGAGGGAGAAATATACAAACAAAAACAAACCGTACACAAATATATAAAAATATGCCATTAGATTCATATCAACAATTGAGGACCGTGGGTGCACTATTTACAGAGAAAAGGCAATATATACCAGTATTTACAACAATAAAGACTTGGTTCACATACATGAGGAGGTTACTTACAAGTTGCGGAAAGTTACAGTGATAATATGATGAGTTCATGTGATGGTGAAAATAAAGTAGAAAACATCTGTTTCTTGACTGTGAAAAAATTGGCACATAACAGGCTTACTTCTCTCAATCCTGGTCACAGAATAGTTTCACGTTTTTAACTAAGACACAGTGTGTGTGCATGTGTGTGTAATATGAAAAATCTGTATATGGGGTTAATGTCGTTTGGTTGAAAATCTATAGATCAGCTAAAGAAAATATAATCTAACATACATGAATACTGGGGAAATGAAAAAAATATACTGTTAAGGCAAATTCTTGTAGATTTGAATAGGATCTTTATTTAGATTTACTGACCCAAGCCTGATGGCAGATTGTTATGTCTATATGGAAATCATTAGCAGAACATTATAGGGTTGTGCAACAGTTTTTTGTTTTTTTTTAATCTAAGTTAAAGTCAAACAGTTTAGTGCTTAAAAACACTGCTGTCTGAGGACCCAACAAGGTGCAGATACCGAAGTCACAGCCTGACAAACACTGCTCCAGAGGTGTTGATACCAGCAAAGATGGCAGATTTAAACACCATTTTGAGGGAGCTATCTGCCAGCTTTTGGCACTACAAATATCACTGCTGATGTGAAAACTGAATGTTAAACTTTTGATCTGCTAATGTACTGTCCTCTATTCACATGCTCCTGTAGGATGACGACAACAGGCTGAAAAACACCGAAAAAAGCAGATTGTTTTTTTATAATGGTCAGCCAACTAACAGAGCAGAAACAGTCCTTTAGACGCTCAAAGGCAAAGATCTGACCAATTAGTTCGTTGCGAGCAGATATCACAACACCCAGCTGATCCTCTTAGCCAGTTCACAGTGGGAGATTTAACCTAACGGAGCATTTGTAAGTGGGAAGGTGAGGAGCGCAGATGGTTGGAAAGGTGCAATGAGGATCAAAGACAATCACTGCTTAACCCCAAAGCCTCAGGCTAACTTATGTATGCAAGGACAAGTCAGAGTCCTCCTTCACTTCCACACAGCTGACTTTTCACTTAGTGTGCATGTAATGGCTTAACTTTGCCTTCTGAAGGCACGTGCAGGTGCTCAGCATTTGTCCTCCTGACTGACTGATCTACCTTTTACACTCGCTGTAATCTCACAAACAAACCCGACCTTACTGTTCAAGGATGTTACAATAATATCGCACAGTATTTCATAAAACCACACTGTCATGATGCTGAAAACAAATAAATAGAAAACTTTAGATTTGGCATCTGAAAAGGAGATATGAGCAGAGTGGGAGGACTGCATCGGGGTCATTTCATCATAAAGAGTGACCTGTATTCACCTACTACAAGACATTACTCTTGGCTTAATTTAATCACATAAGGAATGACTTCAAACAGCCAATGATGAGGAGATATATTTCACTGTGAATAAATATTTTCTTCCTAACCCTTCTCCATCTATACCCATGAAGTCAAACAACTCACTTTGCAAGTAAAGAAGTGTACCCTGTATCATGTATCGTACCAAACCTGATCTATCCGTTTCTCCACACTGCCTGTCTCCTTGCTCTTCAACTCAAAAGTAATAGTTAAAGCTACATCGTCTATAAATTAAGTGCCGTAAAAGAAAAAAAAAAAGAGCTAAAATCAAAACCATAAATACTGTACACAACTATCTTTATATGCTACCACAGCCTAGCTTCATCTTGTAAAAGTCTGCAATAGAAAACATCAACATCAGTCCTGGTTTCCGTCCAGACCGTACACTTAAACTGAAATTTCATGGCAAAATAAATCCCTCAACATCAATACTTTTACATGTACAAGGCTTTGGCATAGTCATCATGGTCATGTTAAGGAGGAATGTCTCCAATGCACTTGTTGTCTATTAAACTCCAGCAGTGACACAATGAACCATCTACACATTTATGTTACAGAAACGCTTTCTGAATCAGTGAGGGAAATGTGTATGAATATATGACTGTACTGTATGCATGGGATCGCAGTCTTAGTCTTATTCAACACCTTTGCCATGTATTGCACTTAAGCGATGCCCTTCCTAAGTCTCCCTCTACATGAGCATGACAAAGGATGATTATAGCAGTCTTACATGTGTAAGCAGTGATCAAGAGTACTTATTATTACACCTGTAAGGAGATCAGAGACGTCTTATCTCATATCTGTCATTAAAGGTTGTCTGGGCCTGTGGCTGGCCAGTTCGGTTCAGGAGACCAAGCATTACTTCTTTGACAGTCTTGCAGACGTAAACTGAACCTCTAGCTGCAGAAACAAATGTGGAACACGTACTTTTGATTTGATCAAACCAAGTCATTTCCATTAACACACAGTATATATTTGTCTTGTTTTCATCAGGAGGGTTCATTTTTTTTGTCCATAGTTCTTTTTAAGATAAAGTGATGAAGGGTTGTTGTCCATGCTTCTGGAATGACTTACTGCCAAGTCTTCTTCTCTGTCTTTTTTTAATCTCCATACGTCCATCTACGATTATATTGTTTTTCCCTTCTCCGTCTTCTTCTGTCTCTCTCAGTTTGCACATGAGTTTATTGACACATTTCTAGACCGGACAATACTCGCAGGGTATGCAGAATACATCCAATGCTAAAAAAACAAGATGCACATGCACTAACAGCACCCAGTGAAGTACAGCTCACACCATTAGAAACATTAACACAAGAAAACTGGGTTGTAAGTATTCATTAGTAGGTCCAACAGGGAGCTGACAGCCGTATGCACATAGAGACCAGTGGACTGAGCAGAAGACCCAAACAACACCAAAACGTGAGGAGTCAGATGGGGGGAAAAAAGGACAGGAGCTTGTGCGCCGTTCTCAGCTGGTTGAGAGGCTGGATTGGGTATTTCCAGACCGGGTGGATGATTGTCTCAGACCTTCCAGAGCAAAAGGTGGTTGGTGCTGTCATCCCGTCCCACTGTTTCGCTGCTGTTGGTCAGTCTGAAGTCCTCGTAACCATCGCCACCGGAGATGACTAGGTGATTATTTTTCGGAGGAAGATGGGCAGATGCTCGGCGCCGTGCGGAGTCACGCCTCTGGAGGTTTCCATCAATTGTGCTGCTGCTGTGGGACTGGTTGCCTAGGATGCAGCAGAGGTAGAAAAGGAGTTAAGTTAGGGATGATTACATTTTAATTGCTTCTGCTGCCAGGGAGCAAATATGAAAAAAACAACCTGTGGAGTCAGCTGATGAAGGGGGGAAATTCATGTCAAATCCTTCTGGTAGTTCTATGGATGTGAGGAAGCGAACGTGGCCTGTGTGTCCGTGAGCCGAGCCCATGGGCGCCAGGGGAGACTTCAGTGTGCCGGCCCCGGTTCCTGAGCTCACTGCTGGGATTGTGAGAGTGAGGACCACCCCTACAGAGGAACAACAGCGTCTTTAAAATACATCAAATAATTTGGAAAATAGCAGCAACCTAAGACTGCTCAGTTCTACTTGCGAGCTACATTACATTAAAATGGTGCAATTTGTCCATACAAGAGGAAAACACAAATCTATCAATGACCCACAATCACAGAAAATGTTATCACAAATCTAGATTTTTATGTGTTTTCTCGTGAAGTTAAAACTGCATTTTGGGTCACCATGTATTGCACTTAAACACTTGATATTTCTTCTAGCTAATTTGTCTAATGCTGCATCATTAGACAAATTAGCTAGAAAAAATATTTTATCATCACATCACCCTGTAGTTTAAGTTATGCTTATTGGAGAGTCTAGGAGTCCCCTTGGGGTCAAGGGATGGGGGGCATAAACAGTCTTACACAAAACATGCATAAACAGTTGTGGTCAAAAGTTTTGGGCATGACAGAAGTATTCTTTTCATAAAATTTCCTGTCTAAGTTTTTCCAAAAAACATTCCACACGTTTCTGAAGTACATAGAATAACAATTAGAAGAATTATATAGGTGTCAGATACTTTTATTGATAAATAAATTGAATTTAAGCAAACAGTCCATTTGTGTTCCCAAAACTTGTGGTCGTGAGTATGTGTTTGACCTTCTGGTGCAACATATTTATCTTTAACTAAACTAAACTAGTTACGCAATTATGTCAGTATTTATCTCATTATTTGCCTGTTGTTTTTTTTTTTTGTTTATTAAGGCAAAACCGATTTAATGCTAGTATCAAAAGGTTTTCTGTGCATCCTCCAGCATAAATCAGTATAACCAAGGGCTTCTCATTAGGACCACAGATTTGAAGAAAAAAGTTCAAAAGCTAGAGTGCACTGTTAATTTCCAGTGCGTCTTAATGATGAAAATAGAACATTTCACCACTTCTGTGTCTTCTTCAGATTTAATGTTGTAAAATATCCAGGAACAGTTTATAGTCTATGCTGTAGATATTCTTTCAACATTAATAAAGATATTTACATTAGCTTTGAAAAAAATAAATACAATCTTGCATAGTAAAAAAAAAAGCTATTTATTATTTAGTTGCTGTTTTGTGTGAATGTGTGTGACCTTCGACCTCTTTAAATAAACACACTGTATTTTTACCTGCGCTGGTGCCGATCCACAGCAGATCCTTACAGGCCAACAGCGCTGTGATTCTCAGACAGGCTGCTTTGTGCTGCCTAATGATCGCATCTGCACCTGAATGTAAACAGGGAAAACAATGGGATGAAGGTCTGACATCTGCCAACAGGATGATGGAGAAAACAAAGAAGACTGTAGGAGGACAATGGGAAGTATTGAATTTAGGCAGCACTGATGAGATGTCTGTGAACAGGCACGAGTTACTGAAAATGATTTTTCTTAAAAAGAAAGACATTTCAATGGAAATGCCATTGGCTGCTTGACATTAAAATGAAATTCAATAATAATAATCAGCTCACACAGCTTTAATCACATAGCTTAAATCCATTTAGGGGAATAAACTTACATTCACTTTACACATGTGTCCCTCATGTGTTTTAATATGTATGTATGTATGTACAGTCGTGGAAAAAATTACTAGACCATCAAAAGTCGTCAAAAACAATAGTTATGCAATCAAGTACTAACTCCTGTGTGTATCATGTGACTAAAACAGACAGAAAAGAAAACATGGAATGCCTAAAAGCACTGTTTTTGTCAGTACAATGCCATAGATATTAATGTAAGAACTGAAGTGATTTTGGTTATTATCAAGAAAACATGGAAAATGGCTTTTATTTTCATTATATTTGTCCAAACAAATGTACCTTTAGTTGTACCAGGCATTAAAATGAACAAGAAATTGAAGAAAACAAGAGTGGTCTACTAATTTTTTCCGCGACAGCATGTATATATGCATATTTACCTGCAAGCATCTTGTGCACAGCGGGGGCGACGTCCACCTCTGTCAGGACCTCCCAGGTCTGAGCGTGGTACAGTCTGACCTGTGCACTGCCCTGCAACGCTAACCACACTCCTTGGCCATATGCTACCATGCAGGTCACACACCGACTGCTGTCTGTGCCCACCTGGAACCAGTGCTGAAACAGAATACAGAAGTGTTACGCACCGCTGCTCCTGTCGTTTGACCTGTCTACCTGTTATCTATTCCAGCTGTGTGATCCACATTCCTCGTGCATCCTTCCACTTACCTCTTGTGCCAGTGTAGTTGTGTTGATAATAAGGACTCTGTTCTGTGAGCCACACCACAGCTTTCCTCCCACTGGAACCATTTTGGTGACTGGGCTACTGGGCGTGCCCAGAACTAATGTCTGAGAAGACTGAGGGTCCCAAAAACTACCTATAGATGAAGAATATACAGGAAAAACAATAACCATACAATATAAACATGTATGCTGCAATATAACCACTAAAATAGACCAACAACGCCTGTCACTGTGTTGTTAGTCCATGACATTTTACCTGCTTCTCTTTGATAGACAATCACTTCTCCATTGGCTAAAGACACAAACACTTTGTTGTCCAAATATCTAAAGCAGGAAAACAGCAAAGAATATGAAAATGATAAATGACAATCTGAAAATACACAATTGAAAAGAAATCACACCTTAGAGTGAAAAAGATCAAGCAGATTGATAATGTCATAGAACTATTTATTCCCATCTTTTCTATTACTCAGTTTTTTAAAAAAAAAAGTGAATTACAACACGTTTTTTTTTCTGTTAAATAAAGACAAAGTTGTGGCCATGATAGACTTACAGTACGCAGAGGATGGAAGCCGAATGTTGCATCTTCATGCTGTTCTTACGGTTACGGATGTTGTCTGAGGATTGGTACACATGGATGCTAACAGAAAGAGAAACAATAAGAAATGATATGATGTAAACCACAGGTGTTAAACATGAGGCCCGGGGGCCAAATCCGGCCCGCCAAAGAGTCCAATCTGGCCCATAGGATGAATTTTTGAAATGCAAAAATTACACTGAAGATATTAACAATCAATAGTTTACAAATCATTTTAATTCAGGTTCCATACATACCCATATAAACTGATTAGATGTCATTTGGGTCAGACCAGAAAAACACTATCATAATAACCTATGAATAATGACAACTGCAGATTTTATCTTTTTATAGTGTAAAAAAGTGAAATTACATGAAAATGTTTACATTAACAAACTATCCTTTTACAAAAAATTTGAATAACCTGAACAAATATGAACAACTTGAAATGTCTTGAGAAAAGTAAATGCCATTTTATCAATATTATACCTGTTACTAAATGTTTTACGTATTTGTAATTGTAATGTAAGTAGTAATGCACATGTGTAAATGATAAACTGATAAACTGAGGCAGAATATTGTTAAAACTGCACTTGTTTTTCTTAAGACATTTCAAGTTGTTCACGCTATTCAAATTTTTAGGAAATGTTGTAGATGTAAACATTATCATAATGTAATTTTACTTTTTTCACTGGTATTATTTTACTGGTCCGGCCCACCTGAGATCATATTGGGGTGAATGTGGCCCCTGAACTGAAATGAGTTTGACACCCCTGATCTAAACTGATACACCAGCAGATTGGTTGGAGTCTGTAGGTTTGTTGCTTTAAGATGTAATGTATGTTACTGTGTTTTCCACTCACCATCCGTCCTCTGTACCGAGCCACACCGAACTCTGGTAGGCCTCTGGGTCGATGCTCAGCAGATCCTCCAGACTGGCCCTGGTGAACGAGCCTCTGGACGAACGGCGCATGGCCCGGCCGTCCATAGGGCTCTCTGCATGGGGGCGGCTTCCTCCACCGACCCCCAACATCCCTGGAGTCCCGTAGGAGCTGGCAGCTGGGAACTCCTGCTCCTCCTCGCTGCTGGTGGTCTCAGTGGCCAAGTCCTTAGAGCTGGGACCCTCATCATCTTAGAAAAGAGAAAGAAGAGAATGCATGTGTGTTAGAGAGGTGGTGTGGGTGTGTGGTGTGGAGGAGGGTGTGGGACTGGGGTGTATATGGGGGTGTGCACTCACTGCCATAGCTGGATGATATGGTGGAATGACTGGCTTGACTCTGCAGAGTGGACGAAGGGCTTGGTGAATCTTCATCATCAGTGTCATCGCTGTCAAATGGAACAAGCTCCGCCCCCGGTCCTGGAAAGAATAGATCAGTCCATATGTGAATGGAGTGTTTTTACATGTACAACTAAACAATTCAAGGTTAAAGGTTTCAAGGTTCAAGGTTTGCTTTTATTGTCATTTGACAGTACAAGTACTACAAACGAAATTTCATTCAAGAAGATTAGGGATTAGGGATTCAACTAAAAACTCATCAAAAAAGCTTAAATTTTAATGAGTTTTGCTGAAAGAATGGGATAGACCAGGGGTAGGCAACCTGTGGCTCTGGGGCCACATATGGCTCTTGGGCCCTTTTCCAGTGGCTCAATGTGGCTTTGTTAAAAACCGTTTGGAAATGAATAACACATTTTTTTTTTTTTTTTTTTTTTTTTTTACACATTTTGCTATTATTGCCACAACCATAAAGTGATTCTGATGTAATGCAGTTGTAAAAAAGTAGACTATACTCCAAATTAATTAAAAAAAATTGTAGTAGCAGTAGTAAAAGTAGACTACTTTTTAATCTTATGACACTGAAGGTATTTGTCTGTGTTCTTCATTGTAAAGAAAGCCTTCACATACCAGGTGATTTTTGCTGCAACAAACAAAAATAATGACAAATATCACTGTTTTCTTCTGTTCTGTAAATGCACTGAAACTGTGATGTATTCCCCACATATTCTGTACAAACTAATCTTGAAGAGCTTTTTAAACCGTCATCACTTTGAGGAAAGATATAAGTGTATCTTTTGGCTCCAGACAGTTTACTTTTTCTATTTCTGTCCTAAAATGGCTCTTTAGATCGTAAAGGTTGCCGACCCATGGTATAGACTGACCCGTGGGCTGTTCCGTTAGCTCGAGAGATGAATGAGAGATAGAAATATGGAGCTGCTGCTGGGGTTGGTTCGGAGCTCCAGGAGGAGGGACGGGTTCTGATCCACGCTCCCTAAGAGACACAGACGCCAACAGAGTCAATATATAATCACATACACCAGTGAGTTTTAAACCGTCTTCATAGGAAGTGGTATTTAATGGAAAATCACACACTACTGCATTCTGCTGCTACAGATAAAGTAAAGAATGTGTTTTTCACATGGCTTTTTCAGATAATACGTTTAGAATGCATAGGGATGCATCGTCTCACTGCAAAAATCAGAATCTTACCAAGTGTATTTTTCTTATTTCTAGTGAAAATATCTCATCACACTTAAAATAAGACATAATCACCTGAATAGTAACTTTTCAATGAGATAAGAACTTATTTTTCGATAATAGAGCTTGAAAATCTTATTTCAAGAAAATTACCAAGATAATTTTCACTTGTTTAGATGATTATGTCTTATTTTAAGTGTGATGAGATATTTTGACTAGAAATGAGAAAAATACATTTGGTAAGATTTTGATTTTGCAGTGCTTTAACTCATGGAACGTACAGTACTATGCAAAAGTCTTATGCCACCTGTAGGTTTGTTGTTTTTGCAGGGTTCATATGAGCACATGTATGTATTTCTCATTTTCTTTTCTTCAGATACAACAAGAAAATACAGGAAATATATGCCCAGCCTTAAAAGACACACACACAACTAAATTAAATGCATTCTAAAGGTTAAAGTCACTTTTTAGTTTGACCTCTGACTCCATGACAAGAAGCAACACAAACACGTAGAAACATCTGACATGAACAAAAGGGTTAAAGACATTAAGAGCAAAGGGAGGTCACACTAAGTATGACCTCTTTGGTTTATAGCAGTTATTTTTTCACTGAAAGTTTTGTTTTTACTGCTGTACATACTTCACATATATCCAAACTGTATTTTAATACAGAGGCTGAGAAATGCATGTGTGTGATCATTGTAAATTTGCTAAATCTTATAAAAGATTTTTACACGGCTCTGTATATAAAAGGAGGCATAAGTGCTGATATTTTGAGATTCAGGTCATTGAGCATTTTATATGTGTGTCTGTGTGTACACTGACCTCGCCTTCAGTCCTGGTACAGCAGCGATACAAATGATCCTCGCTGAGCAGACAGCGATACAGGCTTCCACCGTGGGCTCATCTTTGATATTTAACAGACACACCTGAACAAGAAGACATGGAATTATTCACAGGAGTTTTCTCCTTAAGTGAAACACACTTTTTTCCATAGTGGACTGAATTCCAGAAAATCTGTATTTCTTTGGTACATACTTCTCTGCTGTTATTCATTTATTGTACATACTGTTTTTACATTTCTTTTTATACAGATGGTGTACATATTCTCATAGTGTGCTTTATATTTTATCTCAGTATTTAAAGGAGTGATATTTTGCTTTTTTTAAAATGGAATTATGTATTTTAAAACATTTCCCTGTGGTCTACATAAACTCTAAATACTATGCTTGGGTCTGAATTCTTCATTAATTAAACTTCACAGGTCCATCTTCAACCTTTAAATGCAAATGAGCCACTTCATGCCCCACCCCCTCCAGGTTGTTGACAGTGCTGTTCTGTCCCGTTCAATCAACAACATTTTAGGTAATTGGGTTGAAGTTTGGACATATTTTCAGTATGGACTACAACCGCTGCTGTTGACAAACAATTATGGCATATTTGGAGAAATGTTCGCCAGAAGTCTTGACCTTATATGTGCAAATGTCATGACGTAACTAGCTATAGACGTAACAAATTAAGAAGGAATTCAAACGGGTTGTAGAAATCGACTCGATTTTTGCCTGGATGAATATAAAGATAGCTTTGCAGCACCTGGAGGGTTCAAATTCAAACTTTTTGAACTATTAGGGTCCAAATACACAAAATAAATGTACCAAAGACTAATAAAAGTGGGTTTAGCAAAATATGACCGCTTTGAATTTGCACTGTCTTTGCCAAGAATCACCTGTCTAATGCTGCGTTTCCACTACGTGGAACTGGCACGACTTGGCTCGGCTCGGCTCCACTTGGGTACCAGGTTCTATTCCTGGAGACCGTTTCCATTACAGGATACTACCGACTTTACAGTACCTGGACATCATAGCGATGCAGCGTGTTACTTCCATGTCGTCTGCTATTGCTGATAAAGTCGCTTGTTGCATTTTGTCTTGTCAAGCTCATGCTGAATTTTTACGTCTGAACCTCCTCGACCGACCATGGTGTAGTTTTACGGGCTGTCATCATGTGGATTAACCTACTGCTATATTTACTGTAAACTTCTGAATCTGTTTTTTGTAAAATGGCGGGTCACAGAGACGACTCTCTGACCAATCAGTGGTCTGCAGTGTTTACACGTCATGTTTTAGTGTCTGTTCCCCAGTCCTGGAACCTCGGCGGAGATGATACCAAAAAACTAGTACCGGGCACCAGATTCCAGGTCCTTTTTCATAATGGAAATGCAAAAAGGCTGAGTCGAGTCGAGTCAAGCCGATACCACATAGTGGAAACGCAGCATAAGTGTCGTTGTGTGTACACATAATGACAATAAACATTCTTGAACACACATTTTGTTTTATAAATGTTGAATTAAATAAAACAGCTTACCTGTCCCACATATCCATCACTGTTACACACCCACACTTCACAGCCACTGTCAGGACAGCTGTGGCTGGGGGAGGCACATGAAAACTGGAAACAAATAGCAGGTTGTGAGTCAAGATACATTTACTGTACATGTCTGATTACAATATATTAAGTGTAAGTCTCACCTGCATTCCACTGCGTGTCTTCATAATAGGAATGGCTTTCAGAAACTCAGGGTCCCACTGGTCCTTATTCATGGCTAAACACATATGACATAATTATCTGTCAACTTGAGGCATTAAACAGTATATTTACTACAATATGGCACTGATGTTGATGTGAATACAAAGCCTCCGTTAAACATTATTTCATTCTTTTCACCTAATTTCTTCTTTGCCTCCTCGAAGGCCTGCTCGAAGTTGGAGCGAGCATCAGGGGAGGTGAACTCGAAGACGAAGCTGCTCTCCGCAGAAGCTGTGGTGAACTCCAGTTTAGTGGGCAGAAAGGTCATGCTGAAAGCCAGAGACTGTTTTTCTGAAAGTTCCCTGTGCACTGAGGCCATCAGATCCTTAATCACTTCATCTAGGGACTGAGAAGGAAAACAAGAAAAAGAGCAGATGAAAAAGTAAGACTACCCATCAGCTTCTGTTTTACCTGCAATGCAACAGAGCATAAAAGACCACCTGTCGAGTAACGGATTTGCTTCTGGGTTGCACTTATATATATGTGTGTGTGTGTGTGTGTGTGTGTGTGAATGAATGCCCAGCCCTTACATGGGCTTAAAAGACACCAGAAATATAAACCAATATAAACCAAAAACCAAATACCAGGCAGGTACAATAGATATAAATAAGACAACGTACTGACCTATTTAAACAAACACATCTGCCGCTTTTTCCAGGCTTTACAAACAAATAAGGCTAATTTATATACATTTGAACAAAACAACCATTTCATCTTGTCATCATCAGTGCTCCAGAACATATCAGGGTTTCGAATAAACATCTCATTAAATAAAAAGGCTCTCAGTTCATCATATAAAGGACAATATAAAAGAAAATGTGATTCATTTTCCACTTCCCCCGAATCACACAGTCCACAAAGTCTGGGTTTCTTCTGGGAGTTATTATCTATTCTTCATGTTTTTCCCACAAACAAGTTAAATATTCGTTTCAGATGAATGTACGAGTCAACCAGATGAGAGAAGAAATGACATAAAAAGCTACTTAAAAATAAGAAAAAACCAATGGATACAAACCAAAGACACTGAATTAATGGCACATCAACTGTGTGTGAAAACACAAAGATTCCATTATCAATCCCCATATGACATTATAGATATGTGTGATTCATTCAAATAAAAGTTAACACAAAATTCATTAATGTCTCTTTGCAGGGAAGACATGAAGAACGGAGAGCAATGGAAGTAGGACAACATAAAAGAAGACCATATATTTTTATATAGTGTGTGTTTACACTGTTTCATGATACCTGGTGAGGGAAGCTGAGTGTCTCGGACAGTTTGCTGATCTGACCCAGTGTGCTGAGATCCTCATCTAATCGGCTAATCATCTTCTGGATGCTTTCCTTGTTTGTAGCCTGAGCAGAGCCTGAAACACACATTTTTAATCGATTTTTCAAAAGTTGTCAAAGTTTTACACAGCGTTAACATCATGACCTTGAGGAAGAACCTTACTTTTTACAACCTCCACCTCCTCTAGGGGAAGCTTCCACAGGAATTTGTACTTGCTGGACGTATCGATCACACTCGCAGCAGAATATCTAAGAGAAGCAGAAAAATAAACACAAAGATGAACTGTCTGTACATCCCTAGTTCAACACCAGGGGGCAGTGTGGTTTGGGAAGTGGCTTATCATTCCATGTCCCGGCTATCAGTGTTTATCTTTGTGTGTGTGTGTGTGTGTGTGTGTGTGTGTGTAATACATACAGACTCATGGAGCTGCGTCTTAATGAGCCAGACTTCCTCTTGAGAGTGGTGCAGATGATCAGATCACTGAAGAGGAACAGAGAGCGGTCTTTCTTCCCACCAACTGTTTTCTACAGGAAAGAAATCCGAACCATTGGACATCGTTTTAAAATAAAAAAAATAAATACACCACTGGTAAAAAAAAAACCCCAAACAAACAAAAGAAAAAACTAACTTTGCAATCTACAGTGATAAAATTGTAACTATTATCATCCATATTACTTAAATTTACAGTGCATTCCAAAATATGATGCAGTATCTAAATATAATAATGAGTTTACTATGTCCAAAGCTATTTCTTACCGCCTCCATGACAATTTCCTGTCTCAAGAACTTCCTCTGGGGATTCAGAATCTAATGTGAACCAAACAGAGCAAAGTAATTACACAAAACATACAGTACGAATGTGAACCACTTTACCTTCTTACAAAATTAATGTTATTTTATTGGGCGACACCAGTATGGAAAGACCAAAAATATGAGGAATCCATGATGATAAACCAGTACTTATGCTTAATTTGGACCTGCTTTCAGACCTTCTTGAGTCCTTGCTGGTTAAAATCTATTACATCCGGAAATTGCAGGATGCAGTTCTGAGCGGCAGGAAATATTAATAAGTTGATTCTATTATGCAGCGTCCTAATTAGGAGGAAAATCTTGCAATGGGTTGTGTTGGCTATTCCCTATCAATAATAAACCTACAGATGGAATATCATTACAATCTGCAGGCTGAATGGACGTATTTGGGGGGTTGGCAAAGTCATCTCTCTCCTCACATTTTCCCCACTTTAAATCTGAGTATCTCACATGTTCAACTCCTTCTATATGTGCCTCGATCTCCTGGATGACCCTGGCCTCCCTTTCCGCCTCCTCAGCAGAGCGACGGCCCTTATTGATCTTCTCAGCCAAACGCTTGATGTCCCTTTGTGCATCCAGTAGGAACGAGTGGTCTGGGTGGTCCTCTGGAGTGTGCTTTAGTAGGTCCTAAACAAAACAACGCACAGAAAGAATCCAGTGTTAGGTAATTATGCAACATTATCATTAGGGGTGTGTTTTTGCAGGAACAGGCACAAGGAGACCCCCAGCCCAAAAAAACCCCAAAACTCTCACATACATAGTTTTTTTGGAATACCTTTAACTTCAGTTAAACAGCACATTGATCAGGACATTGTTTATGTTATGCCATTTCCATCCAGAATTGCATTAATTATTTCCTCTGATCTTCTATTGACCACTGTGCAAAGCCTTCTCCAAGTCTTGTTAAATGACGTCACATACCCCCTGAATCACTCTTTCAAAATTTCAGTCTGATGAAACCTAGTATTGTCATCTTGGAATACACTTGTGTCATCAGTGAAGAAAAAATCCACTGATGTTCAGACCTGGACCTGTTTACGAAATGAGAAGTTACTCACTGCATCAGTCAGGGTTAAAGAACTCGCTGCAGTTGAAACGTATCACTGCAGTAATTATCCAATGGAAGAATACGAATTATTTGCTTAGTTAAATCCTGATGATGAGGTTTTTTTTTTTCGTCAGGCTGTATACATACATACTAGGGCAAGGCAATAAAACGATAACGATATATATTGTGATATAAATTTTCCTCAATAGAGATATGAGAAATGCTGGATACAATTTCAATAGAATTCCTTCATCCATGTTTTGACAGACATAAGAACAGCCAATCATAATTAAGTAGCACCGCACTGCACCAATCATGCTGGAGCAAAATCAAGTTAGGTTGACACACACAACACAGGCGTAAAAGCCAGCTGTAGATGAATAAAACGAGGGGAATAATACAAAACAGTGGAGGTTTGGATAATTGTAAGAGCGGAGGGAGGGACTTCTCCATAAGTACCGCAGCGTCTCTCTCTCTCTCTCTCTCTCCCCCTCCCTCCCTCCCTCCCTCCCCTGATGTCTTCACAACTAACATGAGTAGGGATGTAACAATTACCGGTATAACGATAAACTGCAGTAGAACTGCAGACGGTTAGTATTACCCTTTAAATTCTAATTATCATGATAAACGTGTTTGATTACCGCACTTTTAGGGGAAAAAACGCCCATGTAAAGGTATGTTTTTATGTCAAATGTTTGAATATAGTTTTAATTTATTACAATTTTAATTTTCTATACCTAATATTTGACACCCATATTCACTTTTAAAGTCTCTGAAAAGGTTCGTTAAACATCTTTGTGTTATTTATGCAATAAAGTATATACATTTTTCAAGTCGGATTTTATATATTTTTTTGTGTTTTTTGTCCTTTTATGTTGATATAGTATTTTAAAGTGAAAAAAATAATAGACAGATGATATAAATGAAGTTGTGCTGAAAAAAAAAAGATCCCAAACATGGGTATAATAAACATTTGTTTATATAGTATATAAAGGCAAAATCAAAAGTACTGAAAAATGGACAAAATAGGCTCAGACCACTAAGGGTTAATATTTGAATGTTTCTGCCAAGAGAAAGTACATTGTGACAATTATTTTATTTGTTTTTTTAATACAACTTGTTTAAATTATTTCAGTGTGTGTATCAGTACTTTTTGAACATTTTGAGCACAATTTCAATAATACCCCAATAATAATGATAACCGTGATAATTTTGGTCACAATAACTGTGATATGAAATTTTCATATCGTTACATCCCTACTTATGAGTAAAGGAAAATTTAAGATGGACAAAAATAGTGACTTGATTTATATCGTGATACATATCGATATCGTCTGATATGAAAAAATTATATATCCATATCACAGAGCCCTAATACATACCCCATTCTCTTGCCAGCTTTCAATGTAGAGCTGCAACCGATGACTCGACTAGGTGCTTGAAGTCAATGCAAAAAGTCTCGATTCGATTAATCGACTCGAATTGATTGAAGGGAGATATTCTATTGCAGTTTTCCTGAAGTGAAGCTTCTTTGTGCGTCACAATAAAAGCGTCCATGTGAAACACAACAGTGGAACCAATGTTTAACAGCAGAGAAATTAATGAAAGAAAGCTTTGATTCAGGAGAAATGCGGTTGAATGATTTTTTTTGGATCACTTTGAGTCGATTAATCAGTTGCAGCTCTATTTCAATCCAGGATGTAATCGGTTTTAAGTGGACACAGATACATATAATCATGACAAACTCAAGTGCATCATAAGTAGGAGGCAGATTCCCACAGTGCCAGAAAAAAAGAAGCACTTAATACTGATGTTGGCTTAGTTTAATTAACTTAGCCCACTGACTGTAGGGTCTGGCTTACAACAATGTCAGAAAATGGCACCTTAAGTTAGTCAATGACATACTGTGTATTTTTTTTTTTTTTGTAATTTAAATGAATATTTTAGTGGTGCATGTATTTTGGTATACAGTCATGGAAAAAATTATTAGACCACTCTTGTTTTCTTCAATTTCTTGTTCATTTTAATGCCTGGTACAACTAAATGTACATTAGTTTGGACAAATATAATGATAACAACAAAAATAGCTCATACGAGTTTAATTTCAGAGCTGATATCTAGCCATTTTTTGTGGTTTTCTTGATAATAACCAAAATCACTTAAGTTCTTAAATCAATATCTATGGCATTGTACTGACAAAAACAGTGCTTTTAGGCATTCCATGTTTTCTTTTCTGTCTGTTTTAGTCACATGTTACACACAGTAGTTATTACTCGATTGCATAACCATTGTTTTTGATGACTTTTGATGGTCTAATTATTTTTTCCACAACTATATATAGAAGTTTCCATAACAAATTAAATCCAGTGACAGTAAACACACAAAAATCACTTACTTCAACACATAAATTACAACAAGTTCCTGGGAAAAATACTGAATAGTGTTCCCATTCTGCTGCAGAACAAAACGATGACAGGTGGAAGGACAGAAATGCTGACTGTTCTATCCATCTGTATTATTCAGGAGACAAATAGGACTCACCTTAACCAGCAGCTCATATCGAGGAATCCTCTGGACCGGCTTAATCATCAGATCACCCAGAGCCTGTTTCTCCTTGTTCTCACGCATGTTTTGCTGTTGTAATCAGAGGAGAACACTGACTTTAATAGAAAATAGAGACCACATAAATATAAAACAGTGAAATAACAAAGAGTCCAAGCAGTAACAGAACCATGGAGTGGAAAACCAAACCGGCGCTGCAGCAGACCTCTCCACCACAGGATGGCGTAGTGTTTCCACAGTGAATTCTCAGTCTGGCTTGAAGCTCCTTGTGGTTGTAAACTGAGAATGGACTGAAGGCATGACAGGATTCTGTGGTGCCTGATTACATTTTTGCTTCTGCACTTGTCTGTGTGACTCGTGCTGTCTTTGCCATACATTTATTTTTGGTGGCTCACTGCAGCATTAAAGCCTACAACAGCGGTCAAAACCAAAACCGACTGGACATATTGATAAAATGTCCACAAGTTTGTTTGTTTTGTTTTTTTTTTAACCTAATTTCTCAGATTCAAGGAGATGATTTAATGGAGTTAATCAGCTTTTCCAAACACAAGACTTGTGAAGGAAGCTGAGTTTTTTCATTATTATCTGTTTTGTTTCCACCAGAAAAGAGAAAAAAAAACATTGGCAGGTTTTGTCTTCCTTCAAACAAAGACATGAAAGTAGGAGCTGAGACAAAACGGGACATCCTGTGACTCAGTCCCACACTCACCTCCAGAAACTTGTGAAACGCTGGCTTGGCCTCCTTGGCAATCCTCACAGCATCTTTGGCATTGAGAAAGTTGTCAATGTAGGCTGAATACATATTAGCTAGAGCCTCTTTAGAGAACTGCACAAAAAGAAAGGACACAGAGGCATTCAAGTTTATACAAGCATTATTTTTACCATACAGAAATAACAATCAATTCACAGTAAATACTTTGTGTCTTGTTTGTTTTTTTCTCCTTTTGCTCTGTCTGACACATGCAGACATACATGGATGAATCACACTGACCTGCTTTTTTCTAAACAGACAGACAGACAGTGTTTGGGGGGGGGGGGGGTTGGCCTTCGGGAAATGATTCAACCCTTTTTTTCCTTCTTTTCTTAGTATTTTTCTGTCAGTGTCCACTCTCCATCTGAGTCCAATACAATACAAAAAAAAAAAAAAAACTGAAATATTTAATAAATGTGAATGACCATAGAAACAAAATTACCCCAAAAGATAATGTTTATTGGAAAAAAAAAACAAAAAAAAACCAAAAAACTGTACATTAAATTTATAATAATGGTTTTGTAGCCCCATTAACAACCAAACACCTATATACAGTATCTCTCAATACATTTTTTTTTTTTTTTTTCAGATTTTTATTTAGAAATATTGAGAAAAGTTCAACATACACTTAAATTACATTGTGGTCACGTAACAAGTATGTGACCAATGACCAATCTTTCCATTCTCACCATTTCAGTTTTTCTTTTTTTTTTTTTTTTGTTAATAAACAAAACAATTGAACAGTGAACAATGGATGCATTGTCACATAAAGAAAACACATACGAAAGACCAAGAGACTTTGACCTCCTCTCTCTAAAGAAAAAAAGAAAAATTAATAAATAAATAAAATATGAAAAGTAGAATTAATTAATTATACAAAAAGCAAGACAATTCCAGATATATTGTCATTATATTGTCATTTCTTGTACATTTAGGGTTCCAACAGATTGCGTTTGGTAAGTGTAAACAAAAAATATCCACTTTGACCATAGATTTGAAAATTTGTTCATTTGTAATCGAAGGGAGAAGGTTAGTCTTTCCATCTGGTAAATTTCATTCACAGTATCTACCCATTTTTCCAGATTAGGTGGTTCAGGTTGGAGCCAGTGCCTGGTCACAGCCTTTTTGCCAGCAGTTATTAAAATTCTATACAAGTAGGCATTGTTCACTAAAATTTCAGTTTTTCCCATAATTAAGGTGGCAAATTCAAAAGGTAAGGTAACATTAAGTATATATTCTATATTTTTGTGTATATCCTTCCAAAATTGTTTATCTCTCAATACATTTGTCCATATAGTTTGGTTTTTTGTTCATTTGTCTAGGCTGAAAAACATATAAAAGCAAAAATTAGGCTAAAAGAGTCGATTATTAATAAGATTGTCATATATTTTGCATCCATCATCTTATCGACCGCTTAATGTTTGCAAAAGTAAGCTGTGAAATCTGTCGTACAAATGTAAACCATCAAAAACTTTTCTTATTACTATATTATTGCTTGTTTTTTTTATTAATTTATTGTTATTATCGATCTTTTAACTTGGTTTTCATTATAGTGTGCGCTGCTGACTTCTTGGCCAGGTCACCCTTGTAAAAGTTAAATAAAGGTTTAAAAAATTTAAAATTAAAAAAAAGGACAGTGAGATGTAAAAAATATGAAATGGAATGACATGTAAATACTAAAGGGTCCGATCAAGCGAAAGTGAACATCAACATGAAAAAGTACATTTGCACACATCATTTATCAAGTGGGCTCATGTTTTAGCTAAAGATCTCTATTTTATGGAACTGTTATCCTTTTTAAATACCACAAGCCGTGGCTTCATTTTGATGCTAAAAATTGTATCTAAAAAATTTGAAAATATATTCAATCTGTTGATTTTATAGATGATTGTTACGTTTCAAGTATTAGATTTTCATTATTTTGTGAATATTATTGATAATTATAAGTTTGGACATTTGTGAGTTGCTTTAAAGGCCCTGTCCATGTGTTACCACAAAAATACCAATTTTTAATTTTCCAAGTTACTTATAATTCAGATATTTGAGTGAAACTTTCAGAAAGTAATGATCTTTTAATACAAGTTGGATGATACATATAACAGTAAAGAGTCGTCCATGTGTTACTATGGCAGCCTGTCAATGTGTTACCCCATTCTCATGTCAATAAAACAGAGACTTTTCAATATTTATTATAGAAAATTTATTTTCAGCACAGTTGAACATAATGTTAATATGTTTTATTGTTCATTGTGTATCATATATGTGTTTTATGTTGTTTGGACTTTGAATGGCTGCTACCTTGGCCAGGTCTCCCTTGCAAAAGAGATTCCTAATCTCAGTGGTACTTCCTGGTTAAATAAAGGTAAAATAAAATAAAAATAAAATATCTAAAAGGTTTTGTTCTGCTTGATATCAATTTCTGTTGAGAACTGCATGTTTTGAATGTTTGTGTAAAGCTTAAAAAATGTATCCATTTCAAGTCCACGTGTTACTGAGCAGTAATTTGACATTTTTCACCAAAAAATTTGATCTCCCCAAATTTTGTTATACAAAATGTTTAAGTGCTTATAAATACCTACTCAAATATATATAATACATGCATATAAGTTACTCTGCTTACATGACAGAGACTGTTGAACATGAAATGTGTCCACATGTTACCGCTTGATCGGAACCTAAAGGATCCCAGTATTAGCTCTGAATCATACTTATTGATTTACCTGCTGCCACTATTTCTAACCATGCACGAGCAGTTAGGAGGTAAACAAAATACCTGCCCCGTGTGAGGCTCGAACTCACGACCTTCAGATTATGAGACTGACGCGCTGCCTACTGCGCCAACGAGGCCTGAAGCACAGTACAGCTACGGCGGCTTTAAGAGCCTCTGCAGACAGGTGGGGGAGGGGCACTATGTGTGGATTACTGCAACAGGAAACCACCACTACCTCACATTTGTGTTTGAGACTGTTAACGTTTACATTCTGCATCTGCTTTCCAGTCTCCAACCCGGTCAAAGCCACACATTTATGACCATCAGTACAACGAAGCTGCAGTCTGCTCACACTGATAAGGACATTAGTGGACGTAACAGGAGAGCAAAGGGTTTCCAACACTGATTAAACAGCTTTTCTGTTTCTTCTACAGTGAAATTAATCAGTGTATGTTTGTTAAAGGCCGGGACTGAGCTTTTTCTGTCACATGATACAAACTCACCATTTCAGATTGTATTTTTTAGCTTACTATTTACGCTATCCTGAGGTCATGGGAAGGTTCATATAGGTGACAAAGAGAAAACAAGAATATTAAATTAATGCTGCCCACTACAGAGCACAGTTAAATAAAATACTTTCCCCTCAGTCTGCCCTGCTGTCAATAATGTTTATAAAGGCTGTTTATTTAAGCACGAGTCTACAGTAAAATCAATTTTAGACGTCACAGCAGCCATTTAAGGTGATTTACAGCTGCAGCATATAATGGACTATAGGAGTGTGTACACATGTGTTAGTCGTTTAACTTTAGTTGGTCAGAATAAAGCTGAAAAAGAGAGAACAGAAACAATGTTGCCGGTGTTCTGGAAAAAAATCTAAATCTTCTCATTTCTAGTCAAAATAACTCATCACACTTAAAATGAGACATAATCACCTAAAGAGTAACTTTTCAGTGAGATTTAAGAACGTATTTTTAGACAGTAGATCTTGAAAATCTTATTTTAAGAAATCTTAACAAGATTCACTTATATTGTTAAAGGAAAGGGAGGGGATTTTGTGAAAATATGGTCACCTTTAATTGAGTTTCTCAGATGTTATGAGACCAATTAATTTTTGACAATGGTGCTGATTTATGGAGCTGTATGCTGTTTATTTATGCTTATTTTATTTTATTTTATTTATTTATATATTCATTAATTAAATTTTTTTTTTTTTTTGCTGTTATTCATTTATTTATTTGGGGGGAATATGTTGCTTAATGTTTGCTTGATGTTGAGTATATTGTTAATTGTGTAATACAAAGTTCAATAAAGATATTGTTTTAAAAAAAAAAATCTTACCAAGATAATTTTCACTTGTTCCATTGGCAGATTTTTTTGCTTGAATTTAGAAAAAAAATCTTGAATTATGCAAAAAAATCTGCCAATGGAACAAGTGAAAATTATCTTGGTAAGATTTCTTAAAATAAGATTTTCAAGATCTATTGTCTAAAAATAAGTTCTTATATCTCACTGAAAAGTTACTCTTTAGGTGATTGTCTTATTTTAAGTGTGATGAGATAGTTTGACTAGAAATGAGAAAAATAAGACTTGGAAAGATTTAGATTTTTTCCAGTGAGTTGTACGATCTGTCAAATGAAGTATAAAAGTAGCTGTGTGGGGTTTTATTTTTAAGGTTATATTTTGTTGATTTTTTACTTGTTGGATCAGACTGGCCATAAATTTTAGGATTCTGCAGACGCCATAAGACGATAAAAGCTCCTCAAAGAAGAAGTAAAAGCGTTACTGTTTTCTGTCAGAGGTTAACTATCCCATACATGGCCTACATATCACATACAGACGCTAACACTGCTAGCATGTGCACATGACATTCCTCCAGGACAAAGAAAAAAACAGTCTGGACACTCCTTACAAAGTGAGACCTTCTGAATTTTTTAAAAACAGATTGAAAGTTGAGAATCCTTTTGATGACTTTTATCAGGTTGATAGACCAGGTGTCCCACTTGGTGTGGGTTTGCATCAAAATTCTATCCTCTGTCCTAATGTCCCACATATTGACGTTGAAGGGAATACATGAGATGAGGCAGATTTAAGTCGAATTTTCATAAATGTGTCACAGATTTCAACCAAATTTGAAAAAAATCTGCCAAAAAGTGAGTTTATACTTTTTATTATTGGTTTATTTTGCACATACATAACATTGATCAAAGACATAATAAAATAGTAAAGGTGCAGGGAGAGGCAAAAAGCCTAAAATGGCTTGTTTTAAAGCCTCCACCTTGTAAATACATAAACATTATTAAAGTTATGAGACTTCCATAGTCCATACACATTCAGAATTCATTAAAAAAGAAAAGGAAGAGAGTATGTATACATCATATACTTGTTATTGTTCAGGTAGTTATTCCCCAGTAAAATAAAAACAATATGTAAAATACAGATGTACCAAAAGATACAGACCAGACCATTATTTTATTTAGATTTTGTTGCATTGTGGCCATTATTGTTAATTTTGTTGATTACTTTACCCATTTTGTAAATTTTTCTGATTATTTTTTATTAATTTTTGTTAATTTTTATTAATATTTTGTTCTTTTTGTCATTTTTATAATCATTGTATTCATTTGCATGATTATTTTATTCATTTTGTTCATAATTTTATTAAAATCTGTTCAGTTTTTACCCCTCCGCCAACTCTGGCCAGAGGGGTATTGTAATAGTTTTGTCCGTCCGTCCGTCCGTCCGTTCAATGACATGGTCGCATTATCTGAAGAATGCATTGAGATATCTGCACTAAATTTTTACTGTGGATGCATCTTGGCATGGAGCAGAAGCCTATTGAAAATGTTTATTTTTTCATTTAATTTTCAGCTGCAAGTCATGTAAGGTAGATCTGAGGAGACTCAATGTGCTGATGTTTTTATTAATGATATTAGACTCATTCTGTCTGAAGTTAAGTCTAACACTCATTGGTAAAATGTCCAACTCAACCTGTTGGGATGTGCTCACCCTAACTCCCTCCACAGTCTGACCTGTAATGAACCCATGCACAGGACCGCACAGACCTGGTCTGTTATTGTGTCCTCTACTCACTGAATGGATGAGGAGATGTCCAACGGTCTGCCTGTCGTGCCACTGGCTGACACAGCCAGAGACCTGCTCCAGGAAGTGTTCATGGTGGTCCAGGATCTCAGGGATCTGGTAGAACATCTCGTCCACTAGGAGTGGGTCCACTATGGAGCCGCTGTCCGCCTGTTTGAGAGGACGCATGTAGCCCTGAAAGGGATGGAGAGGGAGTTATTTAGGGTGACTCACTGTAAATACAACACAACCATATTCAGAATGCTTCATACACATTTACTCTACCGTCTTTTCATCCTCTGTTATCTTTTCATTCAAACCTGATTTTTGGTTCAAAGGTCAAAAACATCCTCATCAAGAAATTTTAGTTTTATTTTTGGTTACTTATGTGTTCTATAAACATACACCACATCAGTTTTTATTTGCTTTAGTATTATATTTATTAGAATTTTTGACAGACACTGTTACTAAGTGTGGTACGCACATTTAGAGTACAGTTACGTCACATTTGCAAATGTACTTTTTTCAGATATTCTTTGTCTGAGTGTCATCTGGTGAAAAGATGACGCAAAAGGAGGAGTCAGACTTTAAATTCAGATCAAGAACATACACAAGTTCTGGCTAAATGAGGGATTTAGGGTGATTTTATACTGAGTTAGACTTATAGCCTGTTATAAACCCCTATTAATGTTTATTGATTTGATCATTTAGTACATATAATCCACTTCTGTCACATTTTGTCAGATTGAGTTAAACCCAGTTTTAAGTTTGTGTTTTCTTGACCTCCTCTAATCGCCCTGTAACTCTATCATTTCAATCTTAATGTATACGCTTCAAATATATCATTAAGGAATAAATACATTTTTGTTCCAACTTTAATTCTAGTGTTTTGTGCCTAAATGCTTGGTCCCTTCTTTGAAAGTATTATAGCGAACAAATCCTCTTTTCTACAGCACATAGAAAGAGACAGAAGGAAACATGATGCATCGCTTCATAATATATTTGTTTATTTAGTTTTTATTTGCATAGGGACGGGTATGTAGCATAGATTGTTTCCACAGACCAAGCATTTGTATCCTAGGATAATTTGTAATGCCAGCACCTAACCGGGCTTTTACAACACATAAAACACAACATAAAAA
Organism: Sphaeramia orbicularis; assembly: GCF_902148855.1. Lineage (NCBI taxonomy): Eukaryota > Metazoa > Chordata > Actinopteri > Kurtiformes > Apogonidae > Sphaeramia > Sphaeramia orbicularis. The sequence goes on along the minus strand of NC_043969.1, from coordinate 22,980,291 downwards.
CTACCAGCCTTTTAAAGGGTGAATCATAGCTACTCATTCAACAGATGGCTTATTTCAAATGTCATTTTCTGTCATTCCTGGCAACTGTTTATGAATCCTTACGAGGTACTTTTATCAAGGTGACTTAAGTATTTATATACGGTGTGATGATACAAAAATTTCTGTTTAATATTCAGTACAACTATAATATATTGTCATCTGTGCACTTTGTTTCCTGCAAACCTGTTTATGTTCATGCTGTGGAGAAAAACACATCACTAAATATGGAGAAGAATAAATGATATAGCAATATACACCACTGTAGGAGATGTTGTGTCTCAACGATACATTGTTTTTAACTTATGGTGTCTCATGGGTGTTGTGTACAAAAGTTTAAACTCATGTAAAATATAACATTATGTGAGGAAGTACAATATTTATTTTATCTTAAGCCAGTTCTTAATTGAATGTAATAAACAGTGGTGGCTCACCAATAGAGGGCGCTAGGGTGCTACCCCACCTGTCTCACATGAACAAGACGATGATGGGAATCACATAAAATAATTTTACAAAAACATTAATATTTAAGTAAACGAGCTATACACAATACAGCCTGTGAGTACCGTTTTTTTAAATCTGCATTCAAGTGTAGTTTAAAAATGTTTTCGGTCGTTTAGTGAACAGGCAAGTCACATGTTTCCTGTTTGGGGCTCAACAATCTGTGCCCAAGGCTCTACTTTTACCATAACAAACACTCATTATAAATGGTGCGTGCGCAGTAGACCCCCTCCAATAGAAGAGATAGGAGAGCCTTGGGGCACTGCCCACAGGAGGAAACGTCACACCCCGAAAAGAATCAAGACCTCTTTCCTTTTTGTAAAGGGTTATTTCATATTTGGTTATGTGGGATTGGTAATGAGAAAATATGAATTAATAAGATTTTAAAGTGTATTGCATTTGAGCATGTGGAACTAATAGTGGGACCTAACTTTAGAAGTGCGTTTTTTTTTTTCACATTATTTTATTTTATTTTATTATATATGTTTGTATACATGTATGCATGTATGTGTATATGAATATATATGTGTGTATGTATGTATGTGTGTGTGTGTAAATATATATATATATATATATATGTGTGTGTGTGTGTGTGTGTGTGTATGTATATATATACTTTTTTTTTTAAATATTTTTTTGTTTGGTTTATTGATTTTTTTTTTTTAATTTAATTTTTTTCTCTTTTTTTCATTTTTATTCTTTGTTTTTTTTTGTTTATTTTTGTGTGTATATATGTGTATGTGTGTGCATATGTATATGTATGTCTGTATGCATGTTTTTGTTTTGTTTTTTCCCCCTCACACCTCCCTCCTTCAGGTCATTAAAGTGATTGTATGAAGGTGTGCAACTCACTAGTGAAAAAAGCCCTGATGAAGACAAGAGGTCACAACGCGTTGGCTGTATTTTAAAGACTGTCATGAATTAATAAAGGCATTTTATTTTTACACAAATCCCACAGTGTGCTTTGGATATATTTTTTGAAATCTAGCATACTAATCTGGATTTTTTTTGACTCTAAAGAATCAAGACCTTCCTCAGAAATGGAATCAGGAAATAGGACCAGAAGTAATACTACCGCACTGAGATGAAGTTGCTCAATGGCTCAGTGGTTAACACAACAGGCTTTGATGTAGGGGTTAGGGGATCTATTCCTGGCATGAGTGGTATCAATGATATGTTTTAACCCTTATGCTGATTTCCTATTTTTTTAATGCCATATGATCTACCGTGACTACCTTCACCCCTGGTCTAAATGCACTGTCTATACCATCAGTGGAAATGACACTGTCAGGGACCTGACTGAAAACACATACTGTGTATTTTTATTGTAATTCAAATTAATATTTTAGTGGTGCATGTAGTTTGATATACAGTTGTGGAAAAAATTATTATACCACCCTTGTTTTCTTCAATTTCTTGTTCATTTTAAGGCCTGGTACAATTACCAGTACATTTGTTTGGACAAATATAATGATAACAACAAAACTAGCTCATGAGAGTTTAATTTCAGACCTGATATCTAGCCATTTTCCATGTTTTCTTGATAATAACCAAAATAACTTAAGTTCTTTCATTGTACTGACAAAAACAGTGCTTTTAGGCATTTGATGTTTTCTTTTCTGTCTGTTTTAGTCACATGATACACACAGGAGTTAGTACTTGATTGCATAACCACTGTTTTTGATTACTTTCGATGGTCTAATAATTTTTTCCCTGACGGTATCCTAGTGGTGATATGTGGTTATAGTGCAGCTGAAAACTAACTTGGATACTGCAATTATTTCACCAGCCGCCACTGATAATAATTGCTCCATTGTGATACCTTCTAATTAAATAGCATGAAGTACTTTTTCTGTTATGTACTATGTGTGACCTGTGAATGACCAAATCTGAAAGTAGTTTTTAAAGCAAAGAAACTCTAACAGGAATATTAAATGGGACAGTTGCATTGAATGATAAGAATAAACTGCGTTAATGCCAAGCCTGTTATGTCTTCATGTCAGAATGTTACAAAAACTGACAAGAGACAGTGCCAAGACGAAATTTAAAAAAAAAAAAAAAAAAGAGTCATTTCAACTTGGGACAGTGCTGCTGTAGTGATGTCTCAGCTGAACCACATCTGACACCTTTCTTCAGGGATCTGCATTTACACTGCAGTCACCGTGGTAACACTTACTTTCTCTGTGTCGCCATGGGAACACAGCCCAGGATTATTCACTTTGCGGCCACACACATACAGAGAATCACATACATAGGGAAAAGCTGAGCAAAGTCAGCGACCCTGGGGGGGGGGGACGTGCATCTGCAGCACACACATGACACACCACATGAAAATTCACACGCAGATGTACACAGTGACTTCACCCACGCGGTGAATAGTGACATGATCACCGTGTTGTATAACCTAAGTGGAAAGGAGAGGAGTGTGTACAGTGAGAGTGTCTGTGTGAGGAAGAGGAAGAAGGGGGAAGCTGCGAAAATTTGGGGTAAAGGTTACGTAGATGGGGGGTAGGATATGGAAGAGTGTGTTTGTGTGGGCGGATAATGCTGATGACAGTGAGATGTGATGGAGTTAGCAGATTAGCTTGACGGGATGAATAACAATAAGTGGATTACATAACACCTGTGTTACCTACATTTGTTATTCATGTCCTAAGCCATCCTTGAATGTACAATAGTGGGTGTTGTTTGTGTTTGTGTGATCGCACAAGCGCATAATAACGCAGTTTGAGTACCAGACATGTCAGGAAATCTGCATTGTCCTTGTGTGTCCTTAGGTTTATAGGAGTGTGAAGCTGTAATTTCACGTGCATGCTACCTGAATAAGAGTGCGTAGTGACTCCACATATGACTGCTCTGTGTCCAGGAGAGTCATCATCACATGTTTCCTCATGTCCTGCGAAGACAGAAGGGAGAAAATATCAAATCAATATGATGATTTTGTATAGGTGCAGAATAATAGTTCAAAATGTGACTTAGGAAAACCCTCCAGAACCCCTCTGTGTTTTCAAGGTCAGAGTACCTGATAAGGCTAAGAAATAAAACCAGAGTCTTCCCTGACATTATACAGATTAAACACAGTGCACAAGCTGTTTTGGGTGCCACCTAAGCCAAATTAAAATCAGCATGGAGCATCAAAACTTAATCGACCTTGCCCAGAGCTGATCCCTAGTGGACTTTCTTAACAAGCTCTATTTTGAGGCTTTTTTTATCTGCTTTGTGAGGAAAACACCAGAACCCAAACAGCAGGGAAAACAATAAACATAAATGGCACAACATCACTGTCCTAAATAGAAATGTCATGGTCGATAAATTCCAAGTCTGCAAACCCACATGCACATGCCGCAGACCAGCAGGGGGCAGCAATGTGCCAGTGTAGTGTTTAGTCTCCTGAATCCACAAAGAAGAAGAATGCTACCCCTTTTTATTGTTTATATTGGTTTGTTTGACCTTAGATTTGTGAAATGTTGCATTGTTTACCATATGCTGACAATAAAGAGTAATATTCTATATATTTCTGTATTAAACATGGGTTAAAAGGCATAGGCTGAAGCAACAGCTTATTTATGCCAACGCTATTTACAAGAAGGAAAGGCGCAGAAACAAAACAAGACAACAAGATGGCACAGTATTAAATTATAATATAAACAAAACAAATGATATAATCTAAGATAAGCTCTAAAGACTGGTTTATTAAAACCACAATCAACATTTTCTTGTATTTTCACTCGTAACATCAAATGTCCCTCAAATCTCCTATAACACCCATTCCTCGTTCCTGATCCTCCAGACTCCCTGCAGAGTAGTTTCGATGAGATTATGAGCCTATGAGGCCAGAAAGTCCATGAAAAACAATGACTGCAGTTCACCAGAACAGTGACACATGATATTTAGATGCAAAAGCAGTTTCACAAACATACAAATGAAAGGTGGATGGTTGCACACACAGAGCGGAACAACCCATAATTTATATTTGACGTTAATTCAAAAGATAATCTGTGACCTTATTTCAGATTTTACAACAGGGATGATTTGTTTTCACAGTAAAAGACATTTGACAGGGATGTAGGAGGACACCAGGGGCAGTTTTCGGATCATGGAACATCTCAGATATATTATCTCAGGGGTCCCGAGGGAGAATCCCAAAATATTCTGGTGGCAAATACGACTCTGCATGTAACCACGACGTCTCTGTGCCTTTCACACTCGCACATATACAGGCCACATAAACACACAGAGGAGGGTTTTTTTTCCCTTTTCCCCTGCTCCCCTCTGCCAGCACCACTGTGCCCTATAAATAACTGAAACAATAAGTTCCCAGAAAGGCCATGTTTAGTGTTGTGCATCCCAGGGGCACTGTGGGGTACCACCAGAGGGTGAAAGGTGGCGTGTGGAGGAGTGTATGCAAATATCTGTGTGAGAGAGGAAGAGGTGATGTCAGTGGAAAACCTGTTTTTTATTAGGGAAAAGGGCAAAAAAAATTCTGTAAAATGTCCTTACACTTTTCTTTGCAATAAATATTTTAAAAAGACGTTGATTTTTACACAACACTAGTGACGTCTTTTTATGCCAAATAATGTAGTTTAATATGAGCTGCTGGTCCTTCACAGCGGGAGGGAAGCGCTCGAAGTGTAGTCTAATTTTACACCAAAGCACAAACACAATGGAGTGTGGGGAATAAATACAAGACTTAACATGGCTAAAGAAGGCAACACACAATAACACAGTAATCATCCATTTATACTCCCTAATTATAATCCAGAGAAGACTTCTCATATGTACAAAATACACTCTGTTCCAGCAAGTAGCAGTATTCCTTAAGTTTTATATGGAGAGACACACAAACTTATGACTATTGATTTTTTGTCATCTGGAAATTCTATTAAATATTTAAGAAAAACGATTCATGTGTAGTTGGCCGTGGATGTAATGCTGAACACTGTGTTATGCCAAGGGAACATTTTCCACACAATGAAGTTTGCATCCTAAAATCTAAATGATTTGGCTCCGTGCCTTACACTAATCATTCTATTTTGTTGTTGAACTCATTAGTCTGCAACCAAATATAAACATGTCAACAATAGCCAACTAGATGTTCAGTACTCCATGTGATTTCACATTAATTTGGGTTTTGGAATAAACTTACAATGAATCCACTATAGCATAGTTAATGCACCTGGGACTGGGCTTGGACAAAGTGTGCACTGTGTGAATATTGTGCAGTTACTGATATGCTCTTGTTAGAGCTGTTTAATATAACATAAAATATTCTGTTTGTAATTTTGACTGACCATATAATTATTTAGGCCTATGCAAAAAAAAAAAAAATGTTCACACCAGAACAAATTACTGTGGTCATTTTTGATTGATTTTATTTTACACTGTTAATAGATGATTAGAAATACTTGTTAAATGATCAAAATCAATTTCCATTAACAGATCATAATTTAAAATGCATGATGGATGTCCAAATAAAGAGCTCTGATTTTATTTGTAAGATATCAGTTGTAGAGACATGGACTGAATTTATTCACAGCTACTGACTGACATGTCAGTGTGGATATATGTGACCACTAGAGGGAGTAGTGAGTCACTCTGCTGGTCTCCCATGGTGAGAAAAACTAATGCCATGGATGAGAACCACCAAGAAACAACTTTCAAAGCCAAAGAAAGTGATAAAAAAGAAAAAGCACTGTTTTCACAAATGGACACAGTTCTAATGGAAAAGACGCTGAAATCACAGCATTTCTTCTGTTATGTTGTCATTGTTATGTTCACCATTTGTTGATCCACAGTTCAGATGAAACTGTGACAGTTCTGACCTTTTTCAGATGATTCTAAACAGATGTTTGGTGCAGTGTAGTTTCACTGTGGTTGTTTTCATTCTAAAAACAGAGCTATAATGTAAACTATCATGAAGACATCAGATATTTTTAACTACTGAGAATTTGTTTGAAGGAGGAAACACAATGATACCACAAATGTGTGTAAAGAGTTCACATATTTTATTCTTTGAGTGGTATACAGTCGTGGAAAAAATTATTAGACCATCAAAAGTCCTCAGAAACAATGGTTATGGAATCAAGTACTAACTCCTGTGTGTATCATGTGACTCAAACAGACAGAAAAGAAAACATGGAATGTCTTAAAGCACTGTTTTTGTCAGTACTGAAGTGATTTAGGTTATTTACAAGAAAACATGGAAAATGGCTAGATATCAGCTCTGAAATTAAACTCTTATGAGCTATTTTTGTCGTTATCATTATATTTGTCCAAACAAATGCACCTTTAGTTGTACCAGGCATTAAAATGAACAAAAAATTGAAGAAAACAAGGGGTGGTCTAGTATTTTTTCCGCCACTGTAATCTGTGGAGATGTAACATGAATTCATTAGTATTTCAGTAGCTGTGAGTGTGTTCTGGAACATGACCTCCCCCTGTTGCTGACACTTTGGAATATCCATACTACACCTAACCCCTTTATCAAACACTAAATGCATTTGCTTCATGGTTCGGTGCATGTTTGCCTCCTGGGATGCAGTACAGTGTAATGTACAACGCACTTCATTAAAGCAGGACTTCTCTGGCCTCTACAACACTTCTAGACAAACTAACTCAATGCATTGAACACAAGGACACAGCAGCCTCTGCAAGAAAGTCTGATGCAAATTCAACTTCATTTAGCATAATCAAATTAATGAATGCACACCCGCTCTCTCACTCTTACGACAGCTTAATTGGGATTCATTATTTGGATGTCAACCTGATGAAAACAAGCACAAACTTCTGAGGTCGGCTGATTTTGCTTAAGCGTAGGTAAATTAAGGAAAGAACACACGCGTGCAATGGTGGGAGAGTGACTGATCATCTAAAACACACTCAGTAGTCATTCTGTGCTTAGGTGCTGAAGAAACAGAAGAAAAAGAAGACAGGGATTAGTATGTTTGTGTGACAATGAGGTGAAACAAGATGGGAAGTTCCCTCAAGACTGGAATGATCCTCTGAGCTGTTCCTGTCGTCTTATTAGATTTCCCCCTCCTCTCTCTCTCTCTCTCTCTCTCTCTCACACACACACACATCTCAGAACATGGTGAAATAATGATAGGAATGCTAGTTTCATTTCGCTGACAGGGTTACCATAGTAACCCCAGCTGAGAGGCTGAAAGGTCACAGGACAGGCTGGGTCCACACGGCGAAGCCAACACTCAGTCCAGACCACCTCAGTCCAGTCTGAGACCAGCTTTAGACCGGAAAGTTCCCTAAAAACAATGGGTAAACACTTTGACTGTAGTACTATAACGACACATGGTGAATCACTGTATGCTTTGTCATTGTTCTGTTCTGTCCGACACACGCAGCAGCAGCCCACTCTCTTTACTCATGCTGTTTAGTTGTTGATAGTTAATGGCTCGGAATGTTGTTTCTATATTTGATATGGAGCGAAAGACATATCTGACGCAGATGCAGAACGCAATCACACAACCCACATAGTGAGCCCAACGTACATGAAAGATAAAATAAAGGAAAATAACGGTCAAATGGACGCACAAACATCCATCACAATTACAGCCTGAGTTCTTCTTTCAAATAGAGAAACTGCTGTCAGAAAGGTACATGTTGTTGTTCTCATAATGTACAGACGGGCGGGGTGGGGTGGGGTGGGGGGGGTGGGGTGTCAAGCATACGGCCTGTGGGCCAAAACCAGCCCGCCACAGATTACAATTCGGCCCAGCAAAATAACAGTGAGGGGCGTCAAACTCCTTTTCACCCAATTTGATCAGAAGTGGATCAGACCAGCAAAATAATAGCAGAATAACCTATAAATAATGACAACTCCAGATTCCAAAACACAAAATATTAACAATATTATGCCTGTTACTAAATGTTTTGTGCCTTTGTAGATCGAATGTGATCTGTAATGCGCATGTAGAAATGATATATTGTTAAAATTGCACTTATTTTCTTAAGAAACTTCAGGTTATTCATTATTTTTTGCGAAAGGAATGTTTATAAATGTCTGCATTTTTATTTTTTTTTTGCACTGAAACAAAGAAAAAATGTTATATATTAATCAATTAGTCAATATTTATAGGTTATTATCTACTATTTTACTGGTCCGGCCCACTTAAGGTCATTCTGGGCTGAACTAAAATGATGTACAGTATGATTCACTGTTCCTGATAGTACAGAGATAGAACGACAATACAAATGAAGACCAAAAGCAGTGAATTGAATTGTTAGACAAACACTGATTATGTAAATGCTTGTCTTCCATAGGTTGTATATACGTTTTATTTTCTTTTTTATTTGTTTGTATGATTTTCATCCCACTTCTTTACTTCTTTATATATGACTGATTAAACAAACTGCATTGTACTCTACCTCTTAAGTGGAAGCTCCTGAGAGAACTATGTGTACAGGTGTGTGATACAGCACAATATGTTCTCATACGGTCCGTCCCTCTGAAAGCTCTGCTGTCTTAATAATACTGTGGACATCTGGGGGGGGGGGATAAATGTATTCTTCACAAGTAGAGCTGCAGATATAATCAAATCGAACTGCAATCACAGTGTCAGCCTGCGCAATTAAAGAACCACAAAAGGCTGCAATGTAAAGGTCCAGCATGTGTCTAGTGTAGATACTGTATAAAACATATAACATCTGCTCAAAACTCACCACATTTTTCAACTAGTCTGAGTATTTCAGTTGGAAAAATATGCACAGTAATCTGAATATTTCAATCCTAGAATATTGTTCTAAAAATAATTTTTGTTTATTTCCAGTGTCTGTGTGTTTCAGGTCTTCAAACAGTGCAGATACATAATGAATTTTTCTGTCATTCAGGACCATTCTTAAAACATTCAGTAGTTTCCTTCTAAAAAGCAAACAGAACCAGAAAATCACAAAACATTACTTTATCCAATCCATTCTTTTTTTTGTTATTTTCTGATGCATTGATTGTTGTGAATTGCTGCTGTTTTTGTGTTGCGGCTACAAAACACTTTCACCGGCAAACACTGAGATTGAAGAAACGGCACTGAACAAGTGTAACTAAATGTAATTTTGTTTCTATTACTGGTAAGAAAAGTGTTTTATATTCCCCCACTTGTCTTATAAAATACCACAGGTGCTTTCAATTTTGTGTGCTATCAAATATTTGGGAAAGGTTTCTTTCATCGGTGACCTTGTCCACCGGCAAAATGAAAGCGCAGTCGCAGAATGCAGCTGCAACATTTGAACTTATGGAACAGAAAACTCCTCGTGCAATTATCAGTAACAAATTCAGGTTTGTATCTGTTTATGTTAATCTGTTTCTACGCTAGTAAAATGTCAGACTCAAAGTGCCTGAACACCCACACACATGTTTATAATTTTCAGCTAATAAGACATCTGCTCATCTAGAAAGAGCAGAGGTATGTTTAAAATGGCAGAAAAGTGCTAAAATAAGGTTAGTCACAAGTAGGTTTTTAACTACAGGCTGTTACACAAATGACTAATACACACTGTTTATGTAATAGCATTTAACTGGATAAGATACAGATTCTGTAAATTTGCAGTTTGGGATAAATAAAGTGCATCTATATATCTACAGTTGCAGAAAAAATTATTAGACCATCAAAAGTCATCAGAAACAATGGTTATGCAATCAAGTACTAACTCCTGTGTGTATCATGTGACTAAAACAGACAGAAAAGAAAACATGGAATTCCTAAAAGCACTGTTTTTGTCAGTACAATGCTATAGATATTGATGAAAGAACTAAAGTGATTTTGGTTATTATCAAGAAAACATGGAAAATGACTAGATATCAGCTCTGAAATTAAACTCTTATGAGCTATTTTTGTTGTTATTATTATATTTGTCCAAACAAATGCACCTTTAAATGTACCAGGCATTAAAATGAACAAGAAACTGGGCCAATAATTTTTCCACGACTGTATCTATCCATCTTTCCATAAAAACAACTGCATCATTTTACCAGATCATGTGTTTCTTAAACTATGAGCTGAACTTATTCCCCTGAAAGCCTCAATAATAGAGACAAAGCTCTGTCTCCTCTCCTCCATGTCATCACACCTCCCCTATCTCCTCGGCCTGGATCCCCCCCCCCCTCACTTCCTCCCCTCCCAGATGACTGTATCCCATGGCAACAGCCTGGCGAAAGCAGAAGCAACAGCCATGGCAGCAGCAACAGGCTGCCTCTTAATCCAAACAGGGAGCATCTCCGTTCCGTCTCCATCCCCTTCTCCTTCCATTATTCAGCCATGCGCAATCTATAAAAGCCCCAGATTGATGGCGGCCCCGTGAGTGGACTCTCACACTTCACATCCCACCTGCCTTCTGCATGTGAACAGACTTATGTAATTCAGCCATGCACATGAAGGGAGGAGTGCGGGGTATATGTATGTGTCTGTATTCACTCACTAATTGTCATTTGCAGGCCACAGACTGCTGTGACCTAGTCCACACTGATCGATAACTTTCTCTCTCCTTCATACACGCACACATTATTGATCCAGCTCACAACTCCTCCATCATCATCATCATCATCATCATCATCATCATTTCTCCCATTACGCTCATCTTTAAACTTATAATACTTCTCACTTGAGTCGATAAATTCACCAATGTTAGGGTTTATTAAGCCTGATTTACATTCATTTTAATATATTTTCCAATTGTTTGCATGTATGTAGGTGTGCATATTTATACACATATGTATCTTTATATTTAGTCTTTTTCATGATTTATCTTTGAGTTTTAATATGTTGCTTTTTTATTTGATTGTTTTCTTTCTAATGTGAAGCATTATGTATTTTTAAAATATTTCTAATTTTATGAATCCTAGTATGTTACATCTTACCCAGGGGCAAGAGTTGAAAAATAGCTTTTTTGCTAATACTGGCACATTTACAGAAATGTTCATTAATGTGTACTGTCCCTGCTAAATAAACAAATAAATAAATGTACTGTCTACATTGAAACCTGCTTTACAAATAAATAAAAGAAATAATAGTAAAATGATTGTTTTTCAGACTGTTTTCTATATATGAACTTAGTGATCTTGAGTTGTACCGTATGTGTCAGTGAAGACACTTCTAACATAACTACGCAGAAATCCCCAACATAAGTTGTGAGGAAGAAGAAATGTAGCTGTGTTCTTGTGGAGACTTAGTGGACACTCCCACACATACACTTCAATCCTTGGCGTGGATTAACAGGCCGGGTGTTAAGATTAGCAGAACTACAGCAACTATGTTATGTCTATGTGTGAGCGAGTGCTTTCACACATGTATGACTGTAATCCAAAGTATGTTTGTTGACTGCGCTCCCACTCACACCTTAAGTTCACCACTCAAACATGGGAAACACTCAAGGAAACACTGGTGGAGACAATTTCTGTGAAGATTAAAATAGAAATAATGACAATGACAATACACTTAGTAAATGTATGATGGAAAGACTGGACAGTGAGCGTGCAGATGGACGCAGACGCTGAATAGAGGTGTTTGTGGTGGTGTGACGGTAGGTGTTGGAGCTAATTATATGATTCAGTCAGCTCTAATTGTATTATAGATAGGCATGAGGGGGGAGACAGAGAAGAGGATCTGAAGAAAAGGACGTTATCTAAAGGAGACTGACCCATTAAAGAAAGGAATGAGAAGCTGGACATAAACAGCACATGAGGAGGGGAAAAAAAAGTGAGAGAAGGAGTGAAAAAAGTGGATTAATAATAAAAAAAAAAAAAAAAATGCAACTTGATGGAGGGGAATTTAAGCTGATTTGGACAGGGATGGGACACTTTCATAAACACAAACATCTACCTCTCCGTTAGACTGAGGGCTTCCTGCGCAAAGTCCATTCCCATTCAAATTCCCATTCCCGTTCCTGAACTGATCCACAGCGTCCCTCTCCACCACTTCTTCACCTCCACCGCTGTCTCTTTCTCCTCCGCCTACTTCATCTCCTGTGTTCTCTCCATTCTCATTCATTTCCTCCAGAGCGATGCTGAACTGGGCTAGGGTTCGAACCATTTGCAGCATACGGAACAGCCCGTGTGCCCTCGCGCACACTCATAAACACACAGGAGAAACACTCTTCGTCTTCTTCACAGAAAGTCCGTCTTCATGTCCACACAATTTAAAAAAAAAAAAACAGACAAACCTGAGGGTAGGTTCAGACAGAAGGAGCACCACCTTTACTCAACAACCTAAAATACGCATGTTCCCTCCAGCTGTTGTTCCTTTCCTTGAAACAAATGCTCTAAATTATTCAGTCCTTTAAAAGACAAATTTTCTGCTCCTCGGTGTATTCAGTGTTTTCTCCTCAGTGCGTGGCTGCGTGTGTTAAAGTGTGCGTCGGTTCTGTAGCAGGTAGGTTCTGCTGCACAGCTTGTCACCACTGTGTGTGTGTCATGCAGCGCACACACGCTATGTGGAGGCAAAACACACTTCAGCTAGATCTGAGCGCATGTCGAGGTGTGGGGACCACAGAGAGATGGGAGGTGTGTGTGTGTGAGGGTGTGTGTATGTGCCCTCCCCCTGGGTGTATATAATGAGAGACAGCAGGCAGGGCAGACGCTCACAGCGCTCAGCTCTGCTTCGCTCAGCCAGACTTGACCAATCCCTCCATAAATAATCGATGGAGCCTTCTGAGAGAGGAGAAGGGCAGGCTAAAGCTGTCATCCATCCACCTATCCATCCTTCTGTCCTGGTCTGCTCAGTGTCTGTCTGTTCCCTGCTTCACACTGTAGAATTACCTGACAGTCGTTCCATTGAGAAACACAGATGTATTTGTCTTCGTTCTACTTCTATGTGTGAAGACTTGGCAGAGCTCTGAAGGGTATCACCCACAGATAACCATGACAACCGTGAGCAGTGATGTAAGGACTGTGATTCTGATGATTTTTGCCCACTCGCAACAAATTAGGGTGGAAGTCACAGACAATATTATATTATAGATGGGCGATGGAGCCATAAATCATGGCAATCTTTTGGGGAAAAACCACAAGCCACAATCTGGATCAGAATATTTGTGCTTTCAAGTTCAGCCAAACTATAACAATGTTTCTGAAAGCTTGGGGTGTGTGCAACTACTTTTTAATGAATTACTGTTATCTGACTAGTAACTCATTTTTTAAAGATATTATTGCAATATTTTGACTGAAGATAAAGTCAAGTCCCCATTTTAATGCACATCCATCTGTTACAGCTGCTGTGTTCCCATTAATTAGACTGTGGCAGTCTAATCTATCTTACTGAAGTTTTATCATTATTTTATAATCTAACACTTAAGCATCAATCACACTGTGGATACAAGAGTTCAGAAGCTGGATCAGCAGATCATGCACTCAGGGTGATCCTTCACTGTCTGAAGTTGTTTTTTTGTTAGTCATTTCTTCAGCAGCAGCAAAACACATAACATAAAAGTTAAAGCAGACTAAAATGGAACACTTTTGTGTGTTACAAATGCTAAAGTATCAGTATAAAATGGTTTATAAACTTAAAAGCCATAGTCCAAAGTTCAGCTAACATCTGTATTAAGTGTCAGCTGAGCAGAACATTTTGGACAGCACTGTGATTTTAATGATTGATCTGTTCAATCCTTCATATGTCAGTATGAGATTGATCAAGATCTAAAACCATGACATTAACCATGCTACTGTCATGTCATTAACCAACAATAAATCCTTCAACAATACACTGTCTCTGCTAACAATATTATAATAAAAGGATTCTGTGAAATGTGATACAGCACAAGAAAATCATCTATAATAACATCATGATTTCCATGTGATTGATAGAGAAAAAAATACCCCTTAAAGCTAAAAGGGACAGTTTTCTGTATTTACTAAATATGTTGTGGTCTCAGTTTCAGGGAAATTACAAACTGGGATAAAATGACGCACAAAAAGGTGCACAGAGTTTTAGATTAGTCTAAGGCTACATTAAGACTGCAGGCAAATGTGGCCCAAATCAGATTTTTTTGCCCATGTGTGACCTGTATCTGATCTGTTAAAGACAGTTTGAACAACACAAATCTGATTTTTTCAAATTTGACCCATTCTACTTTCATATGTGGTCCTAAATCTGATACACATCTGATATTTTGCAATGCGACTTCAGTATAAACGGCCAGTTTGCATTTATCTGACCTTTACATCATTAAAATGTGACAAATGTTACAATTCTGCGTCCCAGGAGGAGGAGTGGTGGGAAGAACATATTTACTTCCATCACCACAGTGTGTGCCTGCGTGGTCACGTATTACATCAGGACCTCTATTACATGTGCAGGTCATTCATACTCAAAACTGGTAGAAGTAGCATTTAATGTCTAATATGAACAAGCACACAAAAAAATTGGATTTCACCAAAAAATCTAAATGGTGCATTAAGACCTGCTGTCTGAACGTAGCCTTAGGTAACACACACATCTGACTGTAACTTCAGTGCATGCCATGGATTTTCATAAAAATACCAGTATTTAATGATCAATGGACAAGTAAAATGATAAATATCTGAGGTATTTTATCCTATCCCTGCTACAAATTACACATACTTTTGCACTCAAAATGGAAATACAAGGAAACTTTTGTCACCACAACTTTCATTTTTAGTTCTTGTTTTAGTGCTTTCATTTATTTGGATGGGAATTTACATTATTACTGTATGGTTGTGGTGCATCTCTCAAGCTCTCAAAAGTGCTTGCCACTCCTTTATTAAACCTAAAGACACCGAGCTGAAAGTACAGTCCTTTAAGAAGCAGCAGATATACATGAAGAGACAAACTGAAAATAAAGACATTTAAGCTGAGAGATGAGAGGAACAATAGGGTTTTATGTGAATTTGAGTGCACACACACATTGAGTAAAAGTTGTGAAGAGAGCAGACATTTCACCGTAGTTTTAATTAAAAAGTTGTATATGTGGAAGAGAGCATGAGCCGGGCATGGGTATTAAATAAATAGTAAAATATGAAACACTTCCGTAGAACTATGTAAACACTGATAGCCTATAAAGTCAAAAGCTCTGTGGGGGCTTTAGTCCCATTAAAGCCAAACAGACTTCAGTCTCTTTCTCTCTGGCAAAGATCAGATGGTGATATCAACAAAAGGTCACTAAAGGGCATTTAAAGGTCGAGCTCGTGGCAGGAAATTGGTCTTTAATCCTTGTTGCCATAGAAACAATAGATGGTTTTGAAGGTCTGGTGACTGAGATCAGGGATGACAATCTCTGAGGCATGTTCTGAGCCGGACAACAGACATTTAAGCAAATATTCTCTCACTCTGCCTTATTTTACTTTCTTTAACTTTTAATGGGTCGACACTTAAAAATGTATGAGCTGAGTAACACGAAAGTTTGGTGCTACTTTAGTTTAGTGCCTCTGAATGAAACGACAAATGTGTAAAGAAAAGTGTGTCAGTATGCACTCTGTAAACAAAAGACGGGAAATATTAGAAGAGTTTCATTTTCTCATATAAACCTTCTTTTAACACATACAGAACTATGGAGACAAGCTTGAATAAAATCTGTTATTGAAGATTTGTGGCACAAAGGTGTAATGTATACGGAACTGGTCGGTATTTGTTTTGTTCTTTTGTTGGAATTGTGTGTGAGTAGGAACATTACAGAATAGCAACAGTCTCACCTTAAACCTACAAAGAGCACACAAGTCACAATCACCCCATGACCAGTTACATCAGCATCCACAGCATCTTGTTTCCATAGCAACATTCACATCCTTAGCACTTCCTGTCCAGTTTTAGACTAATCCAGTTGCTAGGTAATGAAGGAAAAAAAGTCTTTGTCTGTGTATGTCTGTGTGTGCATTTCAACATGTGAACATGAACACACACACATGCAGAAACAGTGGGCAGCCTGGAGATAAGAGCGTTCTCCCTGAATGAGTTACCAGCTCACAGGAGGCTGACCCAGATTTTTAGAGTGGTGTTCATTCACACACACACACACACACACACACACACACACACACACACACACACACACACTCACGCACACACACACGATCCCCACAGTCTGCAGCTACATGACCAGCCTCAGGTCTTTCCCTCTTTTTCTAAGATCTATCTTCAATAATAATAATAATAATAATAATAATAATAATAATAATAATAATAATAATAATAATACAGGGACAACCATGATCCACACTTAATCACACCTGTTCATTGTAAATATTATAGTCAAACACATGATGGTAAACAAAAATGTAATCTTCGGACTACGGCTCTGATAAAGGAAAATGGCAAATATTAGGCTTCTCACTTACTAATGATGAGTAAAAATAATGAGTGAATGACAATAAGTGTGGGATTTATTGATTACTTTAATTTTGCTGTTCATTTCTTACCTCTACCACCTGTTTGTTACTATCTTTAGCTGATCATTTTCTGTATAAACCAGGAACTGTATCTAAGCCTACACTAGTCACAAATTTACCTCATGGGAAAATGACAATTTCACCAAAACTCTTGTTTTTCAATTAAAAGTTTTTGAGCTGGCAAGAGGTGGTTTTTCAGTAGGGATGCACCAATACCACTTTTTTCCAGACCGAGTACAAGTACAAGTACTTACATTTGAGTACTTGCCGATACCGAGTACCAATACTAGTACTTAATAATCCCATTCCAGTTCTTAGTTCCTTTTGTAAATGTGCTTTACTGTCGTTGTCATTAGTCTGACTGGAACAAAGTGCTGCTACTGACATTTAATGTGTTGGAATGAGCGTTTCTCAATTAATCCACCAGAGGGTGCTGCTCTTAAATAACCATACTGGCGGAATACCATGAAGGTGAGTAAATTTTTTTGAGAAGAAGAAAGTCAGTATTGACAAACATGGAGACGACAGAGGTAACACTAATGTGATACTAATATTGCAGCGTTTTTGCTGGTAAGGTTTAAAAGCTTAGCTTCAGCAGGTAGAGAAAAGAGAAATGAGCGATAAGTTTCATTTTCACTTCCGCTGGTGGCGGTCTGCACTGCTCCGTACCCCCATAGTATTATAAGTAGGATGTAAACCGGCCCAGCCCTGGGTAGTTGTCCTACATACGTCAGTAGTTTTTCTCTAACTCACACAGTGGCTCTTTGAACAGATCCTCTACCTCCACAGTTCTTGCTGGTATTCTCCGTCTGGGTACGCATCCTCCAGCACCTGGAAAACAGATGGAATGTATGCAGAGGACGGACAGAACGCTGCGTCCGTATCTGTCTGTGTCTTTAACGTTACTTGCAGTCAGCGTTACTTTTATCACCATCATTTATTTTGAAAAATCTCCACACTCTTCACACATTCATCCGCTGCGTACCTGCTGCACTGAACTGTGAATGTCAATAATACCGTAATGGTGCAGTTGTATCGGATTACTTTTATGAGTATGAGTACAAGTACACATACTGAGTATCATAGCTGATGCCCAATACTTATATCAGAATCGGTGCATCCCTATTTTTTGGGGATAGCGAAATTGGTATATCATGCAAAACTGCAATGGAAAGACCTTTTTCTGCAACTAGAGTCACGTGATAAAAAAAACGGATGTTGACAAACATTACAAGCAAAGAAGAAGAGTTTTAAAAGAAACATGGCGTGGTATGTGTGGACACACCAGGAAACCAAATAATTTTTTAATTTAGTACGGGATAGAGGGGTAATATATAATAATAATGAATATATCTGTAAATCAACAAGATATTTAGGTTTGTTGCCATGTTTATGGAATGATTTCTTGTGTCATCTCGCGATAATAAACAAATCATCAAATTTGTGACTGAATGGAAAAACCAACACTTAGCACTTCTGTTTTTTCGACATTTAGTAAATATCTGTAAAGTTTTGTGCATATGTCCAATGGAAAAGCCACTACTAACTCTAAAGTCACACACACACACACACACACACACACACACACACACACAGTATTTCATTTACCGGTCTAAGCATTGGTTACAAAATGTATTTGCTGTGACATTATTTATGTCACGCAATGCTTATGCAATGTCATAATAAATTTCACAACATTTATTTCCATCTTTCCTGAACGACTGTTACCCAATTTGAGTCAGATGAATCCTGGTATTTTCATCTTGGAATAGGTCTGTGTCATCAGTGAAGAAAATAATCCACTAATGTTCAGATCTGGTCATTCAGTACATTCCGCTTCAGCCGACCTCCTTTAATGGACGAATAATGTTGCTGAACCTAAACCTGACCAACTGAATCAACCCCAGACCATGACACTGCCCCCACAGGCTTGTACAATAGGCACGAGGCATGATGGGTAATCACTTCATCCACCTCTCTTCACATTCTGATGCACCCATCACTCTGGAACAGGGTCAATCTGGACTCATCAGACCACATGACCTTTTTCCACTGAAACAGTCTAATCCACAGGTGTCAAACATGCGGCCTGGGGGCCAAATCTGGCCCACCAAAGGTTTCAGTCCGGCCCTTGGGATGAAATTGTGAAATGCAAAAATTACGCAAAGATATTAACAATCCTTTTAGTTTAGGTTCCACATTCAGACCAATTCAATCTCCAGCAGGACCAGTAAAATACTATCATAATAACATAAAAACAATGATAACTCCAATTTTTTTCTCTTTGTAAATGTAAATATTTTCATGTATTTACACTAAAACGAAGAATAATTTTGCAAAAAATGTGAATAACCTGAACAAATATGAACAATCTGAAATGTCTTAAGAAAAAGTAAGTACAATTTTAATAATATTCTGTCTGTTATTAAATGTTTTGTGTATTTGTAGATCCACTGTGATCTGTAAGTTATAATGTACATGTGGAAATGATAAACTGAGACAGAATATTGTTAAAATTATACTTATTTTTTCAGTTTGTTCATGTTATTCACATCTTTTGAAAGGATAGTTTGTAGATGTAAACCTTTTCATAATGTAAATTGACATTTTCGCTCTTAAACATAGAGAAAAGTTTGGAGTTGACATTATTTAGATAATTATTATATTATTATTTCACTGGTTCGGCCCACTTCAGATCAAATTTAGCTGAATGTGGCCCCTGAACTAAAATGAGTTCAACACCCCTGGTCTAATGTTTATGCTCTCTACCAAAATAATGGACGTTTACGAAATAAGACTCACTGCATGTGTTAGGGTTAAATAATTCGTATCAACTGAAACATATTAATCACTACAGTATTTATCCAATGAAATGTTCTGAACTATTTGCTTTGTTAAAACCATGGGGTGACTTTTGCTCTGTTTTTGATTCTGATGCAGTGATCCAGATTTGCTTACTTATTCAAATATATTGTCTAGTAAATGCGCTAAATCCTGATATGCATGTATTTTCAGTGTCTGAGCGGATGAGTGTGGGGGATTTATCAGCATTTAAAAATCCACCTCTTCTTCATCTGTGGCCTTTTCACCAGCCTGAAATGATCCAAAAAGCTAAATTTAGATTTCTGCAGAATCAGATGCTTATATTCACATGTATCAACACCTACAGTCAAAAGCACTGCAGAACAACACAACTTGAATAAATAAACATATGCGGCGGCTGATGAGTGGGCTGAATCTGCAGCCATGGTTCAGCCACTTATTTCCTCCCTACCCTGTGTAGAAATGCATGTACGGTACAATTCTTGCTCATCCGCCCCATCTGGCCATGTTCCAGAGTGTTACTAAGTGCTGCTAAATGACAGCTGATGCGACATCCGTATCAAAGCATCTAAAGCCAATATCGCCGCAAATTGTAAGTCAGGCTCAAGTCGGTCTGTGGGTAAACATGTAGGAGGAATGATGGCACCTGTCAACACAACCCAGTGATCACCAGGTGTGTGTGTTTTAATCTGAGAGAGAGGGAGAGTGAAACCTAAGGAGTCGCGGACGCATGACTGCCCAAACACATCAAAACAGATTTCTCATCACACACCTGTGCATGCATACGGTTAGTACAGCTCAGACCGCCGCTAGTGTTTGTCCATCTGGTGTTCCTCACAACATCGCTCACAGGCAAACAAACTCACACACATGACACTGGAAAACATAATAAAATGTAGGAGTGCAAAATAAAAGTCATTCAGGCGCGGATGTGTGTTTGAGAGTGTGCAGGTGGTGGTAGTAGCCCACGTCAGAGCAGAGTAATAGGATACTGAGAGATCATGGCTGATATTGTTTGTGAGGTCTAGATTACACCCACAACTATAAAAAAGGAAAGTTATATGGATTGAGGAGCAAAAAAAAGTCACATAAATGCCAAATAATTAAGCGTACGCACTACTAAATACATAATGAATAGAGTACTTGAAGATACAAATAGATAATAACCACAGGGGGGCAGTAGTCATATGGAAAAATCATTACAAAGAGCTTAGTGCTTTTTTCAAGGTAAAATTACAGCAACATATTTCACCTCAATATTAAATGAGAAGTAATGTCAGTGTTGGATTTAGGCTTCCTATAAACTAAAATGAATTCATCTACAACTTAATTTAATGTATTAAACATTTTAGCATTTATGGTTTGTGTTACTGTCATAATTAATGATACATGGGGTTAAAGTGAGCAGTGAGTTTTAGGTTATAGTTGAAAATATGTGTGTGAGAAAGTCACATAGTTAGTGCACAGGTAACCAGATCTACTTACGCTCCAAATACGCCCTTATGGGATGGTGTGGACTTGTGTGTTTTAGTTAGTGTGCGTGTGTGTGTGTGACAGAAAGACACACACAGAGAAGAGAGAGACATACATGTCTTGTGAAAAGAGCCTTTGTCCCTGAGAGGTGAGGCTGAGGAAAGGACACGACTGGAGCTTGAACTAATAAACATGTGCACAACATACACACACTCCTACACACACACACACACACACACGCACACACACACACACACACACACACACACACACACACATACATACTCCTGGACATATATACAGGGTGGGGAAGCAAAATTTACAATGAACATTTAGTTGTTTTTTCTCAGCAGGCACTACGTCAATTGTTTTGAAACCAAACATATATTGATGTCATAATCATACCTAACACTATTATCCATACCTTTTCAGAAACTTTTGCCCATATGAGTAATCAGGAAAGCAAATGTCAAAGAGTGTGTGATTTGCTGAATGCACTCGTCACACCAAAGGAGATTTCAAAAATAGCTGGAGTGTCCATAAAGACTGTTTATAATGGAAAGAAGAGAATGACTATGAGCAAAACTATTACGAGAAAGTCTGGAAGATACGATTAAAGAAGAATGGGAGAAGTTGTCACCCGAATATTTGAGGAACACTTACGCAAGTTTCAGGAAGCGTGTGAAGGCAGTTACTGAGAAAGAAGGAGGACACATAGAATAAAAACATTTTCTATTATGTCAATTTTCTTGTGGCAAATAAATTGTCATGACTTTCAATAAAGTAATTGGTCATACACTGTCTTTCAATCCCTGCCTCAAAATATTGTAAATTTTGCTTCCCCAACCTGTATACATATATACACATATATATATATATATATATATATATATATATATATATATGTATATACCTCCACACATGGGTACACACGTGGAGAAACATAAGATGAAATCCATCGATCAAAAGTGCTGTGTTTTGAAGAGTAAACAAACAGAATGCGAGGAAACACATACTGAGACAAACAGAAACAGAGGGAAGATTGATCACAGGAGGAGGTCAATATTTATGACAATATAGAGTATATTGTATATGTCAAACAATTTAGAACCAACTTAAAGATAAAGCAGTCACATGTATTAGTATGTATTTAGTGCTGCGTTAATTTAATTCATCAAATAAAATACTTAGTTAAGGCGTTTATTAGATTAAATGATTAAATATGAAAATAATCTGCAGATTTGTCTATAAAGAGAATAATTTACGATTGCGTAGTAACTTTGCAAAACTCCTAAATAATACCGACAAAACAAACAGATTGTAAACTCAGGCTCTTGCATTTATTTCAGTGTTAGGAATTTTATACCAAATGCAAAACAGTTGGGATATTATGCTAAGTGTGAATAAAACAGAATACAATGATTTACAAAGGTCAAACTCATTTTATTCACAGTAGAATGTAAGTCTTCCCTGCCCGCAATCCAGTTGAAAACATTTGCACATCATCAAACGAAAAAATACGACAAAGTCGACCAGTACTGTTGAGAAACTAGAACCCTATCCCAGACAATAATAGGACGACATTCCTCTCCCACAACTCCAGCAACTGGTCTCAGTTCCTAGATATTTACACACTGTTGTTAAAAGAAAAGGGGATCCTACATAGTGACCAACAACTCCTAACTTTAAGGTGACATGTTGCTGCCATCACATTAAAACTTAGTTCAATCAGTGAAAACATTCACTCAATCATTGCATTCTGATTTTATTTTACACACTGTTGCAACGTTCATGGTTTGTAGTTATAGATGACTTTCACATCCACATAGGACTGGGCCATATATAGAAATAATTTGATCAGTCAAGGCTTCCTGAAAATTGTGAAAATTGTAAAATCCAGTTTATCCATCAAAATGCAACCTGTTTGCTTGTTGTAATATATTAATTGTGGATCTGTTTCTTCTGTCATATGTGACATAGTTTTAATGAGGAAAGACATATTTTTGAGTTTTGTGTTCAGTTTTTATGACCAGAAAACAATCGATTAAAATAGTAAATCACTGACAAAATAGATTTAATTGCTTGGTTATAACACCTCTATATCCACACATGATAATCTCAGAAAGTGTCTTCTTCGAGTTGCATATAGCCTACTTCATGTTTGTGTACTGCTGTTGACATAATTTAAATATGCCATCAGACTCATGTGTGAACAGTCTACGGTCCTGAAGTGACCCGCAAGCACAGAAGACATGACATCCCATGCAGCACTCTGTGTTTATGTCAGTAAATATGGATCTTGACGGGTCCTACCTCCTCCAGCACAGAACTGTGATGCCTGTCACATTTCAACAAAGTAAAAATAGGACCAATGGCCCTGTATCTCACCAGCATGTTCTATCAACAATCAACAACAAGTTGAATTTGTGAGGTTGTCAGGCTCGCCGCTATGTTAGAGTCCTGTGGTCTTGATGCAGGAGATTAATCTACCGACAGAAGCAGGTGGTACTTTCACTGGAAGGTAACTCAACTAATTAAATGAATGGCCATTTATGACTTCCTATAAGTGCTTAACAGTAACTATATTGACATCTCTAACCATTTCCATTCTATAAGCCATTAAAATATGGCCAATTATAAGTAAAGGCAAATTTTTCTTACTTCAACAGTAAATCAAATTCAAAAACTAAAATATCACAAAACTGAACAAATTTGTAGACATTGTCCCATGGAAACTACATATAAAATTTGAAATGAATCCAAGTAGTAGTTTTGGAGAAGATTGTTGACATTTAGACATTGGTGACCATGAGTTTGACCCTTCAAGGTCAGTCAAGGTCAAAGGTCATGGACCCAAATCAAAGTCCACATGACTTCCTATTAGTGCTCAATAGTAGATCTATGATATCTGTAACCACTTCCATTCTATAAGCCATCAAAACATGGCCCGTTATAAGAAAAGGCAAATTTTTAATATTTAAAAAAAATCAAAAATCTAAATTTCTCAAAACTGTGAACAAACTTTGTAGACATTCTCCCAAGGAAGCTGTATATACAATTTGAAATGAATCCAAGCAGTGGTTTTGTCAGAGAAGATGTTTGAAGAAATTGTTAATGAAGATGATGACAAAGACGACTATGATGAGTGAAACGAAAAATGGGTTGAAATTAACAAGTTAGGTTAGTCCGGCTTCATACAGTATTTCACCACTTCATAGTTTGACCTTTTGATGCTTTTTTACAAACTTTCCTAGAGTATCTGAACTGAAACTCTGTACATGATTGACTTATCACATACTGACTTCTTTCAGAACTTCACAGAAACATTATCAGTATGTGACATTTATCCAACCAGACAGCGTTACAGTGACACACCAGGAGGAGCCTTTGATCCGTCCTACATCTACATCCTCAATTTCAGTCCTACCGCAGACTATAATCTGACATCCCATCCACTTCCTGTCCAGCAGCCTATCCCACAATGCACTGGGCTCCAGAGATAGCCATCAGCCACAGAGACTAGTCTTAACCTCAACACCGCTCCGGAAATACCTTCTCCATGTCTCTGTCTCTCCCACCCATTTTGTCCTCTCTATTGCCCTGTACCATCCCTTTTTTTTTCCTCGCTCTGTCTCTTCATTTTCTTTAAATTCCTGACAGTGTCACACGGTCATTGTCTCCGTCATACACACAACAAATCTTCATGAAATGAGACCGTACTGCCAAGAGACATCATCTGGATTTCCGTGGATGACTGCGTCTCATTACAGATGTACAGTGGTGGTCGGACGTGCTCTCACACATCCACAAGTGCAGTGTTATGTGCAATAATTTGAGGCTGGGAAGTGGGGGAGGAGATGAAGAAAAAGCAGCCAAAGACACATTCAGACGGAGAGCATTTCTAAAATTTCAGAGAGAGTTTTTTAGCCTGGCTCCCAGCAGATTGGACTGTAGTGTTATAATTAGTGCCACAACAACGAATCAATTAAATCAATCCAAACTGATTCTTAAATGAGTTGGCAATGAATTCGGCAGTCGATTCATTGGGTCTTAAGCATGTTAATATTGAGGCATGCCAGCATGAAGTGTAGTGTAACAGAGGAAAACACAGAGGAGCATGGCTAAGATTTCAGAAGCCGGGCAGCCCCGTTTGGCTGAAACATAGTGTTCCATTTATATAACAAAACTTGAATATGGAGAAAAAAATGGCCAAAATCCCACAGCGTACTACATTTCAGGCAAACTGGGCTGCTGTGGCCACTGGGAACATAATGTAAACCTATCTTAAAGGTGGGGTCTGAGATGTTTTCCTGGAGCATTTTTTACTATATTCCTTAAAGTCCCCTTCACACCCCAATTACAACTAATTAATTAAATGCTCTAACACAAAAATGAAAAAAATCAGTCACCTGTGGAATGGACAGGACTGAAAAAACACCATCCAATCATGTTGAGCTCCCACTCAAAATGATTGAACATGTCTGTCAAACTCAACTGCCATTCCCCCCTCTGTGTGTACCCCTCTTCGAGCATGAATCGCGCGTTCCCAGAGGCTGGAAGTGCTTGTACAGGAAGCGAAGCCAGAACCTGCCTATATTAGTTATATTAGGATGGAAAGTTCACCGACAAACTGTTTAGTCACTAACATAAATCAGTAGTAAATGTAACATTAGTCACATAGGTCTGAACTGGGGCTGTTCTGTAAGAGTGGGGGTGTTGGAGGAAACTGAATGAGGTATGCATGGATACGTCAGCCGGAGCCTCAGCTGGGGCCGTAGTCAGCGTCGGAGCTCCAGGCAGGGCCATACTGGACCTTAGCTGGCGACGGAGCCTCAGCCAGTGTAGGAGACAGAGCTGTGGCTGGGGCCGGGCCGTAGCCGGCGTCGGAGCCCAAGGTGGGGACGGAGCAGAGCCTCAGGCGGCAAATTGTTGCTGTGCAGCGCTCGTGAACCCTCAGGAACAAGCATTGCATGTGCCACTACTCTGGAGGTGTAGCTTTGGAGGGACGTCTGAAGAAAGGGGTTTGTACTTTTGAACTGAGTATTTTCAAAATGTAGCTTGCTCGAACCGTTTTTCTAAGATCTCATACCCCACCTTTAAGACAGCCTACATGACGTGTTTACTTTAGCCCGCTAGCTAGTTAGACACTATTGTCATAATTAGAACGTTTTCATTCATCTCCGTTTATCAGGCCACCAGACTAATGATACCTATCGTTGACTGGAACTAATACATACAAGACTAGTTTGATTAGTTTGAAGACTATAGTTTGCTAGTCTCCAGCCATAACAAGTCTTGGTAGCGGGCTAGTACTCCCTAACTATACCCAAAGCTAGTGTGTGGATGGAATCATTAGTGACTTGTGTGCAGCCTATATTCTTCGGGCTAAATATCAGATCTTTGAGAATTGAGTCTTTTGTGTTGATCCGATGAATCGATTAGTTATTAAAATAATCTACAGGTTAATCAAGTATTAAAATTGTTGTCATTTGCAGCCCTAGTTATAATAGTACAGCTTAGCCAAGGCTAAACACTACACCACCAATCTCCTTCTTGCCTTACACCCTTCTGTCCCTTTCTAGCCCCTCTTCCTGCTTTATCCTTCTTTCTCTCCATTTCCTCTCTTTATCCGTCTTTCCTCAACATTCCAGACCCCTCACGGCCTAAAATCCTAGCGTGTGTGTGCAGTGGTCTGAATGCTTGTAGAGCTATAATAAATAAAAGTGTAATATTCTAGTTTTGGACCATCGAGAGTTAAATGGACCTCAACCTTTCCAGGAAAACTGGGTCAGAGAAGAGGTGAATTGGCTGCTTGAACGCCAGGAACACTGGAACACGGTACTATTTCTCAAAGTGCTGTATCAATGCACCGCAGGCGACAAATGAGCCAGTGTGAGCTCAAACGACGAGTGGTCAGAGAACATCACACACACACACACACACACACATATACGCACACACACATATACGCACACACACACACAAACAGGGAAGTGACATAACAAAGCACCCAGACAAAAGACAGCAGATCTCATGAAAAGGTGTGACTGGGTGGAGAGTGAGTAGGGAAACACAAAGAACAAGACGGTAAGAGATATGATGCGCTAGCATTATTTAATCAGGCTTTATGGAACATTTAGGCCCAGTTCACACACTATAAAGAACAATCCAGGCAGGAAGTGTTAGTCACTGATCTGAAGTGCAGGGTGAACATGCTTTTATTTTCACATCGTAACACACTCCAGACACATACATGTATAACCTCCAATGTTTTCAGCGCATCAACTCTGACGTTTTTAAGGGGTTATGTGTAGTGTTGATACTACACATAACCCTATATATTCTATATATTCAGGGCAATACTTCTGAACATCACATACTTTCATCACAGATTTTATTATGTGCATTTATGTTTTTTTTTTGTTTTTGTTTTTTACATATTTTTACACTGACTATTTTATTCTGTCTACAAGTGCTTTATCCGTGTGTTTTTTTAGGGATCAATGCATCATCATTTCATTTTTACATTACATCTATGATGGAAATGTTTAAATAACAAAGAATCTGTATAATCTGAATAGACTCAAACTCTCAACATCCGTGGGAAGTTGAGAACCAAAACATTCCAAGAACCAAAACCACTAACAAATCAATTCTATGTATCCACAGACTGTATCA
Organism: Sphaeramia orbicularis; assembly: GCF_902148855.1. NCBI lineage: Eukaryota > Metazoa > Chordata > Actinopteri > Kurtiformes > Apogonidae > Sphaeramia > Sphaeramia orbicularis. The sequence goes on along the minus strand of NC_043969.1, from coordinate 22,952,438 downwards.
CTCACTGAATAAAGTACAAAGCTCATTGTTAACACACATCTGTATTATGGTATCATCAAGTTTTCTTCTTCACAAAAAAACTCATAGCTGGTTATTTTGACAGTTGATAAAATAACAATGTCGTATAATCTGTGATAATGTGCTGCAACAGCTGATAGTTTACATCATAGCTCTGTTAGCTTGGCTCTGTTTTAAGACAGAAAAACAGTAAAATCACAAATCACCTCCATTTTCTGTACAGTTTACGTTGACAATAGCTGCACTGAAGATCTGTTTGGAATCATTCAAATATGGTAAGAACCGTCACAGTTCAGTCTGACCCATGAATAAATAAACAACAAACTCAGCCAACATAATAACATCACATAATAACTTCATACCTTGATAACCGGTGTAGAAGAAACACTGTGATTTCAACATCAAACTCCATTCTTTTCATTTATATTTGTATCCAGTGGTGAAAACAACAGTGATTCTAGCTTTTATCACTTTGTCACTATTTGAAAAAAGTTGCTTCTTAGCCGCTCTCATCCCATCTCGTCACTTTCTGACACTTTGGTCAAAGGCGTTAGTTTTCCTTATTGGCAGATTGACTTTGTAGCTTAACTAAACACACATCTAAACACTAATGACAATTTTCAGTCATTGTTTAACATTTTAAAGTAGTAATTGTACATATAGCCCTTTAAAGCTCAGAAATGCAGGTACATGTTTTCACTGCACGTGATTGAAGAAAAGAAACTGAAACACTGAATCATGTATTAGCCACCTATATGAAAACACTGCCCACAGATCCGTTGTTGTGTGTTGCAGGTCAGTAAAAATAGAGTAAAGTTCAACTTTGGAGGAGGTGCAGCATGAATCACTGGTTGACCTCCAGCAGGCAACGGAAGGAGATACCACTGTCTTTATTTTTTTTTTTTCAAGGCTTAGACAGGATCAAAGCTCTTCATATCCTTGAATGCCAGAGGAGGAAATGTTTACTATTGACTGCCTGTCCAAGTCATAACCAATGTTCAGCTCAGCATTCACAACTCACATACAAAATGTCCACTTTTCACGTCACACCTCTGACGTCTGACCTCAGGAAACCACCTAGGACTATTCATCTGCCTCTTCTAATCAGTTTTCACTCTAGAAGAACCACTCAGAGCAACAAAAAAGTGGAAGTCAACATGAAACCCCTCAAGCAACTACTGATTTTTTTTTTTTTTTTTTAGTTTGAACAGGAAATCAGGTGAGTTGAGGGGAAATGGAGAAAAGCAGCCAGAGAAGCTACGTTGTTATTGGTCGTTTAGTTGCTATGTTACACCAGTTGCCACAGAAACATCTGAATGGAAGAGAAAGCATGAATGAAAAAAAAGAAACCACGTAGCACAGGGCACTTCGTGATTAGCACCTACACACAAACATTCAGTGTTGGGGTGCTTCACTACCACATTTGCTGTTGCGTCATGAAATCTCCTAGCGACCACATCTGCCACAATCCTAAGGAGGTCCAAGTGGATAACCAGCTAATGCATTTAATAGACAGGCCAGACATAGATATGTAACAGCAGTTTATGTAGGTCATATCAATAATAGGGCTTTGTTGTTTTAATTTTCAGACTTGGCTCTCTTTTGGGCTCATGAACACTCAAGTGTGTCTCATAAAGAGTCATTTCAGTGCAGGAACAAGTTGATACACCTGCTCATATCCGAGTCATCCACTTACATGAGTAATACAAGAACTGATAAATTACTAGTGCTTTCTTTTCCACACCAATAACCACTCGAAATGAGTCCATTTCAACTAAGATCACCTCAAATGAATAAAGTGATGCGATGAGTCAAAGGCCTGCTAAGACTGAAAAGCACTGGAACACCGAAAAATTACAACTATTTTAAGAGATGGTTCTATTCTGGGGCAAAGATCCCAGGGGTTATTTTATTTCCTCTTAGAATAGATAGCCATGAACAGGCTGATAGTGATTTAGTGTCCTCTCTTTCTTTCTTGTGGTCAATTTATAACCTCACAAACAGAATATACAACACACTGCTCTTACTCTGCATCATTTTTTGGACTGTGATGCTCAACAAGAACAGCATACAGGAGTGTCACACATCTGAGACACATGAATGTCTAAATATCTTCTGTTACAAAAGTGAATTTACAAGTGGTGCCAGGCACAACAAACTCCGCCCCTTACACATATTGTACTTTATTTTGTCATCAATCCAGCTGATGTCATCATGTCTATGCATGTGCTGATGTCAGCATATCAATTGCCTCTCTCTCTCTCTATCTATTTATATATATCTATATATATATAGATATATAGATATATATAGATAGATATATATATGTATGACCAAGTTAAAAGTACATTGAAACAAAATTGATGTTTTTATAGACATTTGAAATTTTGCCCATTGTAAGTAAATGGAAGAAAAAAAAGATTTCAAAAATTTATTAAAAATTTGAACTTTGAGCTACTTTTCCCAAAATGTAACCATGTCTATTCTGAGTCACTGGCAATCTATAAACCAAATTTGGTATGAATTCAATCAATAGTTGTGCTTCTACAGACATTTGAAATTTTGCCGATTATAAGTAAATGGGGGAAAAAAAAGATTTAAAAAAAAAAAATTAAAGTAATTGAACTTTGACCCAAAATGTAATCAGATCTATTCTGGGCCACTGGCAATCTATAAACCCAATTTGGTATGAATTGAACCAATAGTTTTGCTGCTAGAGTGTTGGCAATCTAACAAACAAACAAACCAAAAACAGTACCCCTTGCCTCCCCTTCAGGGGGCGGGGTAACAAGCAAAAATGTCACCAATTGCTTTAACTACTTCTTACATACAAACATTTGCCTAGTTTTGGCCCTATTACAGAAGAGTTGGTGAATAACTTGGCTGAAGACAAGCTTCAGTCATACTCTAGACCAGGGGTGCCAAACATACGGGCCGTGGACCAAAGCCGACACACCAAAAGGTCTAATCTGGCCCATTGGATGAATGTGTGAAATGCAAAAATGATACTGAAGACCTTAACAATCAGGGGTGTGAAAATCCTTTCAGCTCAGGTGCCACATATAGACCAACTCAATCTCAAGTGGTTCGGAGGAATAAAACATTAACATAATAACCTGTAAAATAACTCCAAATTTTTCTCTTTGTTTTAGTGTTAAGTAAAATCACATGCAAATGTTTATATTTGCGAACTATCCTTTCACAAAGAAAGTGAATAATCGGAACAAATATGAATAATGTGAAATGTCTTAATAGACATAAGCAGAGTTTTAACATTATTATGGTTGTACCCACTGTGATCTGTAAGTTGGAATGCACATGTGTAAATACACTGAGATAAAATATTGTTAAAATTGCACTTATTTGTAGTAAGACATTTTAGGTTGTTCATCTTATTCACATTTTTTAAGGATAGTTTGTAGATTTTCAGAATGTAACTTTACTTTTTTCACTCTAAAACAGAAAAGTTTGGAGTTTTCATTATTTATAGCTATTATGTTATTATTTTACTGGTCTGGCCCACTTGAGATCATATTGGGCTGTATGTGGCCCCTGAACTAAAATGACTTTGTTACTCCAGTTCTAAACTGTTATAAATCAGGAAAATAACAGATAAATTAATCAATAATTAAAATAATCATTAGATGTTACTGCCCTGTTACAGTACAAACTGTCAGATTAACATGGTTCACTATCAGGATCCATTTCCACTTTAAAGATGAAAAAAAAAAAGTTAAGGAAGCATTAGTGCGTTCTTTGCTGTGTACACATGTAAAAACCTAAAGCTAACTCTCTCATCACAACAAAGTCAACATTGGCAGCACATAAGCTTACATAAGCTGTATGTGCTGAAAGGTAGTTGTCAAACATATGAGCTCCTCCGTGTTCGCCATCCATGCGAACAGAAGAAGACCTGATTAAGGACCACCCTTCCATGAGCTGTGCCCCCAGTGGGACACAACTAAAAAAGGGAAACATTTTCTTTATCTCCGCTACCAACACACACATAGGGAGACACACACACGCAGAAGCACACACTTGCTCCGACACCGGATACTCCCAGGAAAGTAGATCCTTTTTTAACCGCTCGTATGAAACAACCACATTCCTTTATATTTACACACACACACACACACACACACATACACACATTGAGAAATCAGAGAAGCCACATGGGGTGCTCTGTCATCTTACTGTCCACGTTAACAAATGCAGGGTCTAAATATTCCCTCAGTTTCATACAATAAACTGACTCCATATAAACAGACTGAGAATCCACAATTTCATTTCAGTAAACCAATAAAAAACTAAAGAGAGGGTTAGGCACACTTTTTATGGTTCCCAGGAAAGAGTGGAGGTTAAAAGGTTAAACAATACGATATAGAAAACGTTTATACCAACAAACCAACTCCACTGATGCATCACTGCATCAATGTACCTCTAGGAAAACAGGACCTTTGGAGGTAATTTAAGGACTGATTCACCCGAATCCTCCAAGTATGGTCGGTTTCCCACAAGAACCTCATATTGCCAAATATTGATATCAGTTGCTAACATTCACAAAGTGGTTTACAACAAGCCAGACCACTGAAAACACATTATGAGATGTCAAACATACATGAGGTCATGTGCAGGACTCAGCGTCTATAAAAACAGTTTGAAATATAAGGTGTGTGCAGAAAACAGTCCGATACAATGAGCTGTTAGCAAACGGACAGACGGAAAAGGACCGGCTCTGTCCCACTGTATCAGAGGCAGTGGAAGTGCACTTTTGTTTACTTAATCTTTATATTCAAACTAACTTGTTTCTTAATGGCCTAACACTGCTGTGAACCATGTGTTTGGACTAGGCTAATATCAGGAGTGTATTTGAACAGGGGTTGGTGAGCAGTGAGGCGTTTAGTTAATGTGTACTCATGAGTAAAGTCGAGGAGGAAAGAGAAGGTTTACACTTTTATAAATGGTTCGGAGAGAGCTTTCCAAATGTTGGGTGTGTTCTGTCGACTGAGGCTGGGAGACAGAACGAGACAGCTTCAGACTAAGGGAAAGCAAATTAAGAAAAAAAAAGAAAAAAAGAAATGGGATAAGAAAGCAGACCGAAACAGAAGATGACAAAACGAGTAAAGAAAGAGTGAGCTGCCAGTAACTTTCAGAATAGGGAGAGAAAATGGAAAATGGGAAGAAAAGAGACCCCCTGTTTCAACCCAGCCTGATTCTCTCCCTCTCTCCTTATAAGGCAGTGTTGTGTATGTGTGTGTGTGTGTGTGTGTGTGTGTGTGTGTGTGTGTGTGTGTGTGTGTGTGTGTGTGTGTGTGTGTGTGTGTGTGTGTGTGTGTGTGTGAGTGATACGGGCTCAGTCCCAGTGTTGCTCTCAGAGGGAGTGATTAGATCAGCGAACACACGCTGACTACACTCTAACTAAAGGCTCCTTTTCTTGCCATTTCTCCTCTGTCGTCCAGTTTTTCCACTTCACAACTTTTCACCACATGCACCTTCCCTCTGAGTTTAATACAAACTGAATAAAACCGAATAATGTACATATTAACTAATCTGGCAGGTATTGAAAGTTTAAAAAGTTAAGTAAAAAGTTAAATCAAGGATCACATTTGAGCAAAAAGTGAGCCAAACTGAAATTCTGCCCTTTCAAGATAAAAGGGGTGAGGATGGGTGGAAGAACAGAGGAAAAAGGAAGACATGAGATTAGGTCATTGTCAGGCTGTTTATGGCTATGGATCCTCAAAGGGGACAAAAATAACCCCTGGGATATCTGCCTCAGAGCGGAATGAATGACCGGAAGCCAAAATCCTCTCATTCTCACTTTTCCTCTTCTCCATTTACTTTACCCCTCCCCTCTTATACTGGTCTGATTCCCAAAATACTCTGGCAACATCCCAAATGACAGGAATGCAGGAATCCAGGTAGCATGTCTGTATACACACACACACACACACACACACACACACACACACACACACTACAGAACAATGAATGAACATGCAAACATACACAGTGTTTTCATGCTTTTGTAATAGGGATGCAAATTATCAATTAATTCATTAATCGTTAGTTGGTTGCCCTTATCGATCAATTAACGATTTATTGATAAGTGGCGATTTTCCTAAGAACCTGAATTTCTTTATCAATACGGTCTATAAGGATCAAAGCTAAACATTGCTTATACACGTCATGAAAAAAACATGTCATATTCCTTAATGATTGATTTATTGAACCACTGGATACAGTCAGTGTTTCCTGTGGAATTCATCTGTTGATGTGTCGGTGTGGAATGGGGGCGTGCGCGCGTGTGCGTTTCGTCGGGGGGTACTCGCACATGTGCAGTATGGTCAGGGGATGCGTGCGTGTTGGTTGGTAACTGCGCGCGTGCATGCGTCACTTTCCATCCTACTTCTAATACTATGGGGGTACGGTGCAGTCCTGCCCCCCGCAGAAGTGGAAGTGAAACTTTTCGCTCATTTATCTTTTCCCCACCTCCCGAAGCTTCGCAAATGCTCGACATACTTGTGGCCCGAATCAGGAGCCTGGAGGATGTTTTCAGCTTCTGTCTCACTGACCGTGGACTAGACCAACCTCCAGGGAAAACGCTCCGATACCGACCCTTCATTTGTGCATGTATTTATTCGGGGGTGCACCGCTCCCACAAACAGACGGGCCAGTCTGTGTTTGGCTCATTCATGTCCATAAAGACATTCTAACTCATCAACGTCATGATCCGGTTCAATGACCGCCTTCAGACAGGTGTGGACGGGCGGAAAAGGGCAATTAACCGACAATTAATAATTTAATCGAGCAAATTCTTATCAACAATTAATCATTAGTCGATTAACTGTTTACATCCCTATTCTGTAACTATTTTTATAAATATTTGGGATGGTGCACAAACCTTTAGGGAACTATTTAGATGTGTATTTTCTTGTATGTTGCATTAACTGCCTGTAAATTTAGAATTTCAATGCTTACACCATATAGTTGCAGCTAATTTGTGTATTTCAAATCACAAAAAGTTTTATTCAAGCAAGAGTCAGGTGTCAAAGAAAATAAGCAGATTGCGGTGAAAGGGTGAAAGTAGGTTAGAAACACTAAAAGTTGGAAACACATGGTCTCTAAAATGAACAAAAATACATTCTGAAATTAAAGCTAGTCTCTATCCTTCTGCTGGTTTCACATGATAGACATATGAGTGCTCTACAACTTCCTCCGGTTATTTGTGTTGGACCTTGATGCCGATATGCAGTCGCGCCCCCTAGTTTTTTAACGTGGATCCGTTTCAACAAAGACTTGGAGAAAAAAAATAACTCAAACCTACAATATGGTTCCATGAAGATGTCTGGTGCTGACATACTGGAAACAAAAATAATGGAAGCTCAGTGCAGATCTGAGCTAAAAGATTAAATAATGCTGTTAAATTAGTATTTACAAAACTGTGTGGTTACAGCAGTCATGATAATACATTATTTAAGTGCATCAGTTCTTAATACTATGTTTCACATTCAGGAGGTGCCATCATTATCTTGCTTGGAAATCAGAGTCAACATAGGGACACATCTTTCCACTCTCATAGATAGTCTGTGCCCAGATGCAGATTTCTTGGCCATGGCCCCAAAGTTAAGCTCCCATATCCATCTGTCTGAATATTTAACCTCTTAGCTCAGATGTGCACTAAGTTTCCATCTTTTTGTTTCCAGTATGTCATGTGTACATACCAAAGTCTTTATAGATCCTTATTGCAGATTTCCCTTTTTGGTCCATGTGTCTTTGTTGAAAGGGGTGCACACTGGAAATCTACAGCAGATCTGCATCAAGGTTCAAGGAAACTAACTGGGTTGAGTTGTAGAGCATGTACTGAATATGGTCTATGACATTACACCGACAGAAATATGGAGCAAAGTTGTAGAACTGAAAAAAAAAATGGTGTGATGTTGTTGTTGTTGACATGGCGCGCTATGGAGGTGTGGGATTAATCTGAAAAAACTCTGATGCATTTTCAGATTTAACCACTAATCTTGATATCTAAAAAATGTACCTGATTGCAAGGTGGAAAAAAACAACAACTCTATTTGTCATTACAAGCCTTGAAATAAATGTCAAACAACCAATAAGGCATAGAAAGTAGTGAAGAGAACAGGAAAAGCTAAGGTTTTTCATGTTATGCTTGTTGCATAAATTCTTCGAACATAAAAAGAAAAGTAGCTGCATGTATTTTTAGAGCATTTGCATGTGTTCTGCCCTTGAATGGCAAGATTCTTATCATAACTCCGTAAAAATAAAAACTCTCCCCTGAACACAAGAAAAGACGGAGTCGAACACATTAAAGCAGCTACATTTGACAGCATCCACATCAGAACAATAATTTAGTTTTCCCCTCAGTGGAAAAAAAACAACTCTTCTTTTCTCTCATGCCATCTTCATCCCTCTTCATCCTATCTTGCCCTTCTATGTCATTCCCATCTCATATGAAGAGGGGAAGAAAGAGGAGGGACACAGAGGGGGGAAAGAAAAGTTTGTTTTTCCGGAGAGGACAACATTCCCAGGCCTGTACCATTCCTCCTCCTATTAATAGAGCAAACATGCACTCGCATACACACATCCAACCCAAACACCAGCTCTTCAATCACTTGAGTAACAGTGGAAAGCATAAAATAAGAGCCATACCTATTTAATGGCCACAAATGCAGTTAGAAGTATTTTATGATAAAATGTGAAAGCCACGGCAATCTCTCCAGTGCTGCATTTTGACCTGTTTATGCTATCCACAAAATTCAAATGGCATCAGAAAGCTGAGATCCTGTGCTTTCCAACACTATATAACACTTTATGGCAGCAATGTGGGACTCCATTACAAGTAGAAAGAAACTGTTTCAGAAACTTCCACATGCCTGGAAATAACAAAAAATATGAAACCATAATATGGATACTGAATGTTCAAGACCAAAAAGCATGTTTGAGCAGATGTAAAACAGCTGAAAGTTTTTTTCTGCAATCTCAGAAAGTTTTGTTATGGACATTTACAGTTGTTTCTGATGATAAATATGTCAAAAACTTCCAGTCAGTTTTTTTCTTTCTGACTAAAACACACTGTTTTAATCCATAAAGAGCCAATGCTACATTTGTGGCAGTTTTCAAATGGATTCTTCTCTGTACTTTATTCATTTTATTTATTTTTAGTATTATTTTTATTTATTCAATTTATCACATTTGATTATAATATTATGCTCAGTTTTTTGCATTTTTATATGAAAATGAGGTATTTTCCTATATTTAATGTGCTGTGATCATGCCGATGTTCATAAAAGCTCAGATTAAAGTTAATTATTATATGAAAAATGGAGAAAACTGAAGAAAAAGTGACTTTTACAGTAAAATACATCATTAACTGAAAGTAAAACAAGTGTCTCCATCCACTGTCATTGATCAAACTCCATTGGTTTTACTGGTGAATCAATGTTGTAGAAGATGACGGTGTTTCCACAGTAACTACGGAGCCTCTGAATGTCCAAATGGGTCATATCAGATGACCACAAAAAGATGATAAAATGCATTTTACACCAGTTATTTACATGTATTGATAGGATTAGTGGATCAACAGTTATTGAATAATTTAGATCAGGAGTAGATTTTGTCACCAGTTGATGTTTGGGTCTTTATGGGTTAAGCATTTATTTCATATAATAATGATAATTAATAGCCAGATATTGAAAGTTAAGTTCTTCCTGAAAACAAAGGTGCAAATAAATTGTCAAAATATACATTTTCTGACACTTTTTTGCAAAGAAAACATAAAGACACCCAGAGCGGCCTCTTATAATGGCAGTCTTAAAAGGACTAAAAAAGAAAAATGACTCATAAAGCAGGAGAATGAAAGAAATGGCACGGTTTGCACTGTTTTTTTTTTCCTTTTCAGTCCCGATAGTAATAAAAGTTGCATGATTTGGCAAAAAATCCATTGTGATTTTTGCGGCCAGTATTGTGACTACAATAAATAAATAGAATCGTGCGTCTAATTGCTTGTTTATCACGGCCACGCTCAGTGAATCCAGAGTATCACCACATAACTGAGGTCATATTTATTGTATTTTTCTCTTTTTTCAGTGCTCAAACCTCTATTTCACCAGATTTACACAGTAAATAGTCATGTCACCACCCACTACATAAGCTTCACAGGCTACTCATTTTGTTATGATGGTGAAAGGGCTGTCATATTCACACATGCACATTTGTTACTTAATCTAACTACAGTCTTTTGCACTTACTGCACAGGCTGATGCTGCAATTTGATTGATCGTGCAGCCCTATAATTTATTTTCTGCGCCTGCCTAGCCCGTGTTCACCCTTTCACACTGGCTGTCAAAATTCTGATGACACCCTTCGAGTCATCCGGCCCCGGACTCTCCCCTCCCACTTTCTTTCCCTCTTGGTTTTTGCAGGATGTCATTAGTGAGATAAGAGGCTGTCATGTACCCAGCAGTTAACTCCATGTTGGGTTAATGCATGTAGTATTTAGCTGCCACGGAGGTGAGACAGAGGTAAGCTATGAAGGGTCCAAAGGTCTTGTGTCGACCCCGGAGGCAGATCAACTCTGACGTCAATGACAGGACTTTTTCAGTGCTAGTTTGGTACCCGAGGCGGTTGTCAGCAGGTAGTATATGGGATACGAAATGATTTAATGTCACTTGAAGAGAAGCAGCATTTAACAGCTTGCAAAGATGACACTGACAAAATTTATAACAGAGTAAAAACAAACATTTCACACACAGCCGGCTCTAAAAAACTAAACTTCAGGCAAAAATTCCATAATCACCTTTCAGCATATTGTTATTTAAGCGTTCTGAGAGGACATGAGACTGACAACTGATTTTGCCTAATCACAGGTGTTTTCAGATAGGTAGGAGGGTTAAATACTCAATAATCATGGATACGACCCGAGCGCAACTGTACTACACTACTCCATGTGTCAACACAGAAGCTTGGAAAAGTTACATAACGGTATCTAACGTCAGCTGATCAATACATGTATTTAGTTTTTTGACATGGACTGAGACCAGAGAGCTGCAGAGGGAAGATGTGTACATTTTGGGTTTTTGTTCCTACTGATTTAGGCTCCTGCAGCGTCAATTCCAAGATATAATTTAATGCAAATTTGCTATAATGAGTATCTGTATATTTTTGTCAAATAAACTGTAACAATTACTATACATATATGGATTTATAGTCTCAATTCAACCAGGTTCTAATAGTTTTGGATTTTTCATTACAGTTTAGTTTTATTTAGTTTTGACTTTTCTTTCATCTAATTCAGTTAGTTTTAATTCATTCATTCATTCATTTAGAGCAGGTTTGCTAGTTTTTCTTAGTCTTCATTTTTTTCCAAATGCTCAGTTTTAGTTAAGTTTTAGTTTTGTCGTATGTTTTATCTTCTTCTCTGTCATATTCAAATAAATCCCAGACAGGACTCTGCTGATTTCTCCCAACTTTAGTTTCCATGTTTCCGGGTAGAGTGGAGACCAGAAGACAACTGTAAACCACAAGTGACGGACCGTGAAGTGTCATATGGTGTCGCTAGCTAAAATTGCTAGAGCGAAATAAATCGCTTTCGTATCAATCTGACATTGACAAAGACGAAAACTAAGGGAATTTTAGCCATAATTTTTATAGGTTTAGTTAGTTTTGTAAGCACACAATACAGTTTCAGTTATCATTTTTCCTTTTAATTATAGTTTTTATTTATTTCAGTTAACGAAAACGTTTTTTCCATTCTAATTTTCATCGTTTTGTTAGTTTTTGTTAACAATAATAACCTTGGAAAGCAATCTTTAAACATAACGTGCGCTCACTTGAAAACCCTCTGCCTGACTTACCAGGTGCACTACTGCCCCCAGTGGCCTGACTTATCAGTGCATGGCAAAGTTTTTGGACAGACGGATGGACAGACAACCAGCTGATGACAATACTCTGTGGCCAGTGTAGCTGAGGGTAAAAACATGCTTGTTTGCAGGTTGGTGGGTGTTAAGATAAGAGTTGATATCACATTCATTTCTACCCATTTAATAGACAAGGTTCGTACACATCATCATCAAATTCAAGCACTTTTCAAGTGTTTTTAAGGGTCATTTTCAAATTTTTCCAGCACAGCACCTTATTGCTGGGGCACAATACATATTTACAGGAATATATAAACACACAATTTTTTCTTTCACTTTTTATCATAACAGTGTACATTGTATTATGCTATAAACATCTAAAATTGTGTTTCGTAATAGCAAAAAGTTTAGAAATCAAAAGGAAAACATAAAGTTTTATCCAAAAAAAAAAAGGGAAGCTACTTGGTGTCCTAAAGGCACACTGGCATCAAGCCAAAGATTAGGATAAAATTTATCTGGAGTCGACCTGAGAGCACCCACTAATTTCCTTTTTTGACAAAGTTTTGTTTTTCAAATTGTATTGCCTCTGTAAGTATCTTTGGCTTGCCATCTAACCTGGCAGAGTTAGGCTACGTCACAGAGTTATAATTGCAAGCATTTTCAAGCACTTTCCAGACCTTGAAAACACAACATTGAAATTCAAGCATTTTCAAGGATTTCAAGTACCCGTATGAACCCTGAATAGAAGATCTGTGCAAAGGTCAGAACGTCCACAATTAACAAGTTCATTCTAATCTCTACAGTGAAGAAGTCATGGCTGTTTTACTTTAATAATCACAAATTAACAGAGGAGATTACACGCTGAATTAGATACATATTTGAGTCCAAGTTTAACATTCTAAGGAACTTTTCAAGTGCTCTGTTTATTGATAGGACTGCTGATGAATGCATGCATAATATCCTTGTTGGTTTTGTGAAGTCGTTTAATAAAAGAGTGCTTATATTTGCCGTCGTCTGCCATGCTTTGCCTGGCACATGCATACAAGCAACACACAGTCTACCAAACACGCACACGCAGTCAAGAGAGTCTTTTATGGCTGAAGGGTTGTTCACTCTGTCAATAAGATCCAGATGTGAGCTCAGTGGGAGAGGGGATAAAAATAGCAAGAGAGGTGAGGGAGACAGAAAGAGAAAGACGGAGACAGGGTCAGAAGTAAGAAAGAGAGGCGGGGGATCACGGAGCAGACGGACGTAGAAACAATGATCTCAGTCGGCAAACGTTGGGGATAAACATGTGACAGGAGACAGACCGATGAGGTGAACAGAAAGGTGTGGAAGAGAATATGTAAACTTGGTTTGTTTTATCGCTGTTTCTTCTCTCTCTCTCCTTCTTCTTCTCTTTTCTCAACAGAAAACACCAGCTCCCCTGATGTCACCACATTCCTACGGCAACATACACACACCCGTCCCACACATACGGTTGCCACGGACGACCAAGTGTACACATAAGGGCCATCATTATGGGAATCAAGAAAAAAAAATTCCACAACTCCGTCAATGTCTATCCTAAATACAACATTAAGTTCCTTAAAAAAAAAAAAAAAGGCAAAAGCTGTGGATTTACTGAAGTGGCCGCTTCCAGTGTTTCTGTCTTTTTGCTCTGACAAACACATTAAGCGAGCCGCAGGACTGTTTTGTGTGCACGATGGTCAAAAATGCCTCCCCCAAACCCACTTCCTGCCCTGCCCTCTCAATGAAGACAATTATGGTTCCTGCAAGAGGGATAACACAGAAGAAATAGCTCCTTAAAAGGCAGGATCCACGTTGTTTTCACCTCTGCACATATTTTTCAAATTAAACCTAATACCACATGTTTTTCAAATATAAAGAATACGCTTTTGAAACCCATATCAAGGAGTGCAGACCTGAGATCATTTATTATCTTTATGGCAGTTTGGCTTCATTAGAAAGTTGACAGTAACAGGAGAACTGTTGCATTGATCACAGGTTGCATTTAATGGGATAAAAATACTGTTTTCTACCAAAGACAATTATGTTCAACTGATTTTTTTTTACGTTATGTTTTCAGGGTTTGTTACTCATTTGGAAAGAGGAAAGAAACTGAGGAGTTTCACATATGGCTGATGTTTGAGAGTGATTTAGTTTGCACTTATTCATGACACTGGGGAAAACAAAGAAAGAAAGCAGAGCATTTTAGGGAACTTTAGAAAAGAAAAACCTCTTCAGCTTCCTACCACAACAATATAGATACATGATGTAATTTATTTAAGTCAACCTACATGTCACCTTTTAAATCTGTGGATTCCTTCCATCGAAATTGTAGGAATCAGAGTAACTCTGTGATGCTGAGCAAAATGTAGGCAGTATATTTATTTACTTCAGTTTGGAGTCTGTTTTGCAGAATTCTACATTGAGTTGAGACAATGCATGTGTGTCTAGTGCCTCTTTTACACACAGTGACTGAAAAAAAAATTAAGAAAATAAAATTTGGCCTCGTTTACTAATAACTTGACCTACTGCTACTGTGTAAAAATGAAGCCTGTGTGATATAGAAGTGGGGACATCACATCTAAAATCACCTCTGAGAAAAATATATATTGGATGAGTGCTATAAATTTTAATTTCAGATTGAAGTTTCATGAAATACTGACGTGAACTGCAGTCACCACAGGGAGATTAAGATGCTTGCATTCACAAAAGCAATCTGTGTAACCTGTAAGATTAGCTAATATTCATGTATTAAGTTTTTGTCCCCTATTTATTACAGATTGCTTAAATTAAAACGATCCACAATACAATCAACAGCAACAAATTGACGTTAATGTTTTAAAGTCATTTCTATACTGCAACATACCTGGTTAAATGACAGCTAATATAACAGCTAGCAAATAACAGCTAGCTAGCTTATTTCTTAGACTTAGACTTAGACTTAGACTTCCTTTATTGTCATTGCACAAAAAAAAACACAGCAGTGAGATTTTGGCAACGAAATGCCGTTGCTTGGCTTCTGGAATCCACAGAATTAAAATATGGTCTATATAACTTTAAAAACAAGCTAAAAATAAATGAGTGCAATAGATGAGTGCAATAGAAGAGTGCAATAAGGAATAAATAGATAAACAGAATGTAGACAGCAGAATAAAATAAAATAAAATAGTGCAAAACGGAATAACCAGTATAATTTGTGTAGACAGAACAGAAACATTGTAGCAGCTGGGGGGGGCTATTGCACAAACAATTCCTTTATATTTTTCTTTTATCTCTCTTAATTATCCATCATTTCCTGCCTGTCCTTTTCTGTACATTATCAATAGACTGTATATAGCTAGTAGATGAAAAAACTGCGACCTCATCCATTGGTTTATGAACTGGCACTTCCACTTCCAGTAGTTTGCAATTTCGCTAAGCTAGCTTTTTGGAGCTAGAAATCACCATATTTTGACAAAAGGGGCTAAGTCACAATGCTAAGCGTAACTTACTGAATCTGGAAAATGGCAAATGTCATCATGTACTGTATAATAAAGTCATTTTACAGTGTTGTTTGTGGAACCTTGAGCTGTTTGTCAGGAAAAGGTGTTTTATTAACTGAAATGAAACGATGAAAGTCTGATTCAGCAGATGCTGTAAGTGTCATTCTGACCTGTCAATCAAAGCCTAACACGGTAACTCATCATAGCTTCTGTTCAACATGACATTTTACTAATAGAAAACAAATTGACAGATGGATTACCACATCATTTCTTACAGGTTCAGAATAAAACTGATGAAACAAAAAAAGAAAAATGACAGTTTAGGGTCAGATTTAGGTTAAAAAAAAAAAAAAAAAACAAAGATAGTGAATGAATGATAAGAATGTAACTATCAAAAAAAACCCAGATAAAAAAGAAGAAAAGATGGGCTGTTACAGTAAGAGTGCATTATTTATTTGATTATAATGAGATTCACTAGAATTATTATTGCAACAGGTTGCTTTAGAAAAGAAACAAAGAACGAGGTTGAAAAAAGAGGGAATAAGTCCTGGAAACAGATCATGTTTGAGTCTCCACAGCTTCCCTTGAATCTTGAGAACTGGTGTCTTACGTCAAGGTCAGCTCGCTGGTTATTTTTAGGACTTGGCCTCATCTTATCATGAACATTTTGTCTGCTCAGCCTTCATACGCAACCTTGTACTTCTTTTGTGGGAGTTTGAACTGCACTGAACGATTGTTTCATGGACAACAACGCGATAAAAACAAGAGCACGATAACATGAAATCACTGTAACACAATGAGGAAATGCACTTATTTTGTTCCCATTTGAGCTGCAGCGCATAATTACAGCCTCAGACAATAACACAACATCCCCCTGTTGGTTTTTACAGTAGAGATAAGTCACTACATTTCAGTCATGGCCTAATATTTTTCATGAAACCATGTCCTGGACTGTTGTTTACACTGTGTGAACCTTAAATAATTTCTCTCCTCCCTGCTCAATAACATTTCAGAACCACACAATTGAAATGCCAACCGGTGAATAAAATGTTTGAAGGGAAAAAAAAAGTCAAGCCTAGTCGAAAATAAGAAGCCTATTGAGGAGTGAAGAAGGACTACATTGTTTCAGGGAAGACAGACCATATTACCCACAATCCTCAAGCTGTCACTGTGTGATAGGAGCTTTGTGCGAGCCCTTCAAACATACCTTTGGGGACATACACACACACACACACAGCTCCAATCTGCAGATAAATGAGAGTCATCATCATTAACCATCATCAATGCCATGGAGATTACTGCTGTTATATTTGGCGAAGTTCCCCCATCGGTGGATGAATGTGAAAGAGACGGCCAAGGGACAGCGGGTCAGTAAACGCACACAAAGACAAGCATCAGGCTAAATCTTTAGGACTTGCTGGAAAGACAAATACTCGGAATAAATCTGGACATTTCAGTCTAATCAAGACCAGTTATAAAAGCAGCGAGTGTTGCTGGTACAAAGAGCTAAAGAAACAAGTCTTAAAACCAGGAAATGAGTTGGCATTCTGCACCTCCGCTTCCCTCATCTCAAAGTCAATGAGTTTGTTGAATGGGCTTTTGGGTCGGATGCCTAAAATAAGTGCGGTGGTTTGCTCAGGCTTAAGACATAAACAATGCAAATAAATAACCCAGTCATAAATATGGAAGTTTTCATTCAAATCTACAGTTGTGTGCCTCTGACTCTGCTGTTGAATAATACAAACAACAGTGACTGTGATGTCTCAGTGAAGTGTCAACATTAACCCATAAAGACCCAAACAGCCACAGGCGACCAAAATTATCTACCGATCTAAAATGTTAAATAACAGTGGAGCCACTAATCCTATTAATACATGCAAATAATAGGTGTAAAATGCAGTTTGTCATCTTTTCATGGTCATCAGATATGACCCATTTGGACGTTCAGAGGCTCCGTAGTGAACATGGAAACACTGTCATCTTCTACAACATTGATTCACCGTTAAAACCCAAGTTGGATCAATGACAGTGGATGGAAACACTAGGAAGTCACTTTTTCTTCATTTTTTTCTACCTCTGACATAATAACCGTCAGCTTTATTCTGAGCTTTTATGAACATCGACATGATCAATGAATAAAATATGAAAACATACATGATTTATAATGAAAAAACTCAAAATAAAGAGAATAATATTATTTAAACTAGAAGCATTCGGAGAGCACAGACCTCCACCAAGGCAGATTCGTGCCCCGGATTTGGATGAAAATTTCAGGAAATGTTGATACTGGCACAAGGAACAAATGATTAAATTTAGGTGGTGATCGGGGTGGGGGGGCCACTGATCTGCCTTGGCAGAGGTCTGCGCTATCTTGTCTAGAAAAGCACTCGTACAGCGCAGACCTCCGCTAAGGCAGATCAGTGCCCCCACCCCCGATCACCACCAAAATTGATTCATTTGTTCCTTGTGCCAGTATCAACATTTCCTGAAATTTTCATCCACATCCGTCCATAACTTTTTGAGTTATCTTGCACACAGACAGACAAACAGACAAACCAACACCGACAAAAACATAACCTGCTTGGCGGAGGTAAAAATGGTTATAAATCCTTTAAGAAAGGTTAAATAAGGAGAGGAAATTTATTTGGGGACTGCCACAAAAGTAGTACTGGATCTTAATGGGTTATTGTCTTACTTTTACTATCAAACTGTAAATATTCTAATAACACAGCGGCAGACGTACCTTACACAAGAGGAGGCAGCTGATCCCCCACAGCAGAGCCTTGACCCTCCATCTGCCCCGTTAACCTTTATGTTCTTCAAGATATACAAGTAAAAACAACCCGCAACTACGTCCACGAGCTTCTCAAAGCAGTGAAATAAAAAATTAATTGACCAAAAGTGATTAAAAGGTGTTTTAATCTTCTAATCCACAACATTTTAGGGGCAATTACTGTGATGTTTTACCGAGCAGAACTTCTACTTGTGATGGAATACTTTCATTTTTCTTTTAATAATTTTGCCTTTTATGAGGTGCAAAGTTCTGCTTCGACACATCAGAACAAGAACTCTTGTCTACTGTGTTGATACAGGGCATGATATAACAATAGTATTTTTCAAATTATTTCTGTGGGTGTTTTGTTGATATATATACACATTTATGGGGATTCCCACGTATCACCTTCACATGCAACCCTGCAAAGACTGTGTGCCACCCCTTTAACACCATGTGGAAAATTTTCTACAGCGGCCATTGTAATATAGATGTTTGATCCACATCATCATCTACATTTTCCTTATTTAAAAAAAAAAGTATGGGTCTCATATATTATATTTTCCTTGTATTCTATCTCAGCTTTTAAGTGTATGATCCTATTTATGTAAGCTGCACTGTTTTTTTAAATGTCTTATGTTATACTGTTACCTGTATTTGGATTAGTCTCTGTGATATTTATGATGCTTTTTTTTAAGAGAATGTATTTGCACAAGTCATTTTGTACCTCTAACCTCTCCTGTATACCTTTTTTTAGTCTTCTTATAGCATGGTTGTGTAAATAATCTAAACCAAACAAAAAATAACTTCTTTTGTGACGATTATCTGACTCAATGAAACATACCATAAACTTCTTTTCCAGATTATCCTAAAAACATGTCATCCCTCAGGCTCTATGTTGACGATCATGTTTTTAATACTGCTGGTTCTGGTTCTAGTATTAAAATTTACCAACAGTGTTCCTGCTAAGTTAAATCCTCGACACTGAATACAGATACACTTTTTTGTCACTGCGGCATGATTAATTTTAGATCCGATTTCAGTTTGTAAAAAGTAAACGGAAAATCAGCTGCAGCTCGTGTTCTGCTCGTGACCCTTTAAGGTGATGCAACATTTAATTCTAACCCCTTTCAACAGCAGCAGATTGTATAATTCTGTTGTCAAACGAAGGTTCACTTCACCTCTCTTTTTAAAACAACGTTACAGCTATTAACAGTGAGAACATCTTGTCAAGTTAAAGTTTGATCTACATTGTATTTAGAGTCGTGCGAGAGTTTTAAACACTGCCTGTTAAACTCTTTACACATATGAATAATCCATTAGGTATTAGCCCCTTAAACTGCTTTCATTTCCTCATACAAACAATCTAATGCAGAGGAAATAAAATACTGATATGTTTGACATTGTTATTGTGGTGAAAATGGATTGTTTCTTGGCACTGGAATTTTCAGCTCACTGACCAAACATGCAATAAATGCTCTCCTCTACAGCCCCACTTTGGCTGGTTCTTAATGACTGGTACAAGGAGCATTTAACAATTGGTCACAGGTAGAAAACTGTTAGCTTTAAAAAGGTCACACTGCAAAAAAAAAATGGGAACGCAGTGACTACTACTGATATGCATGCTTTGGCCAATAGTCTCAGACTTCCTGGTCCGTAACAGTTATGGAGGAAATCAAAAGGCCTTTAAACCCTAAGCCTAAAATGGTCAGACGGAACATTTTTTTTCTTATTTCGACTAACTAAAATATTGGAAAATATGTTGTGAGTCCGTTTGCCCATTTTTACAAAGGGGTCATTCCATCCCAAATCAACCAGATTTCAGAAAGTGCCCCTCAGAAAATTCTAAAAAAATTCACACTTGTTCACCTACCAGATAAACGAACACAGCCAAAATGTTAATGTCATATCTGTAAAAGTTTAGGAGATACAGCCCTTTCAAAATTAATGTTTTTTTTTTTTTTAATTTTGCAAATTTGCTTTTCGACCAACTTTGAGGAGCTCTATGTCCTTAGGTATTCAAGCCACACTGCTGAAACTTACTGTCTGGGGTGATATCCCCCTGAAAAGACCAGATTTTGCATCAAAATAATTGTAGGTGTCTTCATGTTTGGTCCATAAGGCCTTGAAATCAGGCGAAAAGGCTAATTCTTCAAAATGTCCTCTCTCTTCAGGCTTGCACTGTGCCATAATGGAGGAATGTAGAAACCTACTTTTTTTTTGCATGGATTCTTATGGTCAAGGTGCAACAATTTACTGCAAAAAGACTACATTTCAATGAAAAGTGTTGCTGTGAGGCAATGAATAAAATGGGTCGATTTCAATTTTTCACAAAAATACTCTTTATTTGAGTACCCAAATTGCCATGTGGGCAGTTAAGGAAAATTTTGAAATTTTTACCATGTCTTCATATATGTTTCAAGATATTGTGCACAAAATTTTAGCTTTGAGATAGAACTGGTTTTATTTTTAATATTTTTTTTACTGCATGACTATATTTTCTTCAAACTGTATACAAACGTAGGTGTAAATGACATTTTTAACAGTATAATGGCATTGATTATTGCACAAGTTATGATAATACTGGAGATATTTGAACTAGGCTGTGGAACTGCATGATGGTTCAGATAGAATAATTATAGATTTCCCAGAACTGGCTCAGGTTGATGCCTGTAGTAGAGACTTCTGGGGAATTGGACGGAGCTGGTCAGTTGACCCAGTTTCACCAGGATCAGTGACATAAATGTAGCTAAGCTTCACTCCTCAAAGTTGTCTGAAAAGCAAATTTGCAAAATTAAAAAACAAAAAAAATCAATTTTCAAACGGCTGTTTCTCCTAAACTATTACAGATATGACATTAAAATTTTGGATGTGTTCGTTTATCTGGTAGGTGAAACAAGTGTGAATTTTTTCAGAATTTTCTGAGGGGGTCATGTGGAGACCATTGGTTGAATTGCCATGGAATGACCCAAAGGGCTTTTTTCCCAAGCTCTTTCAAAATCTAGAAGTCATTTACAATTCACTGCATGTTACAATACTGCTAAAACAGCTTGTTTTCCAGCTTCTACTACAGGCATGAGTGAAATTACCGTAATGACCAAATAAAATTTATAAAGCGCAACGTCTCAGGTTTCAGAAACCACTGGAATTCATCCAACTGCACAAACAGTGAAAGAGTTACAGCCATCCAAACTGCATATGCTCAAGGTGTGTCACTGATGACACATCAGATTTTAAAGAGTTAAGGGGCAAATAATCAGATAACATGAGGACAAAGGGACAGAAAAGAAAGAGAAAAGAGACTGAGACTGAGCAAGGGAGTGTCTGAGGAGGAACTACAAGCCATCTTCATCCTTCCAAAATATAATATGGCATCAAATTTGGCATCAAATTTGTTGAAAGCACACACATGGTACCCTCATGCCTCTTTGTCCTCCATTCCTCTCTCATTGAAAATGCAACACACACACACACACACGTCCAAGTTTTCTCGGTTGAGGTAAGGTCAACATACTTTGAAGCTGACTCAGAGCTTTTCTGAAAACTCAAGTTGGGACTGAATGTTTTACTGAAGTACAAAGGTTGGTCAGACACATCAGGTCTCCCAGCATTCACCTGTGAGGGGGCAGGGAAGACAAACAGCCTTTCTGCAAAATTCTACAAAATCAATCACATATAAATAGTTTTTGATTATGCTGACGACAGGTATAAGAAACATGTCATGACTCACAAACCACTTAATACTCCCATTAATTCTCCCATTTAATTAAAAAGGATATGAATAATCTGACCACCTCAAATGGCCCTGATGAAATCATTAACATCAATACTTGTTTTTAGATATGAATGCCACATGCAGCGAAGGCCTGTCAAGGTTAATAATTACAGTCAGAACACACTTGAACACAGCGCTGTTAAGAAAAATGCAATGAGGTAAGGTTTCCTTGGTTGAAACTCCCCCACGGTGACTCCCGCAAAGCAGAGGGCTGGCTCTGAGAGAAAAAAAAAACAACAGGAAACAGTCCTAACCCTCATTATACTTCATTTGCAGTAAAATTCTGAGCAACTATAAGAAACAGAGAAAGAGATGAAAAAAAATAATCCTGGTGTCGCCAAAGAATCTGTGTATCACATCCTATTGACCAAAAAACAGTTACTGATTACAGAAAAACACAGATTTGTAGATTTTTTTTTTTTGAGTCACTTCTAAGTATTGCTACTCATACATACCAAAGAAAACATATGTACAGCTACAAAGCTTTAAAAATGACCACAAACCGCAGACTCTCACAAACGCCAGAAGCAAGTTGACTCAACAGCCATTGATTTCAGACCCCTGCACCCTTAGATCATATCCACCATGCTGAATAATTCCACTGAGATGTGAATACACTAAAAAACACATTATAAATTATTTCTTGAACCTTCACAACATACTCCCAGGATTTAACTCACGTTTATATCATCAGCTGGTCTTAAGTTGCTTGGGGTGGAGAGGATATGATTTTATTGTCAATACTGTCAGTTAATATCAGACCGAGTATAAACAGGTCTTCATGAATAATGAGTACGCATTGAGTATAAAAACCAAATCTGGAGTTATTTTGTTCAGAAATGAGGACAGGAATGCCAGTCCTATATGGTGGATTTAGAGGCAAAATGACATTAAAGGAGTGATATTTAGCTTTTTTAAATGGAATTCTGCATTTTAAAACATTTCCCTGTGGTCTACATAAACTGTAAATGCTATGCTTAGGTCTGAATTCTTCATAAATTAAACTCCACAGGTCCATCTTCAACCCTATTTTTGAGTAATGACACCAGAAAGGTCATTTTGAGCATTTCCGCCACTTGTGTTCATTAATACAACCAATAACTGAACATTTTAGGCAATCGGCTCGAAGACTGAACATATTTTCCGTATGGACTACAACCACTGCTGCTGATAAACAGTTATGGCGTACTCGGACAAATGTTCGTCGGAAGTCTTGACCTTATATGTGCAAATGTCGTGGTGTAACTAGTTATAAAACATAACAAATTCAGAAGGAATTGAAATAGGTTGTAGAAATCCACTCCATTTTTGCCGGTATAAATACAAAGATAGCTTCACAGCACCTAGAGGGTTCAAATTCAAACTTTTTGAACTATTAGGGTCCAAATACACAAATAAATGAACCAAAGACAAATAAAAGTGGGTTTAGCTAAATATGAGCCCTTTAATAACTTCATCCAGACCAGCAAGAAATTTATCATGTTGGTCAATAATGTCATGCAGCATGTGTGTGGTTTTTTTCAGAGCTATATGTGGGGTTTTTCTGAGAGAAAAAGCACTAAAACATCCAAAAGTGCCTCATCTCCGCGTCATTAAAAGACTATTTTATTAAATAAATAAAAATATCCATATGTTCTTTTAGGAGAGCAGAGATATTAGACAGACCTTTACAAGCTGATATAAGGTGTAGCCTAGTTTTTTGAGCCACTATAATAATAGAGCGGTGAGGTTATCAGTTTTCAAAGGTTAAATTGCTGTTATACAGTATTGCCACCTATTAATGTCAACACACATCTACTGAGAAAGTGACTGGAATACCATGAGCGAAAAACCGGCGGTAATACATAATCTAACCCTTAAGCTACACCTTCCCTGACAGCAACAGAGTGAGGTCATCTACTCACTGCAGATGAGAAAGAAAACCACACGATAAGGATGAAGACACTGATGGGCTACTCTGATTACAGCAGCACAGATGTGAACAGTACAACACTTTCCCTAACCCTGATTCTGCAGTCAAAAACCACATGATGTGTACAGTAGAAGTGTGTGGACGAGCAAAAATCTGACATTCTGTGATGTTTAAGACTGTTTTTCATCCAGGCTCTGCTGAATCAAATTTAAATGGCAGGAAATTTTGTGTTTATGTGTAATTTTGTGTACTGTTATTGTGTGTTTTTTATTGTATAGGCTAGCTATTTTTCTGGCTATGTGTTTTTTAGTCGTTTATTATGGCTATGTCACTTTATTTATTTATTATTCTTATTCTCTGTATTTAACTTTTGCATCTTGTGTGTATGTCTGTGAGCAATGGAGTTCACAGAATTTCCTTCAGGATCAATAATTACATATCTATCTATCTATCTATCTATCTATCTATCTATCTATGAGTAAACTGATACCCATAAACACACAAATACACAACAGTATTTCACTACAAACACCTGCCTGTGAGGCCTTCTTCGTCGCCGCCGCTCCCGTTTCCTTTTTCCATTTTTCGTCATCCTCGCCCTGCGCTTTAATCCGAGACCCCAAAAACCACTCCGGGACAGCACTCCGAGATTTCCAGCGTCTCCCATTCCCATTTTCACGTGAGTTTCTCAACTGGCAGCTAGAACATGATCCAAAGCGGCGGACTGATGCCATAAGACGGACAAAGACGAGGGTGAGAGGAAGACGGGGACGGAGACAAAGAACGGAGGACAACGACGACGAGTGTTTCTGTCATGTTTCACTGAATGACAAAAGAAAAGGGAATCAGACTGAACGATGCAGTCAACCCACAGACAGACCAGGCCTAGACCTTGTACTGTATATTGTGCGTGTGTGTGTGTGTGTGTGTGTGTGTGTGTGTGTGTGTGTGTGTCCGACCACGCTGTAAACTATGCTATTCTACACACAGTTACACTATTGTATGATGACTGTGGAGAAGAAGGAAACACATACACACCAATGTATGTATGTATGAGTGCATTATAATGACTGTGTAATGTTTCAGAATATGTAAAACTTATGACATTTAACTGACATTAATAATGTATTTTACAGCATAGAAACACATTAACCTGTTTAACCCTGACCATATTTTCAGGGGAAAAACACCTAAAAAGACATACCCAAAGTAAATGAAGAATTACTTATAATACTTATAATAATAAGGTTCATATGGATGATCTTGGTGTCTATGGACATTTAGAGACCTCACAGAATCTATTCCCATCGTCTAAAATATTGTATCTATTACTATGCCTGAGTAAACTGTAACAGACTAAAAGAGAAATTTGAATTTTTTATCCTCGCCTGTTTTTTTTTTCCGGCTGGATTGACGATGATATGCATAAATTAATTGTTCGTGTTGGAGATTTTTAATAGCGTATATTTCACCCCACAAAGATTAAAAATCACGTTTGAGAGTCTGGGAATATCAATGGAAGTGTAGTAGTTCACAGAGTTGGAAAGAGTTTGGCTGGAAAAGCTTGATTAGATATTTCATTACACCACATCAAAAGTCCCACTATAGAGATAGCTCCCCAATTTGCTGGAGAAAATGCGGTAATACAAATGCAAATCATTATCATCTCTTCTGGAATTGTTCTGTTATCGAAAATTACTGGAAGAAAATACATAAGGAAAAAAGAAATTATCGGGAGCCACTTATCCTTTGAAAGTAAATCTTTATTTTTTGGACTTATACCGGAAGGATGGCCAAAGAGAGACAAATATTTATTTAATATCCTACTAATAGCGGCCAAAAAAGCCATCACAAGAAAGTGGCTTTCATCGGAAAGCCCAATGCTGAGCATGTGGATGGACATTACAGTGGACATACTGTATATAAGATGGAGAGACTTACTGCAGAGGTGAACTATAAGAAGGACTTGTTTGTTACGCGGTGGAAAAAATGGATGGAATACATCATGCCACGCAGACCAGACTTTGATGTTTTTATTTTTGCATAGAAAATTAGATATAGTAAATGTAATAACTGCAATTCACTCCCTACTTGTTTATGTTCTTTTTGTTTGTTTCATTGTTAAACTAGAAGCACTCGGAGAGCGCAGACCTCCGCCAAGGCTGATCAGTGGCCCCCCCCATGGGCCCCCCCACCCCCGATCACTACCAAAATTTAATAATTTCTTCCTCATCCCATTTCCAACAAACCCTGAAAATTTCATCCAAATCTGTCCATAACTTTTTGAGTTATGTTGCACACTAACGGACAGACAAACAAACAAACAAACAAACAGACAGACAAACAAACCCTGGCAAAAACATAACCTCCTTGGCGGAGGTAAAAATGGGACATTCAGATTAATATAATGTTGATGACATTTAAAATGAATATCTTTGTCAAAATTGATACAGAATGTCAATAAAAAGTGAATTAAAAAAAAAAAAGTCACGTTTGAACATTAAAGTTTGCACTAAAATACACTTTTGATGTACTTTTATTAACATTAGGGTCTAAACTTTGAGCAAAAGTTGAAAAAAACATCCATTGTCCGGATTTATTATATTTTTATAGTAAATGAATATCAATATAATTTTTTTCGGCCCGCGGGTGGGCTGATAGGGCTAAGGAATCCTGCTTTGTTTAAGATCCCTCCATCCATCTGACCCCATTAAGTGCAAAGCTATGTCAAGTCAGCTTGATTCTAAGCTTTGTTGTTAGGTTGTGGACATTTTGTTGAGTGGACGTTCCTTGTTTATTTTGCAGGATAAATGAAATAAAACTACATGTAAACATAGTCACTGATGAGCAAAAATCAATGGCGTGTGCAGCCGCTGTGTAAATTCAACTGGCTTTAACTGTTATAGATTTTGCTTCTTATGCAAAATATTCTGCGCTTTCTAAAATTTCATTTAACACCACATGTAACGTTAACTTTGCGCATCCACCTGCAACACAGCAACAAACACACCAGAGCGCCGCAGTGGAACAGCCGAAACAAATTAGGTGAATCATCCACAAAGTACAAACTGACATTCTCACATCAGACATCCATGTGGCCACGTGGATGGCAGATGTACAGCATGAATCACACATAAAACTACAGAGGAGACATGACTGAGGGCTTTTTAAGTCCAGACATATACCATACGTCTGTCTATGACACAGAAACACACCGACCTGAATAGATGACCCAATTTCTCAGAGTCCATTATTGACCAAAAAAAAACCCACACACATACTTAAATACATGTAGAAATTGGCCTGAGCACGCAAAAAGCTGAAATAGCTGCTCTGCTAGAAAGTGCTGTTTCAGAGGAGGCTTTCCTTACATAAGCAAAGTGCTCTGTAATTACACTGGGTGGATCCA
The DNA here is from genome assembly GCF_902148855.1 of Sphaeramia orbicularis. Taxonomy (NCBI): domain Eukaryota; kingdom Metazoa; phylum Chordata; class Actinopteri; order Kurtiformes; family Apogonidae; genus Sphaeramia; species Sphaeramia orbicularis. The sequence continues at coordinate 22,925,184 of NC_043969.1, read as the reverse complement.
CACAGACCGAGAGAAGAGAGTTCACCAGAGACAGTCAGGAGAGAGGAGCTACAAAGAAACAGGACTAACACAGAAAAACAAAGCACAAGAAAGAGAAAAATCACTCTTGGCAGATTTCAACAACTGGAAATGTCCTGTTTCATTTTAAAAATCCAAGAACAAGCCTTAAAATGGAACGTTAAGAGATTTTCAAAGCATATTATAACTCTCAAAAACTAAGAGCCAGGACGTCCACAACTGTTTTCCCACAGGCTTTTTTCACCACTGTGAGAAACCAGATGGAGTCTCATGTTGTGATTTGTTTGCAGTGACACTACATGTCACTAAGGTTTACATGTATTTTTTTAATGCTCAAGAGCCCATCTTTAAAAAAAAAAAAAAAAGTCTTTCGTCTTTCTATTCACACACACACACACACACGAGTCAAGACTCTCTTAAAACAGCCCCCTGTCAAGCCGTAGAGGTCTACCATTAAATCATCCCCCACACATAAACATTTGTGTTGTGCCCGTCCCAAAACAAACACACGAAGCTACATGTGTGCACTGAACATTCAGGTAAAATACAGTGTGTGGAGAACAGTGTGACCAGGGGAAAGGAACGACCTCACAAATAATACTCTGTTCTGTTCATTTCTAACGTCACAGGGAAGGAAACGCTGCAGAGGTTTTTGTTCTGTCTTTTCTTCTAAAATAAAGATTTGAACCAGGGCTGGGCAATAATATAATAATAATAATAATAATAAAAGCTTCTATCACAGTCACTACAGTCACTGATGTTACCTAGGCAACACTATGTGAAGGTTTATCAATTGGCCCCCACTACAATTATCAACAAAACATTAGATCAAGAACAACTTCAATGTGTGTTCATGTCACATTTGATTAAAAAAAAAAAAAAAAAGGATAAAATAATTAGACTTTAGTAGCCAAAGGTCATAGGTCAAGCTCTCTGTGACCTCACAAAACAAGTCAAGTTTTCAGATCATGATCCATGGGTAGTAGATAAATCTGATGTTGTTCTTCTACCTTTACCATCCATTTTGTTTACACCGTCACCTAAAACTACATATAATTAGTGGAGAAGGAACCATGACATCACCCACTGGTTTCTGAACTGCAGTACTGAAACCAGTACTCTGTGACTCGGCCATCACAGCACTGGCTTTTTGGAGACAGACATGACCACATTTGGACAGAAGGGGTGGGACTATAGGAACCAGACAGGTCAGAGGTGAACAAATGCAAAGCACTTGTAATTTGAGTAATTTTACAGTCTTGTTAGTAGTACCTATTACCAAACACAAAGAAACTAAAGCCCAACACAGCAGACGACAAACGTTCTATTTGACATGAGATCTGATGAATGGAGACAAAATTTAAGACTGGACATCAGATCACTAACCTAAGACCAAATAAAATGGATGAAAATCGAATGACTCCTGAAAAGTGTGTTTAATTATTAGTCTTGTAATTTTTTTTTTTTTTTTAAGTCCAATACAAGTCTATGGGCGTCGGGGCCTTTCGGGGTCAGCCCCAGTGGTCATCAGTGGTATTACAACTTTAAGATACTACATTGGCTTCGCTTTGGAACCAACCTCCTTGTCCCTGTACTAAAACACTTAGAAAATATCTATGGGTGGATTCACACCTGGTAAGTCCTTTGGTCCGCTTATTTGATTCAGATCGAACGCGGACTTTATTCTTTTCATTTCAGTCAGATCGCATTCTCATTGCACTTTTTGCTAGTGGACCAAAATTTGTAAACAGAAGTACACATGTGACAAACTGCACTGGCATTGGACAGAAAAGTTGGGGGCGGGGTGAATCAGAGACGGCAGGTGTTGATGAAAACAAACATGGAAGTCCTACATGCAGTTATCATTTTTGGAATATGTTTTCTATTTTTACAGACACAAATTTATGAAAATAATGTTAACTGTTACTTCTCCTCACTGCTCCACATTTGGCCACGGCTACCATAAGCTCTGACTATCCATATGGCTCAGCTACTTCCAGTGGCTACGGTGGCTCATCAAGCACAAAAATGCACAAAGTTCCTTGGTTTGTTCTGGCTCGAGGCTCGAGGTTATATTCACACCAGAAGTGAACTGGCCCAGAGTCCATTTGGAAGACCTCTTCTAGGTGGTCTTGGTCCTCTTATTTGATTCGAATCAGAGTTTGCATGTTTATATTCACACCTAAAAAAAAGTCTGGACTTTCCAGGGAAACAAACTCTGGTCCATTTTAAACGGACCAAATGAAGTAGGTCTGAATGCGCCCTATGTGTGGGTTATTCAACTTCAGAAATCTAGAGTTAGAGCTTTAAAAATAATCACAAAAATTAAATGTTCATCATCAAGCTATGCAGGAGTAAAACAAAGTGTTCTGCTGTTAGGTGAATGTTGTGACCATGAAGAATGAAACCACAGGTAACCATCTGGTTTCTTCAACTTTCACTTAAGTAAAACCAACCAACAAATTCAAAAAAAATCTAATCAAATCAACTTTTAAGAATTAATGACTTGTCTGAGATAAACATTTTTTTCCATATATAACAACCATACAAACAAGCATTATCCACAGACACAATAGCTTTAATTTATTTTGTGTTTTGTTGTTTTATGCACAGGAACAGTGCTTTTCTACCAGCACCAAAACACAAACCCAGCAGATGCTTGTTCTAAACCGTCCTGTCTGGACAGTAAACTCAGTGTCTGCCTCCTGCGTGTCACTAACACAGCTGATATCTGCACTCCCGCCTTTTGATCCTCTGATTCATCCCACCTCTTCCTTCTCATCTGCTGAGTCATGGAAACATATCACCAGGACAAACCACATCCTCATCCTTTCATGTCCCCTTCCCCTTTTTACATCGCCGAGCACCCACTGCTTTTAGGACCGCGCTAAACCTTTGCTGACCTTTACATTTTAAAGATTGATCCAGAGACCCCCACGTTATATCCTGTATGTGGTTTTTATGTGCCCTTTTGGTAGGCTTTTATGCCTGATTTCAAAGGAAAAGGCTGTCTATCTTTGAAGCAGCTTTTCCTCTTCATTGATGCCAAAATAAAACATCTGAGGGATTCATCGTTTTGTGGCAACCAATCAGAATAATCGCCAATTTGAGCTGCAGCAGAGGTCGCGTTTACTGAAAATATTCTGTCATTGACAGATTTTTTTTTTTAAATGACGGAAAATTCTGAAGGCCATCCGTCATTTTGACAGATTAAAATACTGAGGGTAATCATTGTTTAGCTGACTTTAGCCAAAATTAGATACTACTTTGCTAGCACAAAATGTGAAGACGGCCGAGTCTCCTTAGTTATTTTAAAAAGCCCAGTAAATGGGACGGCATTGATAAACGCAGTGAAAGAGGGACTGATGCGGTGAAGGATGATGGACCAGCAAGTTATACGCCAGTTCTTATGGCATTTGGTGTGATATATGTACACATTTTCTACCTTTCATGTGTTATTTGATGGCATGTCAATTTGTGCCCAGATCTGTGGTTCACATAACCCGAACCCTAACCCTCAGTGCATGGGATTTGACACTGTGTGAACATACACAAGGAAAGCTTAGAATGTCTACAGATAACACATCAATTAAAAGTGGCGTATATAATTATGCAAGTTGTGATATCACGTTGGTTTATCAGCCAGCAGCAACTACAGCTGCTGCATCATTGAGATGTTTCTGAACATTAAATATTACTAAATATATCTCATCATTAAAAAATAAAAATTTGAAATGACGGATAATGACAGAATTTTTACGACCCTGTCCGTCAAAATGACGGACAATAAAAATGTCTAGCACAACCTCTGGGCTGTAGATACGAAAACTGAAAAAAATCAAGCAAAGAAGTAAGCAGAGGTTATTAATACCTCCACCCAGTTGCACAACACTTTGCCCATCCTGTTCACTGATACCCTTCCTATCCAGGGGTTAATTTTGAGTCTTAACATTCATTCTTTTTAAAACTTTTCAAAAATGTGTAAAAAATGTAAAGAACATTTGAAACGTGAAATTTAAAAAAAAGAAAATGGGTGAATAATGTCCAAGAAATGGTCAATTTGTCTAAGTTGAAATTTTAAATGGAAATTCAGCCATCAAACTGTGCACTGCCCATCCCCTCATGGTTAAGAACATGTGTGTGAAATCTGAAAAGAACTGAGTGAACAGTGTCTGAAATGGGATGGGAAAAAATCTGGGACGGACAGAAGAACAGATGGATGGAATTCCTGGTGTATCTATATACCCCCACCCTCTGAGGTGGGCAGGGGTATAAAACAGTATAAAACCATCTGAACAGTAGCATAATTCAATTTAAGAGTGACTGTATATTTTACAGTGTTTGTCTCCAGTATATCTAAGCTACACATTTTACACCATGGTACTTTTTAATAGTATTGAACAATCACTTCATAACTCTAAGATAACAAACATTTAATCACACCCATATATTGGCCGTGCACAGTTGCTCCAACTCTCTCTGAAATGTCATCCACTCAGCCACACCCAGACCAAACATATGAAAAAGCCTCATCACTTTTTTTTTTTTTTTTTTTTTTTTTTTTTTTTTTTTTACTTTTAGCAGCTGCTGCTGGAAAACCCCTGGTGTGACATCCCTGATTGGGATGCAACTGTGAGAAATGATGGTGAAATTTAATCTATGCAAGGAAATGAAGACGCTGTGGATTGCTGCAGGGACTGTGAAGTTTGGTGTTGACTAATGCTTAAAAAACTGCAAGTAGTCATGGTGACAGCTCACACAAACACCCTCATTTCTTGCTCATTTTTTACTTAAACAAACCCTTAGATAAGAATCACCCCTACATGTCTGGATTTGTCGTGTCCGTCTGATTACCTCCGCCAAGGAGGTTATGTTTTTGCCAGGGTTTGTTTGTCTGTCTGTCTGTCTGTTTGTTTGTCTGTCCGTTAGTGTGCAACATAACTCAAAAAGTTATGGACAGATTTTGATGAAATTTTCAGGGTTTGTTGGAAATGGGATAAGGAAGAAATGATTAAATTTTGGTGGTGATCGGCAGTTGGGGGGCCCACGGGGGGGCCACTGATCAGCCTTGGCGGAGGTCTGCGCTCTCCGAGTGCTTCTAGTTCAAACTGTGATGATTAAAGATTAACAAAGTCAGCCTACATTTAATAATTTTAAGCAAAACATATTAGAACCAATGCAATACTATCTACAGTATGAAACTCTACCTTTACTGTTTCCCTACAGCACCATTACCCACTATGTAGGGAGGAGTGAGGATTGTAACAAGAGAGGGAAAGAAAAAGATCCGGGCAGAGGGAAAGTATTTGATTCCATGTGGGTGGGCTGATAAAACAAAGTCAGTCATAAATCTAAATCTATAAACACTGTGCTTTTAGACCTAATCCATGCAGAGCAACGCACAACCCAATCTCTCTGTCTGGCTTTCCTCTTCTTCTTCTTCTTCTCTGCTCGCTCAACGTCTTTTTAAACCCGGACGACCTCATCGATACGATGAAAGGCAATGGTGAATAATAATGAGCGAAAATGACCGACGTTAGTCTCGGATGTGTCAAACAGTTTGGAGAAATGCATTAACAAGACGCACGTTCTGGGAAACCAGTCAGGGAGGGTCACCCAAGAAGTCCGTGCACACGCATATCGATACAGCTGGATAGTGCACCTCATTATCTTTGACTTCAGCTCTTCTGGGGAAGTGAAGATTATGTAACAGAGGAAGGAGAGATGGACCACATTCCTGCAGCCTGCCAAAGTGAAAATGACTAAAACAGTAGACAGGGCACGCATAGAAACACACACAGAATTATCTAGAGGAATTATAATCCATCAAATGAGACACACAAGTATTAGGATGCCTTTTTTGTGTGCAGGTTGTGGGTATTTTATGCTCATTTTACATCAGAAAATGTTCATGGAAATTCCAAAAAACATCATCAACCTCACAGAAAAAGCACTCATTTGAGGGTTTTGCCTTGTTTGACAAAGAGTTAATGCACATACGTCGATACGAACACCTTTTCTGAAGACATTCTTGTGTAGCAAACAAACTAATCTAAAGGCGAAGACACACCAACCCGATTTTCCGCAGTCGGACGTCGTTGGGCAGTCTGGCTAGGTCGGTGACATGAGTTTGGTTGGTGTGTTCTCTGCAACTGGGTGTCGTTAATGTCGTCGCCAGTCTTTTCAGCTGATTCAACATGTGTAATTAGCCACTACCCATCGTTCAGTCGGACCAATCTGATTAGAGGAGGGATAGCCCTTGACTAGTGAATCAGTGAAGTAGAAGTTTCCATGTGAATGCAGCTATGCCAAAGTACTTCACACTATTATTGTCTTCTATAATAGGCCATTCACTGCTCATACTGTATCTGAATGAGTGCCAGTCAGTGTTGACTATGGACTTCATTCATTCCATTAAGTGAGCACAGTTAGCATTGTTAGCATAGTGCGATTTCTCTTTAGTTTTTGCCTGTGATATCTTTCTTCCTCCACAAGAAGAAGCCCGAGAGCTGACAACACCAGTATCTCCTTATTACTAACCATCCGTTCAACAAGTACAACAACAACAACAACCCTTCTGGACTACTCCACACTCTCTGCTGACAACAATGACTGACGACAGCGAGCTCTGTTTTACGTCTCGCACAAGCACACAATGTACACTAAAGTCGGTTGTCGATTTGGTGTGTTCTTCACACTTTTTTGACCGTGTCATGAAGACGGGAGCCGACTGATTAGTCAGGCTACCTTTTCTGGCGATGATCGGCAGGCGGGTTGGTGTGTCTTCACCTTAACAAATCCTCTATGTCTCGTAACCAATGTTCTGCTTCTTCAACTGGTTTATGACAGTCATGTGCAACCAGAACGTATCTTCATCTTGCGGAAACTTGACGTAGCCTGGTTTTTATCCAAGGAAACGTACCCACTTTTCACATTTCACAAATTCACTTGACATTTTGTGGAAATATGGGTAAAGTTGAGTTACATTTCTCAGTTATGTCATGAATTTTAGTACTTGTGTCACAACAATGGGCCACCACCTAAAGCTGTCCCATTTCACATATAATATATGTCAAAAGATTACAGAGTTGTTTATACACCACATGCTTTTCAAAGAAATCGAGATAAACATCACAATAATGCCCTTATATTGGTATGAGCTATGTCTGGTTTTAGTACAACCTCTCGCTACCTCTCATTCCGTGACTCCCCCTCCCTCCATCACAGTTTCATTCTTCAGCTCTCTCTCAGTTCTATTTTAATCCTGTAACTTTTTTAGCCAGCAAGTATTTCCTTCCACCGCTCTTGTTTTTTTGCCTCCGTCTTTCCCTCTCTCTACCTGATACTTGGCTCCATCTGCCACACCAAGACTAATGTTATGACCTTACTTCACTGCAATGTTCCACAGAGAAACTGAGACACGGCAAAAAAGCAGAACAAGATAAAACAGGGAGGAATGCAAGGGAATGAATAGAAAAACAAAAAGGAAATGTAGGACCTAGTATAGTAAATATTTCACACTTATGCACCATAACTGGATTAAGAAAGATGACGATGAGATTACATGCTTAACATGATCGGATCTTTAGGAAAATGTAGTCACAATCAGCTCTGAATGAATGTATTCAATGCGAGGTAAATGTAATTTCTTTTTAGAAAGGAGGACTGAAGTAAAGCACAGCTGTCAATGTGAGTCATGCTGATCAAGCATGATTGACTGGGAGCTCATAAGAGGAGATGCAAACAGACAAATGATAGATATTTTACTCTCCTGATTATGTCAGGATATGAGTTAAAACGAGACTGCCTAGAATGCTTAAATAGATTAAATGAGCAGACATTTGGGATTAGCGCTCATATATTGCACGGAGGGTAAAATGATCGTACAAGTGCAATAAAAATTAATCATCATACATCTGGCAAAACTGAAAGGGGTGAAAAAAAGATGAGATGGGACAAAAAAAAAAAAGAAGCAAAAAGGCGACTCAAATAAGCTGCACTCTATCCTTTCCTCTGCCTCAGCTTCTTTCTACCATCCTTGTCTGAGCTCCATTTTGGCTTGGCACATTTATAATTACACTCAGTCCAAATCACTGTCACAGTGCACCAGGGCTGCAGGGCATTGCTCTAAAAAAATGTGTTGGCAAAACTCTAGGCTCCAAGTGTTAGAACAAGGCACTGATATAGTCCAGACAATAAGCACATGCAACCGGTTTATAAAACACACATTAATGCGACTCAATCAACTACACGCTCACACAATGGAGTGCACGTACACACACGCCAGCCGGTAGTGCTGGATATCATCAAACACTTCAGTAACCACAACAACTTCCCATTTCCCTAAACCCATTTCCTGTCCACTGAGGTCACTCGGCAGCTACTGGTTCTGTCACTACGGCAACAAGGAAGGACACTCGACAAGGGAACGAAACAATGGCCGATGACCCTCCACATGTAGCCTGTATAGCAGATCAGCCAGTTTCTGAATAGGTACAATGTCAAAGCCATGAGGGAGTAGTTGAAGAAAAAGCACAGATGGAGTTTTTTTTTTCTACAAATATAATCAACAAGAGCCAGATTGCTGATAAATCACCACAAAAAAAAAAACAAAAAAAAAAAAAAAACAGGAAATAGGCAGTTTTTGGCCTCCGTGTATATTTTTAAAAAAAACTTTGGGAGTCAGGAAAGCAGCAGTGGAGAGGGAACAGCAGTGACTCTGTTATTTTTACCTCCTCCACACTTATTCAAAGTCACATCTATACGTATATAATAAATATAACTTATAGCAAACACTCAGTGAGAGAGAATGTGTGTGTTCACAAGGGAGTCAAGCTATGTATAAAGGCACACACAAATCCCACAGGTGGACATTGTTATGAAATAATATTCTGTATGTCTAACATAAATCTTCACACACATATTCATTATCTATATCTGTCAGTAATGACTACCATTATATTAATTTTGGTCACAGACTGATCAGCTACATTACCTCTGAGTCTCCCAATATAATAAAGTGCTGAGTAAAAGCTGCATCACACACTGTTAACAGTTTATTGCATCCCCTCTCTGTGACTATAATTTTGGAACAGAGACAATCAATACTGGATGAAACAAATAATTGAAAACAGCCACATGGGCCCCGTCAGCCGTGGTCCACTCTTTAATGTCCTTTGTCTGAGATTTGTTTAATCAAACTAATAACATCCACTGATGTTTGTTTAAAGCTGCTCAGCCTTTAATGGCTTCTGTATTGTAGTCTTGTTCACAAATGCACTCTGAAACAAACCATATGAGTCTTGATTCATAGCAGTTGATAAAAAGCACAAACATACGCATGCACCTTTAAGTGTAGTTATGATTCAATCTACTCCCTCTTACTGAAATATAAAACAATTTCCAAAAGGAACATTATAAGCATCTGTTTCACATTTACTGAAAACCATCTAGCCACTATATCTGCCACTAATAAATGGATGATACGCTCTTACACAAAACTTGAACAGCAATAATTATCTGGATTCCACAACATCCTAATTGAATATGTGTGTAGTACTTTGTGTTTCACTTATACTGTGGTTTAGAGAAAAACACAAACATTTGATGCTGAATCACCAAAACTTAAAAACACCAGGCGACATTGAACAGCATTCAACACCCCACTAAAGACAGCTTGCAAAAATGCACACTTTGCATTAAAAACTTTCTTTTAAACAATCAGAAAAAAATGTAGACTCACCACTCTGGGTTTGGTCCTCTGTGGGGTGGGGATGGATGCAGTTCCCTCTGAACTCTTCTTTTGGGGCCCAGCTTCAGTAAGTCCACTGGTAGAGGGTTCACTGGACCCCTGTGAGGCTGACAGTGATCCTTCAGCCCCATCCCTGGCCCCTGGTAGAGGCCTTGGGCCCTCGATGTTTCTGTCCGCAGTCCCCCGTTCTAGGATATATTTCTGAGTCACATCCTCCAGGGAGGGGGCCTCTTCTCCTGGAGGCTTACCCAGGACTGGAGGCTCTGCAGTGGGTAGGATGTTGAGGCAGTGTCCTTCCTTCACAGGCTGCAGTTGTGAAGGTGGAGAGATGGGTATGAAGGTGGATGGTTCACTAGCATGGCGGACATGCTTGGGTCTGGTTTTGGTTTTGGATTGGGATGGGGTTGGAGGAAGAACAGGAATGAGGTCACTCTGATCCTCCTGCTCTGAACCTGGTTCTTGGGGCTCAAATGGGTCCTCATGAGGGCAGAACTGAGCCAACCTGTTTGGACGCTTTCTGGAAGGCCGACGAATCATTCTAGGAGACAGTGCCTCAACGAGCTTGAGGTCAAAGTTAAACTTATTCACCTCTTCCTCTTCATCTTCTCCACCCTGGTCTATTACATCATCTTCTTCGTCATCATGAATATGGGAGTAAGGGGTACTCTCTGATTTGGACCGAGGCTTCTTAATATTGCTGTGTCCGTGGTGATGTGGGTGTGTCACCATTGGAGGCTCTGGCTCCCACATTTCCTCTCTCTGCTCACTTAGGATTGGCTCACTGCTAGAGGGTGGAATTTGGTGATCCAGTTCACTGATTGGTTCGGTGCTGCCAGACTGACCTTTAAACTGTGGGTCATTTTGGGAAAGTAAAGGGGCATCGCTACGGCGACTGGGGTCACTGAATGATTTTTTCTTTGGAGCTTTGCCATTGCCATGTTCGTCTGTCATCAGTCTGTCCATTGCACCTGGTTCTGCTACAATGCTCCTGATGACCCCACTGTAGTCTCGAATGCCATCGTCACGGAGACCACCATCACTGCACACTGACAGATCACTGGCCACGCTGCCCTTGTATTCGGACAAGGTGGCCGCTGTACAGGACTCTGAGGCGCCTCCTCCTTTGACAGAGAGTGATCCTAATAAATTGCTGTCTACAGATGAAAAATTATTGTTCCCATCCTCTGGCACAGAACAGCGCCGCTGTGGCATAGGGTCACTAAGAGAACGGTAGACTGTGGACTCCCCATTTCCAACAGCTGGCGATGACTCTGCATTAATGCCATTACTAGAGTCTGAGCCTGTATTATTATTACCAGAAGGAGAGAACTTGCGCCGTCGTCGGATTGCACTGGGGGTTGCAGGGGCTTCACTCCCTCCTCCTCCTCCTTCTGCAGTGGATGCTGACCCCTGTGACCCAGCTTTGTTGGTGTTGATCTCCTCATTGGTAATATTGACATTTTTGCTACTAGCAGTACTGCTCAGCTCCATAATAATGCTGTCACTCTCAGCCACACGGGCAGAGAGAGGCAAAGAAAGAGGTATGCTGTTTTCATTCAGGAGATTTTTACAACCGCCCTCTGCAGCTTCTTCTCTTTCCTGGTTAAACCCCTCCAACGCATGGAGGGCCGATTGCTTCCATATGATGACAGGTTGCCCTAACACATCTCTGGCAATTCCTGACCCCGAATTAACCCCCACTGACCCCAGAAAGGACCTCTCTGCAGGGTCACTTGGGCCTGTTTCTGGCTCTGTCACAATTCCTTCATCTGTTAAACTAGACTCATGGCCTGAAAGTTCGTCCACAGAGCGATCATAGGACATGCTTTCCTCTGAGTCGCCCTTCAGTAAGGCTCTCTCCGTTTCTCTGCTTAGTCTCTTTGCCTTCTCCCTGTACTCTGTGCCCCTGCTGTTTAGCTTCTCCAACTGCATACTTTGTCCATCCCTCTCATGCCTCTCCCTCTCTCTGTTCTCTCCCTCCCTCTCATGTTTATCTCTGTCCTTTATGTTCTTAGATTCACTCTCTTCATCTGTCTTTGCCTCATCCTTAATGCTGTCTCCTGCCTTCTGTTTCTCTTCATTTGTTTTGCTAACCTGGAAACCTTTATTCTTCATGTCATCCTCAGTTCTCCCTACATCTAAGTCATCATCGTCTTCTCTGGTGCTCATCTGGCAGATATCTTGAATAACCTGTCTTGCTTCCTGCACATACCTTTCCTGTAATGGAGTTGGCATCATATCATCATCATCATATTCATAATCCCTAACCCTTTGTCCTCTTCCGATTCTAAAATCACCTCCATCACTTTCGACCTCCCTGTCTGAAATCGACACACTCCCTCCATCCCTTTCTCCATCTATGTCAAGCTGTTGCTCAGAGGAGCTCCTCTTAGTGGTGCCACCTGTCAAATAACATCTCACAGATGGTGAGGGTTTCTCTGAATAGGTGAACGATTTTGCACGGCGAAGTGTGGCAGTCAGATCTTTCAGCGATGGTCGGCGACCAGAGGGTAGCAGGGTCCCCCCATGATTCCGTGACCCCATCCTGTACATTGACGACCCCTCACCAGCACCAGATTTGTCTCCTATACTCTTTTTACGCACCTTGAGCTCAGATAGATCAGACTTAAGGAAACTTAATAGTGTCATGGTTTCTGACGCTATATCAGGGTTGGACATAGATATTCGGTTCTTATCTTTATCTTCTATCCTATCCTCAAACACTGTCTTCCTAAGTGCCATGTTTTTACCAATCTCTCCTGATGCTCCCCCTTCTCTGGTATGCACAGTGGACGGGGAGACGACTGTGGGCACAATCTTAGGGCGCACCCGTACAGGAGTGCGAGAGAAATTATCCCCATGACCAAAGCTGGGTGAGCGGTACATGGTAAAATTCCCATGGTAGGTTTTACTCAGCATTGATGAGGATGCCACATTAGGGTTTACAGTTCTGCTAGTAGTGCTACTTCCTATAGTGTTAAAGAACACATTTCCTGTACGGTTGACAGCCTGATCCTCCTCCTTTAGCGTTTCAGTGCTGGAGTATCGACTGCTGCAACGTGACGCCCCCGGACTGGAAACGAATGGAGGGATATTGACCTTTGACACTCGTGATACACATGGACGTGTTGTCGACGCTGTAGGAGAGGAGATGCGCTCCCATTGCTGCTGCACTCTGGCTCTGTTATTGTAAGTGCTGGGTTCCCTTACAGAGTGGCTGCGAGTTACTATTCCCCCAAATTCTCCTCCTGTGTTTTGCTGATGGTGCCTTTCCAAATGCTCCATGGTCAAGGCTGTGTCACTGTCACTATCCTCTGATTCGCCATCATGATCATCATAATCATCACGGCCTGCTGATGGGGCTCCAATGACCTTCTTTTTCTTCCTTAGTGAACGACGGCGCACTGCCTCTCGACTGGGGGGGCCTAGAGAACCAGGACTGTCTTCCTCACTTCCTGAGGACCTGCCAATGCCCTTGGTACCCCACCAGCCATTTTTATTACGTGATAAATAACCTCCTCGCTCTATGGCTCCCCTTTCTCCTCTATAGGAAATAGAAGGAGCAGGGCCAGAGGAAACACTCCCACCTCCTCCTCCTCTTCTTCTCCTGGTGTGCTCCTCCTCCTCGTCGTCACCAGAGCTGAATTTCCAGCGAGAGGTGAGGGAAGAGGTAACTCTCGCTGGGGCTCTTAGTTCAGTGTTGGGAGCTACAGTGGAGGAGGAGGTAATGGCTTTATCTGGAGGTGGAGCGGAGGAGGAGGGGGAGGAGGTGGGGGCTGGTGCTCTAGAGGAGCTATGTGAGGAATGTAAACTATCCCTGGGCAGCCCGACCCCCTGTCTATCCCTTCTCTCCCTCACTGTCGGCTGCTGAACAGAGGAGGTGCAGGAGGAGGTGTCTAGGCTCACTGAGAGAGTCCAAGAAAAAGCAGCAGGAGGCTGAAGGTCAGGGTTGGGGTCAGATGTCAATTCTGTCGTCCTGGGGGTCTTACCAGGAGTCTGTGCTTCAGTGCTCAGACTTTGCAATCTGTGTGAAGACGGGTTAATCCTCTGGTGCTGACTACCTGCAGTCCAACCGCTCTTCTGAAAAGTATTTCCAACTTTGGTGTTATTAGAACTACCTGTTTCTACGTCTGCCTCCTCATCATTTGAGTACTGCTGTTGCGGGCCAGCTTTGGAATAAGAGTCCATATCACAACCCAGTGTCTCTTTAGCAGCACTGTTGTCTCTGCTTTGTGCACCACTTATGCATTTGTCTGGCAAAGACAGGGCGCTGGGTTCATTGGCAGAGCTACAAGATGAGAGTTTGTCACTTTTATCTGAGCATAGAGCACTTTCACTGGAGCTAAGATGGTCTAGATGGCCTCTGCTGGCTGGTTTGAGATTCTCACAACTGTCACTTTTAGGCTGCTGTGTAACTTTACTTTCTCTCTCATCAAAAAGTTGTCTGATTTTGGTGACACTGGGCCACTTGTCTTGTCTTGAGTGTATCGGAATAAAGTCACTGTGGTGTGTGGAAAGATAACTTCTATGAGATTTACAAGGTGGTGGAAACCCTCGACTAAAAACATCCTCTTCCTCATCTGTAGTTAAAGTCTTTTTAGGATCAGATGGATATGTATTGATTTGGGAATAATCTCTCTTACCAGTGTTGCTGTCGGATGATAACCGAGTGAAAATCCACCTTTCAGTTTTCTTCTCAGAGTCAGAGCCTGACACTGAGTCGGTGCCAGAGTGAAACTTTTGCACTTTATTGTCTGAGAGAAAGTCTGTAGTTGTAGTATCACTATCTTGGGAATATCCACCACCGGTATCCTCGTGGAAAGATTTAGATCTGACCCGTGGAAGAGTGCTGCGCCCCCGCGTCACCGCTGCACCGTTTCCCGAAGAGCCTCTGTGCGTCCTGGCCGAGCTGGAGCTGGAGCTGGAGCTGCTGAACCTCTGACTGAGCTGGCGAATGGATGGAGAAATAGAAGAGAGGGGAGTGGAGGAGCCTCTCTTTGGATCTGTGGTTGGGAGGCCGGCGGTTGTGGCACAGATTTTGGAAACTTTTCTTGACTGACTGACATTACGCGTCGCCAAAGGCTGTTGTGCGTTTCTGGGCTCCGGGGGAAGGGCGACGCCAGCTGCTTCCAAATCCTCTGATTTGTGTTGGTCTTCACCTCTGTTGGCACTCCAGGACCCCAACTTTTTAAAAGAGACGCTGCGATACACAACCGCATTCTTCTCCTCCTTTTCTGCCATTGTTCATGTCTTTGTTAAATTTCACACATCATCATCATCATCATCAGCCAAACTTCATGGATATTAAACATCCAAGCACTTTTTTGTTGGATTGTGGTCCATTTCCCACCACAGCACAAACCACATAACAAACACTAAAGCATACAAGTCACAAACCGCACTTTTAACCAGTCGAGGTGATAAAGAAAGTTAGAGTCAGATGGTAAAAGGCGTGTTCTTCTGTTATCCAAACTTACATGATGTCGATTTCCACAAAACATCCGTGCACAAACGAAAAGCGCTGCAACTTTTTTTTTTTTTTTTGGCCAAAACTTCCCCAGCAGATCCAACCTGTTCACAAACACTTTTCCATTGTTATGCCTCTTTGGTTTGTAAACTTCTGCCCATGGTTATGGTAGTGTCTGCACGCCTGCACGGGCCCGACGCATCTGTCCTTGTTAATTCCAAAAACAGTTTGTGGAAGTCCTTATTTTGGCATGATTTGGGTTTCCGTGACTTATGTTGTTTTTTTGCATGTAAATGCCTGAGATAGGGCAGAGGGGGTGGGCGGGACTAGGGGTATAGGGGCTGTCATAGCCCCCTCGGGGATTGAGAGGAAAAGCTTTTTCTTTTTGATAGCAGAAGGCAGATACTGTGTACAAACTGCATGTAATTATAGCCCATTCCCCCAAGAAGGAGATAGGAGCTCTGACAGGACGGAAAAGTACAGATTTAACAGAAAACAAACTGTACCTGCAGCATTTTATGACATATAGTCCATATCAGTAGGTGAGCTGTTAGTATAAACATTTACCTAAATTATATCCTGCACATGCAATAAAATACATATGATTATTACTTAAGAGCACAGATGTGAGGAGAAAAAGTAGTTGATGGTTTTTCCTTGTGTATGAGTGTTTGCATATCACAGATGAGTCACCATGCTGTGTTTTAACAGGGATGGTAAATTGGAGTGTAAACTATTTAAAAGGGCAAACAAAGAAAAAAAAAGGTTTTCACTCTTTCACTATACACAATAACCCCTCTGTGGTGCTTCCCTTGAGGTGGTTGGTTAACAGGTCCTTTTGTTCCAAAGGGGAATTTTGTGATACATTCCCTCACAGAGGAGATAATACTGACTGCAGTGCCCTCTACTGGTTCACATGGAACATAACAGCTTTCAACTGCAATGAAGTCTTAACCCATAAAAACCCAGTGCTACTTTTGTGTCAGTTCCCAAATGAATTTTTCCTCTAAATTCAGCTTTCCTTAAGTGATTTATCACCATCTATTATAATATTATCTTCTATATTTTGTGGGTTTTCAGTGAAAATTATGTATTTTCCTGCATTTACTTCACTGATCATGTAGATCACAGGTGTCAAACATGCGTCTGCGCTTTTCTAGTTATGTTATTATTTTACTGGTCCGGCCCACTTCAGGTCAAATTTAGCTGAATGTGGCCCCTGAACTAAAATGACTTTAACACCCCTGATGTAGATGTTCATAAAAGCTAAGGTTACAATTGAGGGTTATTATGTCAGAAACAGAGAAAACAGATGAAATAGGGACTTTTTCAGCAAAGATGTCGATAACTGCATGTAAAACCAAGTGTCCATCCACTGTCATTGATTCCAACTCCATGGGTTTTACTGGTGAATCAGTGTTGTAGAAGATGACGGTGTTTCCACGGTAACTACAGAGCCTCTGAACGTCCAAATGGGTCATATCTGTTGACTATGAAAAGATGAATAACTGTATTTTACACCAAATATTTGCATGTATTGTTTAGTTTAGTGGATCAACAGGTGGTAAACATTTTAGATCAGTAGATATATTTTTGTCGCCAATGGCTGTTTGGGTCTTTATGGGTTAAGAAGTGAAACAATCCAGTCTAGATATTTATAGGTTTGCTTTATTCATCTACAATTAGTACCATATTTTTTACTTAGAATCGGGGGATGAGCTGCTAGATTTGTGAATTAAACACCAGTCAAAGGTGAGTTCATAATTTCAATCTGTATTAAATACAAGGATTGGTTGCATGACTTTTTAATAATTCACAATACATTATAGTTACATCCAAAACATTCACAAGCAACAGAGAAAAACAAAATTAAATATATAAAAACAAGAGTTAGTTTTGTATTAAAATTAAAATCTTTGTAACAAAAATATAACTCTATTCATGACCCTATTTTGTGTTGCTCTGCTACACAAAATAGAGTCTAAGTAATACTGACAGAATGTTAGCACGTATTCATCTACATCTGAATCCTCAGGATTAATCACATGCAAAAACCACGATAGAACCATATACAACATTGATCAACATCCAGTGTTACAACATCACAGAATATACAGACTGTACATAGACCGAGACACACAGTGTACATTAACTTTTAAAGTTTTTTAAGACCTTATACTGCAGTTAAATGCTCCGTGCATTTTAAAAACAGGAAAACTGTTCACATTCAACAAATACAACCATTTCACTTCTCATTAGTGCAACATTTCAACAAGTGTCCTACAACTATAAGGATTTAGAAATTAGTGCAGGTGATTAATTTTGTTTTTTGTTCTTTAACTTATTGAGTGACCAAAAGGATTGACAGTATAGGGTTCTTACAGTAGTTAGGAGACCAAAATAGAGGGAAGATGGGACAAGAGATAAAATGTATAGTTAGTTGAAGATCATCAAGATGCTTTTAGAGCACATTCTACATTGCTGTTCATATTAATATCAAAACTGAAACAAAAGTAACTATATAACTTGTAACTTCATAAAAACTAAATTACAATAAAGACTGACTGTCATATAGAGTATAATTTACTATCATTATTATTATTATTATTATTCCCAACAACAATAATAATTATAATAATACATTTTCTTTATATAAAGCTTTTAAAGTGCTTTACAACGCAGCAACAATAAAAGAGTAAGGGCACAGTCAAAACATTTAAATTTATATTCTTTTCTAGCATTCACATTTCATCTAAAGTACGATGATACATGCACAAAATCTCATCACACAGCTGCCTCTACTTTCTATTATACTACCTAGAATCAAACCTGAATCACAAAGCAATGCCTTAATTTCATAGAAATGGTTCACACAACAATAAAAAAAAGTCACTTTTGATTTCCCTCTAAGCATCTAATGCCCGTGACTAGTTTTAAACAGTGTTTGACTACATAAATCTGCACTGACAGATTATTTTGGTCCCTGGAAATCCTAAAGAACTTGTAGGAGAAACCATGCAGTGATGGCCTACTTTAATGTGGTGTGCACTTTATGCCAAATTAACCCCTTTGTTTCTACCAGTTTGTTGTTGACTAGCAGATAAATTGTGATCCTTCCTGTAATTCTAGAAAATCCAGGGAATATGTACATCAGAGCCATTTAGAAAAGACAGAGTGCATAGTGGTGAAAATACACGACTGATAAAACAGCAGTTTTAACATGTTTTGTTTTGTTTTGTTTTTTTTGGGGGGGGGGGGGGGGGGCACAAAAGGAAATCCTTCATAAGGACATAAAAAGACATACAAACTTTCATTTTCATTCCTGCTGTTAGTTCTTCCATGTTTTTGCAGTCCTATAATTACTGGGCTGTGGTTACTTTAGTTTGTAAATTAACCAAAAAACATAATTTTACAAGTTCTTCATGTCATTTTAACATGCAGTCATAAACATTTACATGCACTGTACACAAACAGGCCGGCCTTTAGCTCACTTTTATCTTACTCTACAATTCACAGTGAAAAACTGAAGGAAATGCTAATTTACAAAAAGACGTTAAACATTTCTACTCTACATTCACAGTGGAGATGGAAAAAAATGAACAGAAAATGTGGACAGGGCTGATTCAGAATGACATGTTCCACCACAAGCAGTTCAGTGTTACAGTATTTCTTGGCAGTAGTTTACAAACTGAACTTGAAGTGAAATGCATCAGTTTCACTGATAAAATACATCCATAATCTGTAATGGTCAAAACCAGTTACATGAATGAACACAACCTTCATGTTGCCTTTTCAGAAGGGTTTTCAATATGTTTGTTCTTTGATATAGTGCATGAAGGCTTTGGATTTTTCTGAAGAAAACTATTAAAAAAAAAAAAAAAAATTAAAAATCCACCCATGACCCATATGGCCTGTGTTCGGGCCCACTGTGGATGTTCTGAGGGAGATCCTGCAGGTCATACACTGGTCCCCTTGTCCCTGAGGGTGGTGATTTTCAGCACAAACCTTCTTGTGCTGCGCCGGTAGCGTGGCTGGGTGAAGTAAAACAGAATAGGATCCAGAAAGCTGTTCATGCTTGCAAACGGCCTGGTGCTCTTATAGATGATGGCAAACAGGTTTCTAGTTTCGCAGGCCACGCCGGGCAGCGAGCGGACCAACAGGTACATGGTTTTGGTGAGGTGAAAGGGTAGGAAGCTGATGCAGAACACCACTGCCACAACGATGATCATCCTCACCGCCTTGTCCCGTTTCTCTCCAGTTGCCACGGAGACTCCTTGGTAGGACACCGGGCGGCAGAGTAAGTGGGCCATGCGGCAGTAGCACACCATTACACCCATGAAAGGCAGCACGAAGCCGAGGCAGGTGAGAGCCATGCCGTACGGATAGTACTGCACAGAAAGATTGGGTGGGCTTAAGTCGTAACATACGGTGCGGTTTCGCTGGATCCCTGTTGCAGCAAAGTGGAAAGTTGGTGCACAAAGGAGAGCAACCACCAGCCAGACCCCTCCACAGATGCACCACGCCAGCTTGCGTCCACCTTGCTTGTGCCATATCGCGAGAGGATGGCAAATACCAACATAACGCTGCACACTGATGCAGGTGAGGAACAGGATGCTGCCATGTAGATTACTAAAACAGAGGACACAGGAGAGAGTACAGCTGAGTGAAACGGTTTAAAAACCATTATGAATAAGACAAAAGGCAAAAAAATAACAGTGATGTTACTAGGTGATGGAAAGCATTCTATGGTCACTTTTTACAGATTTTTTTTTTTTACAGATATTCTATGTAAATAGAATATTTTTAACTCAAAATTCCTAATTTGAGTGTTTTCTTGCACAAGTTACAGTGGGTTTCATATTTGTTATTTTCAACAGGCTTCATTCAAGCACCAAACACTCTTCTCTTGAACCGGATCTTGTTAAGTTTGCCTTTACCCATATTAAAATTACTGGCCACTTCATTAGGTACACCTGTTAAGCTTTACATTTATTCAAATATATAATCACATGGTAGAAACGTAATGCATTTGGGCAAGTAGACATGTACAAGATGATGTGCTGAAGCTCAAACCAAACATCAGAATGGGAAAGAAGGGTGATTTAAGTGGCTTTCATAGTGAACTGGTTGCTGGTGCCCGACAGGGATTTTTCAATCATTTCTAGAGTTTACAGAGGATAGCTTGTGGGCATGAACAACTTTCATTTTCAGAATCTTACACAGTGACTTGGAGGAAACCATGGTTGGAATGTTTGCAAACAAGAACTATTTGGCACCCAGATTTCTGAACCACAATTATCTTTATTTTTTTTGTTCAGTATATGGCATAAAAGGTATTTATGCATTAATGTTAAATAACTATTTATGGAGGTCACATTGTCTTTTTTTCTGTATCCTACAAAGACTGTACACATCTTACATCACCAATCATGCTATTTGTCAAAAACTGTTCAGTGAGTGTAGATCAGAGTGATGTTAACATAAGCAATGTTAACATTTAACTGTCTTTGATGAGAAAAGGCACTACATTAACCCACACATCACATGATACAGTTGCTGGGTTTGCTCTGATATATTTTAACTAGGATGCACAGGTAGCATTATTGGTTGCTGTGATGTTTTGTTACAGCTAGATCAATAAAAATTAATTCCAAAAATATATAGATAGACACAAAGTTAATACAATTTTATATTACAAAGTTAACTTCATAATTGACATGCAAAAATTGTATTTGAGGCATTTTATTATGTAATGATAATATCAAAAAGCAGGATACATTTATGGTAATGTGGTCAAAATGGATTGTATATATCACCCAATTGAGACTAGATTTAACTTAACTAGAAGTGACAAGTTATATTTGTATTGGTTGAATGTAATGGAGTTGAAACATGTGGATTCTGAAATAGGAATAGTGAAAATAAGGGGGAAAATGTGATATCTTTTGGTTCTAATGTGTGTTATTTAACAAAATATAACAAAAACGGGAAGACTTATTTTAAGAAGAGTTGTTTTTTCTAAACAGAGAACTTTATGTTAAATTTCGTGCTTTATCATTGTTGGTTTTTCAGACATCATATTCAAATGTGTTTAGTTCTCTTTTTTGTTTTTGTTTTACTCTGTTGTAAAGTATCTTCCCAAATGAAAGACTAAAATTATCAAAAAATAGCAGTAAACTGTGTTAGAACCTCACAAAAAAATCGTTATTACACACACTTTATTATATAATCTTACCTGTAGAACTGAAATCTGACCAGTTTACAGGCCAACTCCCCAAAAGGCCAGTAGTCACGACTGGCGTAGTTGTAAATAAGCAAAGGCAGCGACATCACATACAGGAAGTCGGCTATGGCCAGGTTGAGCATATAGATGTTGTTGCGGGACAGGTTGGGCCTCGTCCTCCATATCTTCAGTATAACAGTAGCATTCAGAGGCAGACCCAGCAGGAAAACCAACGTGTAGACGGCAGGGAGCAGGATCCACTTAAAGTCCTCCTTATAGGTGCAGGAACGGATCCCTGGCACGCTGACGTTACTGTTACTGACGCTGAGGGTGAAGTTATCTGCTGTGTAGGACTCTGTAGGCTGGGAGAGCAGATCCAAAGAAAAGGTTCCTGAGATGAGAGTTTCTGTGGGGAAGAAGTCGACAGAATGTGGCATCTTCACATCCTGGAGGAGAAACGAGAGGTGAGAAGGGGGAGGATGTTACTTGAGTAAAGGACTGAATATGGACAAAAATATACAGCATATGGATGAAAGTACTGGGACACAGTGAGGTTTCAGTGCCAAAAGGAGACTGGGCTACAATTAGTGATGTAGTTCTCGAGACTGATCTCAAGACTAATTTTTTTGTGGTCTCGTCTTGTCTTGATCTCGACTCTCTTTGGTCTTGGTCTTGTCTTGGTCTTGATCTTCTTTGGTCTTGGTCTTGTCCTGGTCTTGATCTTCTTTGGTCTCGGTCTTGTCTTGGTCTTGACTCTCTTTGGTCTCGGTCTTGTCTTGGTCTTGACTCTCTTTGGTCTCGGTCTTGTCTTGGTCTTGAACTTCTTTGGTCTCGGTCTTGTCTCGGTCTTGAACTTCTTTGGTCTCGGTCTTGTCTCGGTCTTGAACTTCTTTGGTCTCGGTCTTGTCTTGGTCTTGAACTTCTTTGGTCTCGGTCTTGTCTCGGTCTTGAACTTCTTTGGTCTCGGTCTTGTCTTGGTCTTGAACTTCTTTGGTCTCGGTCTTGTCTTGGTCTTGACTCTCTTTGGTCTTGGTCTTGTCTTGGTCTTGAACTTCTTTGGTCTCGGTCTTGTCTCGGTCTTGAACTTCTTTGGTCTCGGTCTTGTCTTGGTCTTGACTCTCTTTGGTCTCGGTCTTGTCTCGGTCTTGAACTTCTTTGGTCTCGGTCTTGTCTCGGTCTTGAACTTCTTTGGTCTCGGTCTTGTCTTGGTCTTGACTCTCTTTGGTCTTGGTCTTGTCTTGGTCTTGGACATAGCTGTCTTGATGTGATGTGTACAAAAACCGCATCATCACAGAATAGTATCATTATTTATTACACGCCCTCTTCAAATGCAGCCAATCAGATGCATCTATTTTAAAAACATGTGACATTGTATAAATTTTCTCAACACAACGCCAGCCCTCCACAGTCCACTAGTGATGTATTTCTCAAAACCAGTCTTGGTCTTGTCACAGACTCAACTCATTTGGTCTCGGCCTTGTCTTGGTCTTGGTACCCTCCAGTCTTGGTGGTGTCTTGGTCTCGGTCTAACCAGTCTTGACTACAACACTAGCTACAATAGAATAGTGAAAATTATAATAGTAATAAACTGTTATATTTCATCTAGAGTTAAAATGCACCAGAGTGTGTTGTCACTTCATTTTACTCAATGTAAATTGCCTTTTTTTTAACATTAAAATGTTAATGTTCTTCTAGATACCTGAAATATTGGTTACATTCTGACAAGGATCAATAGTAACCATCAGCTCTTTCTTCAACCACCATGGAACAAGTCA
The DNA here is from genome assembly GCF_902148855.1 of Sphaeramia orbicularis. NCBI lineage: Eukaryota > Metazoa > Chordata > Actinopteri > Kurtiformes > Apogonidae > Sphaeramia > Sphaeramia orbicularis. The sequence continues at coordinate 22,901,950 of NC_043969.1, read as the reverse complement.
GCCTTTAAACTTAAATATTGTTTTGACGTTTGTGAATTTTATCATGATAACATTTAAAATCAACAGGAATGAGAGGTCCCACAAGCTCTAAGTGTGATGTGTCCCAATATTTTTTTCCATATAGTATATTTTGTCTAAATACCAATATAATATATCTTGATAATTTTTATAAAGTGGGTAAAAATTTAAGCTGTTAAGGCAAAGACGTTCAAGATGTGATGAATTATATCTATATTTATGATATAAAGGCTGAGATACATAACTTCTAAGTAATATTTATGTCCACATAATGCAAGATTCACCAGCGCTTGATTTTTACAAACATCAGCTGGCTGAATTAATAAATTATTAAAAAACAATTGTAAATTTGTTTGGTTGTTAATGCATACAGTGTAGTACACATAATAAACCATAATTTAATAACTGAGCAGCTAGAGGCATCTGTGAAAACTATGTAGTAGTTGTATATGAAGTGCTATTAGAGATAAAAACAGCAGAGGGCGCAAGAAAACATTTGTTTGTCACAGCATTCACTGACTTTGAGCCCTTTCATTGACTCTCATTAAGAAGGATTCACGGTTATTGTCAGAGTTACAGTGAAAGTGTCATTTTTTTGTTCCTGTTTTATAAAAAACAACTACACTACACTCTAAGATGACCTAAAACATTAGCATGAGTCAGTTTATTCTGCTTTCATCTGTAATTTGAACACTACACAGTCAATATTTTGTTGTTCCTAAGAAAAAGAACATTACAAAAGAAATTCAAGACATTCCACTAGATTATGTTACTTGAGTCCTGCCTGGTGTCACTTTCTAACACCAAATGTAAGATGGACAGCTGGACATATTGAAACCACTGCAGACTGTCTGGTCTCCTATTCACAGCTCATATTGTCTGGAAGAAGCAGACATTAATCAACAGTCTTTATTACTGCCTCCACCAACATCAATCATGTGCGTTCCCTCCTCAGGAGCATGTGGGTGACTTAAGTGATTGGCTTATCCCTCTTCCTTCGAAGCCTTGTAAGACTGTGACTCACAGCATTTCACAACTAACACCATTTCTGAGGAAAAGCCTTCAAGTGCCTTTGTGTGAGCACATGCATTTGGGATGTTATGGAAAACTACTTAAACTGTGTATATTTTAATTTTCTCTCACTGTGTTGGTGCATTTATAGTTTGACGGAAAAACAGTGGCTGTGTGATTTCATAATTCCTGGTAGAGTAATTGAAGGAGAGAGGAGTGTGCCAACAGACCATAAAATATTTCACTGCACTGAACCAATGAGCAGGCACACAGGAAAATAGGAAAGTCCAACGCAGTCTGCTTTATTTGCTGACGAATGATTTATAACAAGATTTGGACTTTTGATTTGTTGACACGCTGCACCCAAGAATGGAAGTCAAACATATTTAAGCACTGATGTCATGACATTCATTCATATCACTGATCTTTGTGAAAAGCTTTTGAGAAAAATACATTAATCTCAGTTTTTAAGAGAAATGCTGTATATACTAAAGGGTTTCAATTAACAAGTTTCATACTGAGGCTGATAAGTATGGAATCATGTTTGGGCCTGTCCACTGCAGACTCACCATGCATGACCTCCATGGAGTTATAGTCAGCACTACAACTACTGTAACCTGTTTTTAAAGAACTATAACTACTGTAACCTGCCTTTAACTCACTATTACCACTGTAACCTGCTTTTTAAGTTAGCATAACTACTGTAACCTGCTTATTGGTTACTGTGTTGTAACCTGCTTTTTATGTTAACTCTAAAGAGAGCATAAAAATACACAATTAGGACAGGAGGACAACAAAAGTTAGACTCTTCCTAATTGCTCCCTTTCAAATATATGTTATTTGAATAGTGTGTCACAATACTTTATTAATCCCAGAGGAAATTTTTAGATGCTTACCAAAGAGCAAACAGGAAAATGTACAATATAAATACAGGCATAAATACATATTTAAAATATGTGAAATAAAAACATAATAATAATGGATTAGATTTATATAACACTTTTCTATGAATGCATACTCAAAGCACGTACAGTGGATCCATTATTCATTCGCTCTCACATCCTCCCTCTGGTGGACGTAAACTACATCTGTGGCCACAGCTGCCCTGGGGCAGACTGATGGAAGCATGGCTGCCAATCTGTACCTATGGCCCCTCCAACCACCACCAAACATTCATAAGCATTCATACACTAGTATGAGTAGCACTGGAGGCAAGGAGGGTGAAGTGTCTTGCCCAAGGACACAACAGCACATGGACAGAGTGGGATTTGAACCGCCAACCCTTCAGTTATTGGACAACCCACTCTACCATCTGAGCCATGGCTGCCCCCAACATATTCCATTTTATGAAAATATTCAGGAATAGAACATGCATTAAACTACACAAACTATTATTGCACAGTACCGGATGGGATTATTGCAAACTGACATAATGTAACAGGATGTAGTCCAGGTCAGTAGATTGACTCTCTCTGTATATATATATTATACAGTATATGTAAGATACTGATAACCCAGTTTGTTTGTGGCTTTTATTTGCTCTGTGTATGTTTTGCTCTTTTTTTAAGTGCACTTTACACATGTTTGAGCAGCAGTTAAAATGTGTTTCTAGCCTCGTTTTTACTGACTTCGTAGTAGTTTTTATGGACAATACTGGCTTTCAGCCTGTATTGTTCAGACTGAAGAGTAACCTGAAACTGAGTGAAACTAAGCCATTGTTTGTTAAAGTGAAGAACTAAACAGGTCACCGACTGGTACAGAGTTTCATTTTCATTGAGAAATAAACAAAAAAAAACACCAGTTAGTTTATTACAAGCCTTTCTATGCAAACCATTTATCTACAGGGTAAAGCACATCCAACAGCAGAATTCTAGCAGCTGGTTAGAACAGGTTAGCGCCTCCAGTCTGTTTCCCATATTGAATCTCTCACTACTTTCCCTGTGGTGGAAATAATCATATCAATGCTGAATGAGGATATTGTTCATGAAAAATTAATGAGTGCTGAGTGTCAGTTTTACCCATAAATTAACAAGGGAAAAGAGGAAACAGAAATATGAAGCCCATGTTTGTTCTGGTGCTGAATTGTAATGAAAACATTTGCAGTCCACATCCAGTCTTTCTGTAAATTACAAAATGTTACTGTGTAAAGCATTCCTCAACTATGAAAATACATTCTAAACTGAAATATCTGTACATTAACCAACACAAATGAGCCCAGCTACAAAGCCATTTGACTACTGGGTTTTACAGTTAATCACCCTTTAAGAGGATTAGACACATATCTGAGACTTTCAAGACTAAAGATAAAAGCAGCAGTGAAAAAATGTTTTGTCAAACCCAAATGTGGGAAAGCTATCATGAAAGTGACAAAGTAAGAACTGGAGGTAAAATCAGCTTTGTTTTTGCTCTAATGTTACCGGATCATGCTTTGTGCAATGTGGGGCTTTTAATAAACCCTAAGTTGTACTTTTAGAACTGTAGGATTTGGTCAAAGATTTATTTTGCGATGATGGTGGTTCATTCATTCATCTTCTGAACCTGCTTTATCCTCACTAGGGCCGCGGGGGTCGCTGGAGCCTATCCCAGCTACTTATGGGCGAAGGCGGGGTACACCCTGGACATGTCGCCAGTTCATCGCAGGGCTGAACATATAGAGTCAAACAACCACTCTCACATTCACACCTATGGACAATTTAGATTAACCAATTAACCTATCAGGTTATGATGGTGGTTAATATTGCAATATGTGTCATTATGTCAAAGCAACATTCGCTTAGTTACCTCCTCCAAGGAGGTTATGTTTTTGCTGGCGTTGGTTTATCTGTCTGTCTGTCCATGTACAAGATAACTCAAAAAGTTATGGACAGATTTGTTCAAAGTGTTTTTATTGCATATCTATGCATAGACAAGCATAATACAGTCATTGTTCTTTGTTTTTTAACCCAAACCCATGAACATTCCCACCCTGTAGCACTTAAAAAAAAAAAAAAAAAAAAAGATAATTGACAATAATAATACTAATACTACTACTACTACTACTACTACTACTAATAATAATAATAATGATAATAATAATAATAATAATAAAATAAAAAAATAAATAAAGTACACAGATATTAGTCACATACTCATATTAATAAGACTCCTCTGGAGTAAGTGAGGGATCTACCTTTTTTATGTGATTCAGAACAGGTTGCCAGGTACTGAAAAACTTATTGGCACATCCTCTTATACAATATCTGATTTTTTCCAATGTTAAATGATGTAAAAGATCCAGAAACCAAGATTTAAATGTTGGAGGTTGTTTATCTTTCCATTTTAGTAGTATTAGTCTACGAGCTAGAAGAGTGGTGAAGGCAATCAGATTTTTACATTTTTGGTTAAAAGAATGTAATGTAATGCCAAAGTTATGGACGGATTTGGATGAAAATTTCAGGAAATGTTGATACTGGCACAAGGAACAAATGATTAAATTTTGGTGGTGATTGGGGGGGGGGGGCACTGATCTGCCTTGGCGGAGGTCTGTGCTCTCCGAGTGCTTTTCTAGTTTTACATGTTTTACACAGTACCTCTGTCTGCTCTTTGTCTCCAAATCCAAAATATCATCAAATACACACTGAAGCTTTAAAACATAGCATCTTTTGAGTGTATAATTGCACAGGCTGATGTTGCAGTTCATTTAATCGTGCAGCTCTATTTAATTTCATGGATTTTTTCATCCTACTTTTTCAGCTTCTATAAATCTCAGCTTTACTTGTAATACCTGTACAAAATAAAACCCATCAGTTCCTCACAAATGAAATCCATAAAATGAACTAATATTAGACAAAGAAATGAAACAGAAAGAAAACCAAGTGAAAAGTTAAAAACTGTAACAATCATTTCTACTTTCAGTTTTAATAATACGTTTGCATTGTAACAGTGTCAAATCTGCACACAGTGATCCACAAAGTTCTCCTGTAATCTGACTTCTGTGTACATTCTGCATGTATGTGTGCAAGGGTAAGATTGATACAGTCGTATTTCCAATTTGCAGACTCTCTCAAGAGTAAACAGTAATTACAGAGCTCTAAGTGTCTGCGTCTGGACCATAAGCTCTAATGTTGTTTGAAGCATTAGATGTGTGTGTTTTGTGTGTCACAAGGCTTCTGGTTTGTTCACAGCTGCGCACACACTCCACTATTCTGCATCAATAAAATATGAAATAAAGACACGGACAGAACAAAAGTCTACTGTTTAAAAAATATGCTTTTCAAGATGTATATGACAGGAATAAATAAAATGAGCTAAAACCTGCATTTAACCCATAAAGACCCAAACATCCACTGGCAACCAAAACCATCTACTGATCTAAACTGTTTAAAACCTGTTGATCCACTAGTCCTATCAATAGATGTAAATAACTGGCGTAAAATACAGTTATTCATCTTTTCATGGTCATCAGATATGACCCATTTGGACATTCAGAGGCTCCGTAGTTACCATGGAAACACCGTCATCTTCTACAACATTGAATCACTAGTAAAACCCATGGAGTTGGATCAATGACAGTGGATGGAGACACTGGGTTTATGTTCAGTTAAGGACATATTTTGTTGAAAACGTGATTTTTTTTCTTCAGTTTTCCCTGTTCTGATATATTAAAACATAACTTCAATCTGAGCTTTTATGAACATCTACATGATCACAAAATTACATATAAGAAAATACATAGTTTATACTGAAAAAACACAAAATACAGAGAATAATATTATAATAAATGGTGATAAATCATATAAGAATGATTAAATACATAGAAAATAATTCATTTGGGAACTGACACAGAAGAAGCACTGGGTCCTTACAGGTTAATTAACATAGAAAAGACTTTTCAGCATTATGCAAGCCACAGATATCAGTTTTGATGGTAAAATGACATTTTTAAACTAAAGACAGGCTTTTATCATCCAAAATAAACAAAGTGTTTAATGGAAGTCAAACAACTGACAAGCTACACTTAAGAATATTTTTAGACTCGATCTTCTAGTCGCATGAGTCATTTCAAATGTCGTACTTGCGTAAATATCAGTTTGACGCAAAATAGTAATTAAAACATTACTCATGCATCTTATTTGGCTGTGTGGTTATGTGAGTGAAGGCTGGGCTATGATTCAGTGCAGGTTTTCCGTCAACAAATTTTCTACTACTTGTCTCCTCTTGTTTTGGCCTGATTCCATGAATAACAGATCAATTTCAGGTCTTATGGTCTGTTTGTGAAAGAACCGTTCTGTAAGAATACTATAGTATGAGCACAGATCAGTAGCATTGTTTATCACAAATGTATTTATTGCTATGATTACAGGCACAGCCACTCCACAACATTGCTGCACTGTCAAAATGTTTCTTGGAGAATGCGGGCATCGATCCCGCTACCTCTCGCATGCTAAGCGAGCGCTCTACCATTTGAGCTAATTCCCCTGCAAGACACAAGTTATAAAAAACACCAAATGACACGTCACTTTAGAAGCACACACCCATTGCTCTGCCCGAAGGAGTAATGTTACCGACAAGGACATACCTCCTCCCTCTACTCTATTTATCACCTGCTTCCACATGTTTGACAAGCATGTTCATACATAATCTCTTACCTCACCCCTGCTAAAAAAAAAAAAAAAAAAAAAATGAAGATGATGCAAGATTATTTATAAACCATGAGTAGATTAATGTGACTGCAACTCAGGTCAAATATAGGGGAACACCAGTATGACCCCAACAGGGCTGTAAATCATATACCATATATAACATCTTAATTATTATTCAGTATGTGAACCTGGTGCCATCTTAATTAACTAAGAGGACTGCAGACGTGAGATGACTGAGCAGCAGCAGTACGATGTCTTTAAAGGTGGTGTATATATAGTATTAATATTCCAAACTCGCAACTGCAGGGAGAAGTTGTGTAGCAGAACACACTTATGATTACTAAAACAACCAAAGAAACAACACTATGTTTCAGTCACTGAATAAAGTATGAAGACCATCGTTTAGACACATCTGTATTATGGTATCACAAAGTTTTCTTCTTCAATAAAAACTCAAAGCCAGTTATTTTCACGGTTGATCAAAAGAACACTGTCTTATAATCTTCACATTCTGCAACAGCTGATATTTTATATTATAGCTTTTATAACTTAACACAGTAAAACCACAAAGGACCTCTGTTTTCTGTATGGTTTGTGTTGTCAATAGCTGCATTAAAGATCTGTTTGGAATCATCCAAACAAGGTCAGAACTGTCACAGTTTGGTTTGAACTGTGGATCAACAGACAGAAAACTTAACAAAGATAATAACATCACATAATAACTTTACACCTTCATAAATGTCATAATAAAACTCAACAGTGATTTCATCATCGAACTCCATTCTTCTCATTTCATCTGTGTCCAGTGGTGAAAACAACAGTGCTTCTACCTTTTGTCACTTTTTTTGACTATAAAACTTCTTTCTTAATGGTTCTCATCTCCTCTTTAGTGATAGCGCTAACTTTCCTCAGCATGGGAGACCAGCAGAGTGACTCACTACTCCCTCTAGTGGTCGCATAAATCTGTCCGATTTATTTTTGATTCAGTTCATATCTTCACAATCTAAAACACTGATATATTTGGCATAACTGAACGTTTTAACACTCTAATGCAAATTTTTGGCCATTTTTTCAGTATTTGAAAGTAGAAATACTACACACACTGACAGAGATCTGCCTAAACAAACCTTAAATCTTTTACAGAAGTAAACTAAACTAAATGTTTTCTTTAACAATAAATCTACTGTATATACAAACACAAAGACATAGATGCACACATAAATCCTCCCGAATTCGCTGGTAACATCTGCACATGAGCACTCAAACACAAACATCCTCTTCATTGGAATAAATAACATGATTTCATTTCCCAAACAAAGACAGATGTGGGTGCAATGGCAAAACACACAACTGCATGCTGCGGACATCACAGCTGCTTTTCTTATTTAGGAAAAAAAAGGTTTTACTAATTATCTTACTTATTACCGCGCATAATATGATCACACTAATAAGAGTCTATCAGTCCTGTGCACAGGAGACATTTTAAACTAATCAGCTGCACCATAAATAGATACAGGGGCAATGGGAAAGGCTTGTGTCCAACACAGCTCGCCATCTGATAGAAGGCTGTAAACCAATTGTTAGACGATGTTCAACCGCAATCATTCAATGGTCCTAATAAACAATTTCAACCATCCCTTAGAGAGCACATACCGAGGAAGAAGCACGTACATTTGAACTAATCCTCCCGACTTAGTCTTAACTGGAAAATGATGTTAACTGACCTTTTTACAACCTTATTACTCACAAAAAAAGTGCTAAAGTCATAGAGCCTGTACTAATATGGGCATCACTGCAGTTCTACATGAGGATTCATGTATCAAGAAAATCCTCCTCTGACAGTCTCACCAAAATGCTAATCCAGTTAGTTTTATACCAATAAAAAAGTAGACATGTAGCTGGAATTACCACCTCACCTCATCACTGTATATCTTCATGCTGAGACATGTATGATATGTAGTGACAATATGAAGGAATTTATTAAAAGGTATTATGTGGTGACAGATTGTGGTCACCTGTCACTCTCAGCTGCCATGCCCTTGATCATGCATAACTTTAAGGCTTAATATAATTGAAATAAAAACCCTATTAAAATACAGAGACTGAAATGATTTCTTTTTTCCAGGTTGTGTATGTTTTTGTCTGCTGTAATGTTGGACATTTTATCATGGGTGTCTTCAGGGGCTTCTGAAGTAGCCATTCAAGGAACTAGTTTCACATTTCAGTCCCGAAAGTTGCTTCTTATTCTCATCATAATGACATGATACAAGTGAATAATTTCCAATAACAACCATTGTGTCCTGACATAGATCTTATCTTAGTAGAGGGAGTATGGAGAGGAATAACAGCAAAAAAAATTGTGCTATCAGAGAAGTTGGCCTTGGACTTTTTGGATATAAAACATCCTAATTTTAATGTTACATGTGAGAAAAGGTCAAAATTAGTCAGGGTTCCCACTCCTTCTCTGAAATTATTTTCCAGGACATCTTCAGCCACTACAGAGACAAGTCATCATGTCATAGACTAATCCATTCACCTGTCCCCCTCATTTTTTTGGAAGTGTTCTTTTCTACAGTTGTAACTTGCATTTACCCAGATTGTTTCTATGTTTATTACTCAGACATTTGATGTACAGTCTATGGCTATATTTTATCTATGAAAAATAATTATGACATATGTATCATAGAATAATGCAAACACACCCATAGACTACAGTGTAGCACTTACAATGTTCAACTGGGCAATTCCCAACTCAACTTTCTCTTCTTTCTTACTTTCTCTCCTGCACTTCCTCTAAATATATCTATATATTTTCAATAAATCACTGAAAACCCATTTCCTTTGTTTTATCTCAGTTTAGGCACACAAAGTAACAAAGCAGGGGGAGGATGAATAATTATCCAGGATAACTTAATAGTTTCCAAGACACTGACCTTTTTTCTCATTTTCCATCTGTTTTCCATGAATGAACTGTCAGATTCCAGGTTTTCTGGGATGCGTGGGAACCCTGTTAGTGTATGAACTCTTGAGTTCTGGCCAAAATGTGTTATATGCGGTCACAGTACAGCAGCCCAGATGGACAACACGAATACAAATGTCACAAAGTAAGTAAACCCAACTCTACTAATCCTGTTGCTGTTTTCCCATTTCTGCTGTAGTTGGAGTTTTTGTATCCGCATTGTGGCACTTTCATTTTTCTGTTTTGGGCCACCATAGAACAGGGATCTTACATTTTTTTCTTCAAAATTTTAATCAGTTCATTCTTAAATATAAGTGAATAATTGTGGCAAACACGGATACACTGATTGCAAAAGTCTGGGCTGATACTGATGTTTATACTGACAATTTGACTGACAGCCTATGACGATGCAGATGATATTAGCTGTTTTATTTCATTTTGTTGTTGTTCATCTCCCTTTGTGCCAGAGGAAACCTTCTAATAGGTTAACTTATCTTTCAGAAATCTTTCTGTCCTCCATTAAATAATCATTGAATGAACATAAATTCAATCATACAAAATTATGGAGAAAAAAAAGCTCTTTGTGCAGAACAACACAGAGTTAAAGCAATGTCCAAGCATGAAACAATTTAATAGAAAGTACAAAGACACAATTTTTAAGAGGCACAGGGATGAAGGAGGTGTTGGGTATCACTGGGTGTTATAAAGATGTACAAGTATGTGGTATGTGTGTATGTATATGCATGTATATGTACATATATCTGTGAACGTATATGTATGTACATCCATATGTGTCATTGTATTATGTGTTTATGTAAATTATATTATATTTGCTCTTAATAATATAAAGCCAGAAACAAATTATATAATAGTAAGTATCAGGCATTAGAGTATAGATATGTTTAGACAAGGAAGCTTATTATTGTTATTAATTATTTAAGGAGAAGGGGTGGGAGTTTATAAGTTATACTTCTTCTCACTCCTTTTCGAATATGTATTGTATGTCTTATGTTTAAATATTTTGTTTGTTTATTTATTTTTTTTCTTTTTTGGACATTCATATTCAAAATAAATACATCCAAAAAAAAAAAAAACTCATAGTGGCAGATGTCAGCAAATACTGACTGACAGTGATGTTCAGAAAATATATAGGTACATAATTAGTGTAAATATGAATAAATTCCCATGAGGCCTTTGCCAAGAGAACTAGATGACGTGTAAAAAGAGGTAGAAAATACTGACATGGCATAAAAGGATGCAGGTGACAAATCATGGTGCTGTGTTGGTAATAATTTGTTGTCCCTTGTAGACAGAAATATTTCCTTCCATGGTGTAAGAAAGTCCTGGAGCTCCTAAATTTCATCACAATTTTGTTTCATTAAAAGTGCCAGAAGTCCAAGCATCACTCTACATGACTCTTGCCACGTACAGGGGAAGTGAAAGCAGCTCTGAAGAAACTCAGAAGAGTTAACAGACAATGGAGTGGGCATCTGACACTGAAATGTAAATGTTAATGTGGCCTGATCGTCATGTTCACGAATCATCCATAAATGCTGATATTTGTAGGGTTGGGAGTGAAGAAAAGTTTGGGGTTTTTAGGCATAAGCCTCAGTATCACCACAATAAATCTGCAAATTTAAGAGTTGTTCTATCTAAATATTGTTCATTTGAGGTTTTTATGCCTTAATTGTGGAAGAAAAATGGTAGATTGAGAGAAGAAGACACAAAACATGCTGCAAAGCTACAAATGTCTAAAACAGGTAACAAATTAACTACATTTCAGGCATAAAACATCAACATGGATATGAATACTCTACAACTTTAAACATAACACATGATTATCACATACAATGTCTGTTTTTTTGTGGCTAACCAAGCACTTTTTCAGCTCTTCAATATTATTGTTGCTGGTTTCAAAATATGTAACGATGACAGAAAAAACAAGTTGGGAATCTGAGTAGGCCTGACACAATGATTACATAGTCACATTATCACAGTCATTTGAGCTGAGTATGGATATGAGCAAATAATGTGTTAGTCAATAAATCATAGTAACAGTAAACATAGTCAGTTTATTATTTTAAGAGATGACTAACTTTGATTTGGTGTGGAGTATTAATGTTTTAGTTCATAAAGATTCTGAATTAAGGTTTAGGTCACTGTTTTCGCCTATGTGCTGCAGCTTCATTTTAGCATCATTGTGGGGTAAGCAAAGCTAAAGCAGATGGATTCATCTGTTGAAGTAGTAGATTATTTTACTCCCAAGCATAAATATATAGCCAACAGAAATTATTTTGTATTTTCGTCTTCATTTAATTGCTATCCCATTGATAATTTCTTATATTTGTATAGCATATTTCAATAATAAGCATCATATATCTGAGTTACTTTTATAAAGCCTTTCCTGTACATACTTTGTTTATAAAGACAAATGACCACAGATGTGTCGTTTTATTTATTTATCATATGTGTCGAGGCTCCAAGGCCAATGAATGGATAGTGGAAACAGCCAACTTTATGTGATTAAACAAAGTACTGCTTGGCTTATACTGAACTAATAATAGATAATTAAGACAAAAAGAGAATTCAGTAGTTGATTGCTTTTTATTTTAATTTCTGTGACTGGCTAAACAGGTGCTAATGCCAGTTTCTGTGATGCCTTCATACACTTCATACAGTAGGTGTTAGTGTGTGTCCTGTGGTGGCTGTTGTCTAGGGTTTGAGGTGTGAATGCAGCTCCACTGAAAGCAGAGAAGTACAAGACCAGACAACCAAACAGATATGTCAGACGTGCTCTGCAGTTTTTTATCATGAGCTTTGGTCTCCGTGGTTCCCAATCAAGACAAATTGTTGAAATAAATCCCACTCAGACAGTTTAATGTGAACGTCTTGGGACATCCACATTACATTAGAAAACTTTAGGGAGACATTTGGTTACAACTAAGCTCTTCATTAACTCATTGAAATAAAGCTGTGCACTTAACTGTCTTCTGTAAACAATTATGGCCCTGTTTCTATCCATCTGTCCTGTTTTTTCATCTCTCTCTGTCTTAAACCACATTACATTAGTCTATTCCCACTCAGACAGTCAAAACAGCTACAGAAGCCTGACCACTGCCTGGCAGAAAGGAATATGAACTAAAAACACAGTATCTGTGCCAAAGTCCCATGCCAGTCCTTCACACTTGACTGCTCATCCAGATGGTTCTTGGTTGTTACGACTGTCATGTGACAACTTGTTTTCACTAGAAGTAGGAATTTTACTGTATCTCATTGGTTTCAATAGTAAAGGAAAAGCAACCGTGTATTATTTGCAATGCCTAAATGAGGGAATTCTTTGCAGGTGTCAGAACTTAAATGCTGTCTATTGTAATTTGTTGTGCAGGAGTGGGCACCTCTCAATCTACCATCTCATTTATTCTCACTGTTGAATAATGTCATCATTTACACATGTGATATTTGTCAATTTAAAAGATAATTTTAAAAGTTTGTGGTAAAACTGTTGCACCATCAGACTATTAAAACACATATATTTTACTAAACGTGGGGCTGATGTCACTGTAACTGTCTCAACTCTCTTTTTAGAGTATCTGAGGATGTCTGCAGTTTCAACATGACTAGACTGTAGTTATTCACCCTTTTTCTAAAACCTTTTCACCTCAGTCTTGGTGATTAAGGTGATGTGCACCACGGCAGCAGTTGGTGGTGGTGAAGTACAAAATGAGAAATACAGCCCATTGAAATGTTAAACACAAAATTGTCTTCACCACAGACTGAAACTTTCTTTGCCTGTAAAATAATCTTTTCCATCGATAAATATTATATGGGCCAATGGGGGCACATTTGAAACATTATTTGTCTCTTACCATTGACTGCTGTTCATATTTTTCCTGAAATTGGAAGCAAACTGGAAGGAGACAACTTCTGCTCTCTAGTATTCTCAGATGGCCACAACAAATATAGAGACAAACTGTTGATGGACATAATACTAGTAATCTAACGTGTGTCTCATACTGGAGAAGTGTCATGTTAATGTCACAACCCCCAAAATCATTGAAGAGTAACAAACCAAACATCTAAAAAACAATGCATGACTTATTGTGCATGTACTCTTAATATTTGTAGAATGGATCGCTTACATTAAGATCAAACGTGATATAGTGCATAAACCTTTAGTGTATCATGAGGTGATATTTTCATACTGCACCATGTTCTAATCATTTATATTGTTGCGTCTCACACTCTTCACACAAATATTTCATGTCATTCGGGCGGTGTGCATTCTTTAATACGGCACAGATGTAGGCAGGAATTTGCTCGAAGGCAACACAAACAAACATGAAGATGAGTGAATGTGACAAAACACTTCTGATTCAACTGTTTTTATGGGAACTTGCAAGTAAAATCAGTAGACAATCATGTATAATGATAAAGACTGTGTTTATTATTAAATGTATTTTAAGAACAACTGTATTGTTACATATACCATTACTATGATATAAAATTATATACTTTCTTAGAAGATATCAACTATACTGTGCCACCCCTACAAAAATCTAATAAATATTTATGGGACCTTGTGGGAAAAGAGGCAGTTTCCTGTTCAAATTTATACACTCGTTCTAGTGGTTTTCAACTTCCCATACAATTGTAATTTTTTTGGCTTCATTTACTGTGATGTTGAGGCTAACGCAAGCTTCACATGGTCACTGTCACAAACGTTCTCATCTCAAACATACACAGTAAAAGTGGATTCCCTGAGGCAGGGCACTGTGCAGCTGGCATTATGTTGTTGCTTTGCCTTAGATGGATCTAGTTATCACAAACACAGCGATCAAGCAAAGCAACAATGACGTAACAGAAACTTTTTTTTGCATGCAGAAAGGTCACAGATCGTACTCTATGGGAGGAAAGTGCACTTCCTGGGTGTATTCTTTAGAAATGACTTACTTTTGCTCAGCGATTGGTTTTAATGAAAAGTCATTTATCTCATTAAAGGCAACCACCACCCTAACCCCTCGAAGACCTCAACAGCAGCTGGCGACCAAAAACATCTACTTCTGAAGAGTGTGATAACTTTTGAACCACAAGTCCTATTGATTAATTGAAATAATACAGGTAAAAAGAAGTTTCACAGCTTTTCATCTGCACCAGATATGACCCATATAGACACTCAGAAGCTCCACAGTGAAAATGGAAACACCATCATGTTCTGCAACACTGATTCACTAACAAAACAAACATTGTCAGTGGTTGAATATGCTTGTTTTTCAGTTTAGCTGATGATATATTTTGCTTAAAAAGTCACTTTTTCCTCAGTTTTCTTTGTTTTGATAATAATAACCTTACTTATTCTGAGATTTAATAAACATCTACATGAGTAGTAAATTAAATATATGAAAATATTGTTCAAAAAGTTGGAATAATTTTGTTTTCAGACACATTTCTCTTTTTATTCCTTTTTATGCACATCAGTAATGACCTTTGCCCAGGTACAATGATTACATACTGAGTCCCAGTTACACTTTATCGATCAAGAATATATCACATTGTCACAATCATTTCATGAGAAGAGGTAAACAATGTTTTATTCCAACTTTATGGGCAACAATGTACCTGATTTTCAATGAAAAACGCTAAATACAGATGATAATATTACAACAAATAGCGAGAAAGGTTAATTTTTAAGAAATATTCGTTCATCTGTACATGCACTAGAGGACTATAAAGGTGACATTTGGGTTGCTCCAGTCTCACTACTAACAACTTGGCTAAATATTTAGCATTTCTTTGCACTTGGTTTGCAAACCAACACCATACTGCTATAAATACACAGTCCTTACCTTGAATGACTGCAGTAAATGAAGTGACATCAACAAGTTGGAGGTTGAGCCATGGCACAGGCTCTGTCTGTCTGTCTGCGACACTGTCACGATAAAAAACACTTAAACTCGTGGATTCACTCAGACTTGAACTGAGTCTGGTCTGAACTCTGCTTTCTATGCTTTAATGCTGGACCCACCTGCTACAAAGTTGGTCTCTATGCAGAACGAACCTCCTCTGCCGCCGTCTGCGCGAGTCTGCGGCGGGACAAGAGTACCACGCGCTCTAGACGCAGGCCACGCACGCGCAGTGTGTATATCGACGGAACAAGAGGGCGCGCGGAGGGACTCCAGTGGGGACTTGACAATGATTATTTTCAACAGGGCATGGTAAATAATTATGCACTTACAGACTGAAAATAGCTGTTAAGTTATGAAAATATGTCTGGTAGATGCACGGCTTAGTAATTAACGCATGAAATAGGCCAACCGAACGAAAAATAACAACTAAACAGCTTTTTGGAACCTGCTAAGAAAAACAACAGGATTATTAAAGTCAGTATGAAAACAGAATTGAACCCAGTGTGTTTCAACCTTGGGGTCGGGACCCTATGTGGGGTCGCCTGGAATTCAAATGGGGTCGCCTGAAATTTCTTGTAATTGATAAAAATACAATAAAAAACTTACTAATAAAAAATATATGGTGTGTTGACAGAGACGATCCCAATCCATAAAAGACATGACAAACTCTGAAGCTGAAACTGAAGCACTGTGGTACTGTTTCTTTCAAATGTTCATTGTGGTCGGTTTCAGATGCTGCAGCTCTTTAATAATTCATAGTTTGAGTTATTGTTTGTTCAGTATTCATTTGCAGCCTTTGGGCTGACTGTACAAAATTCTCACTTTGTGCAGCAATCTCAACCTGGCTTTTCTGCCTCTGTCCACAACAATATACATTATATAGCCTTAGTGTTGTGTAAAATTAACTTTTATTTGCAACATAGTATAGCAAACTATTACATGATCAAAAACAAATAAATTTTAGCAAAAAAAAAAAAAGTCTCTGTTTTGAATGTCTGGGATCGCCAGAAATTTGTGATGTTAAAATGGGGTCACGAGCCAAAAAAAGTTGGGAACCACTGATTTAACCCTTTCATGCATGAATTATGAGAACCTTAACCAAGATTTTTTTTTTTCTTAAGTGTTTTTATTCCTCTTTAGGCATGAAAAAAAAACAAAAAACAATGCAATTGAAATTTTTTATTACCCTATTTTTCATGGAGTTGCAAAAATGTCCACTCAGCTGGACACCATGCATTTAATTTTTTAAGCAAAGAAACATGTATTTACTGATATACTGAGTGAAAACTATGAAATACATTTTTTAATGCTGCTAATCTGATGTTTTGTCACTTTTAAGTATACTCTAATATTAGTTACTACTCACTTTATGGAGATAATATGCAAAAAATTAAAACTTTTTAGGAAAAACAGTTAATTACAGTCTAATAACAATAACAAGCAATTAATTTACACTCAAACATGTTAGTGCAGATCAGGTTTATCAAGAACAGCAAAGTTACAGTGATGGTATGAATTGCAGTCTATGGGGATGATGTATAGGCGTCCACTGTGTTGACTGATATGCAACTAAAACAATAAAATCCATGAATATACAAGAGAACAGCTGGAGAATAACTGTCCACTGTAGTGACCACTATGCATGAAAGGGTTCATTTTTCTTGCCCGTTCTGATGCTCATTTACATCTTCTTGACCATATAAATACATAGAGTTGCTGCCATGTGATTGACCTTTTAGACATTTGTGTCATGTGCAGTTGAACAAGTGTATCTAATGTAGTGACTAATAAGTGGAGTTTCATTATTTGTCACACTGAAAACATTTCAAGGAACAGCCCTTTGCTCTACAACATCTTCATAATGATTTACTTCAGAACGTCTGTAGTTCAGCGAGCAGTTCATCATTAACCATTGCTAAAATATGTCAAAACTGCACAGTAGAAATGTTATTAAGCATAAATAAAAGCTTGTGTTTCTTTTGTGCTGTATTAGCTTGGATTCAGCAGTAGAATGATTTGACTAAATATGATACTATGTTGTTTTACATTTACTAGTATACTGTGTGTTTACGACCACTAATAGGCACAAAAAGTGTCGGCTAATGAGGACGAGTTTAAAGAAGTCGTATAAGGTGCAGAAATCCTGAAATATTATATCCTTATATGCAGATGCAGGGCCTCAAGAGGTTAAAATGTGATTTTGCAATTTTACAGATTTGTTCTCTTTTGAGGCCATTTACATTGTCTGCTATGGCTTATAAATTTACACTAAAATCAAGAATGGAGCTTAAGAGTCTCCACAATTCTCACATGAACTTGGAAGAGCCTTTTAGACTTTCGTGAACTTTAGACTGAGGACACTTTCTACTGTGCTGAAAGTATAATTAAGTCCTAGTTATCACTAATATGG
This sequence comes from Sphaeramia orbicularis, assembly GCF_902148855.1. Classification (NCBI taxonomy): domain Eukaryota; kingdom Metazoa; phylum Chordata; class Actinopteri; order Kurtiformes; family Apogonidae; genus Sphaeramia; species Sphaeramia orbicularis. The sequence goes on along the minus strand of NC_043969.1, from coordinate 22,884,028 downwards.
TCCTAATTCACAGCAGCACACCACAGTGGTCCAGTAACCACATGTCTGCACAGCAATAAAATTATTATTTTTGTCTGCGGGTGCATCTGTTGGTTTTATTGTACTCTCTTATTTGATTTGTCAACATTGCCGGTTCCTGCTCAGTATCCTGCTTCTATATTATGTACAGCAGATAAGAAGTGGCCACAACCAAATTTGCAAAGACACAGCAGGACAAGTTTAGTGGACTCAAAGGAGAGATCATAAATAATGGTGTTTGCAGTGCTAATGTCACTGCCCTTATTATGCCTTCAGATTTGTGGTTTCATCCTGTAGTCAGTGAGTGCAACAAAAAGAAAGAGCTATACCTGGTGTTTCAATGTGTTTCAACCAGTTTAATGATGGTATAGTGAAAAACACTTGCGTTCTCATCAACACCAACCCTCCTGGAGTTTAAAGATATATAAATAAATGAATGAACAAACACATTTTGCACTCATATTACACAAATACTCTTGTCATAAACTGCTACTAATGATGGTTTAATTTATCTAAACATCACTAGGGCAGTAATTATTGTTGACACACTTTCCAAACTGAAGTAAGCCAATCTCAGATCCAGAAACAATGCATGATCTTAAGCGTCTTAACATATTACAGCATTGTTGTGAGACTGACATCACATTTAATGGCTGTGTTTTGGTTCTTGTCATGAAGAGAAAATACATACTCCGCATGTGTTTTCACACTGCGCTCTAAACTTTATTCAAAACACGGTATAGCGCTTTTGCTTTCGCCTTTTGTTGTGGCCAGTGAGTCACGACCACATGCATTATCTCTGCACAAACATCATGTCCCCTTTTTTCTCTTCAGTTTGTCATGTGAAAATGAATATTTGTGGGTCTTGACATTGACAGTGACCCACAGTATAATCATTTATTAATAACAAATTTGAGCGTGTGAGCGCCAGAAGAGCAGATAAGAGGTTGTAATCTGCAGTCTTTGAGTGTGTGTGTGAGTGTGTGAGTGTGTTTATCTATGAAGGACAAGTGGTAAATGATAACTGTTGTGCTCAGAGGAATTAGGGACTGCTGGGAAAAAGAGAAAATAATATGACTAGTCATCCCATGGAGAAACAGCCTGAAAGTAAACTTACTAATATTACCCTTGACCACACATTAATGTCATAATACAAGTGCTTTTGTCACAGAATTTAATATTCCAGTAAACTCAGCATTACAGTGTGGGTGTACTGTTGTGAGTTTTACAGGTGCAAAAAGAACAGATAGGAAATTGTGATTGTCGGACGGTGTTGTGAAAGGATAACTGTAGCAAACAGAAAGCAAGTAGTAGTTCAGAAGAAAAGAAAGTGAACAACATTTAATGGACATGAGACAATATGAGATGTAAAAAAAAAAATCAGATTAACACATATAGACCTAAACAGTCACCAGCGACCAAAAGCATTCACTGATCTAAACTGTTTAAGCAAAGCCATGACATTTGAGAAATAAAATGATGAAATACACACTCTGACTTGATGTAGTGATTAAATAGGAAGATCTGTGTTAAAAAAAACACACCCAATGTGTCTTTGAATCATTTTTTATAAAAAGTCAAAAAAGCTAAAAATAGAGAAAGCATAAAAAATAGTTATCTAACAAAAATAGTGAATGTACTGTACAAAGAAAAAAAAGGTCATGTGTTATTGTCACATTTGTCTTTCAACAGATACAGTGTGACACCTGCGATAGGTGGTACACTTGTACTGCCGTGGCATGGACAGCAAAAACCTGGAGGAAGCCAAAAACACCTGCTGGAACTGCTGCCCCTGTTGTCATAACCTCATGTAGCCTTCAAACACCACCCACCTCCACACCACCCCTGGAAGCCTGCACAGAGAAAGTGCTGTGTGTTGATGGTTTTTTTTGTTTGTTTTTTTTTTTTCTTCCTTTTTTCCAATTACACAGTTGTGCATACAGTGTTGGTGACACTTAAGTTTGAGTATAGTTAGGAGCACATGTGTTATATTTCTTTTAAATAAATAAATAAAAACCACAATGTAGGTTGTACAAGTGCTTTTGTCGCAGACTTTGATATCCCAGTAAACTCATCATTAGAGTCTGGGTTTACTGTTGTGATTTTTACAGGTACAAAAAGAACAGATAAGAAATTGCAATTGTTGGACAGTGTTGTGAAAGCATAACTGTTGGAAACAGAAAGTAAGTAGTAGTTCAGAAGAAAAGAAAGTAAACAACATTTACTGGACACGAGAAAATATGAGACGTAAAGAAGAAAATCAGATTAACCCATAAAGACCTAAACAGTCACCAGCGACCAAAAGCATTCACTGATCTAAACTGTTAAATATTTGTTGATCCACTCATCCTATCAATGCATGTAAATAACAGAGGTAAAATGGAGTTTCTCAGCTTTTAATCATATTCAGATATGACTCATTTGGACGTTTAGAGGCTCCATAGTGAATGTGGAAACACCGTCATCTTCTACAACATTGATTCACCAGTAAAACCCATGCAGTTTGATCAATGACAGTGGATGGACACACTTGTTTTTATATTCAGTTAATGATATATTTGCTGAAAAAGTCACTTTTTTTCAGTTTTCTCTGTTTCTGATATAATAACCTTTAAATTTACTCTAAGTTTTCATGAACATCTACATGACCAGTGAATTAAATATAGGAAAATGCAAAATACAGACAATAATATTACCATAAATGGAGATAAATCACTTAAAAATGGTTAAATATTAAGAAAAAATCATTTGAAAACTGCCACAAAGGCAGCAGTAGGTCTGTATGGGTTAAAAGAGGAACTGAATCAATGAGCAAAGGGTAAGTCTTTTGGATAATTTGATTTCTAGACACTCAGCAGGATTACTCTGACCAACATCCAACACTTCTTTTTTTCTGAATGAGCACATTTGTCATGTTGCAACTGAGACGTGTGCAGACAGGGAAGTAAAGTTTATTTCCTTCCAGAGACAAATTGCTTAAGCTTAATCAGCAAATTTCGAAATCAGTGTCAAGTATTGTACAAGTCTGTGATCTACGTGTGGGCTGTTTAGGCCTCCACCCTTCGCATTTCTACTCAAACACCATCTGTACCAATGACTCAAAGGTACAGTTTTTGGACGAGTATTTTTTATCTTTTTCTGACGTTCATTCAGATAGAGAGTTTGCTCTGTTTGGAGCATCACAAATGTATGTAGATTTCCCTTCCCACGTACAAAAAGCGATGCTCATGGGTACTATCATAAGAAAAAGAGTCATAGTCATCTACCAGACCATCCTTTGAAAACTGGCTTGGAGAACTGATCACAGTCATACACTTAGAGAAACTCGGCATCATTACTGCAAAAGACAATGACCCACCAGACAAATGGGAACAAGTTTGGAGTCCACTGCTTAAATATCTGGATTCCTCAGGAAAAGCTCCGTAATTGTATTGCACTGTGTATATATATGTGGGTGTGTGTATGTAAATGTATGTGTATATGTACATGTATATATATGTATATTTTTCCTATTATTTTTTTTTTCTCTCCTTTTCTTCTTCTGGCTGTTACTGTTATTATTAGTACTGTTAATGGTGGTTTTGATCATTGTAATAATAATGATAATGCTCACAACACTGTGCACATTTGACAAAGTATGAATGTGTGTGTGTATGGGGGGTATGTGTTTTGTTTGTTTTGTTTTTCACTGGACTTGTTGAACACATTTTAAATGGCAATAAAAAAAAAAAAAATTAAAAATAGCTCAAGCATTAATTCAAGTATCACGGAGCAACACAAAATAAATGAATGAATGAAGCTGCGGTCTGAGTTCAGCAGGTTCAGTCGACTGGCGGTTGTAAATTGAAGTCTGTCAACACACAAGCACGCGCACTGGATTAAAATAACGAGTTCCACTGAAGTTCAGTTATAGACAATGTGGGCTAAACAACAAGGGAGCATATCTTCATAACTAAATTCCTTTTAAGAGGCATCTGCATTCCTCGTGTAATAGTTATCATACACTGTTACTGCTTTGTGAGTATGTCAGTAATATCCCTTTCAAGAGAAAAATGTCATTTCCCGCTAAGGAATTTTCTCGGCAAACATTCAAATGACCTATGGTTCATGTTTACTACTTGAGTTCAATCCTACTTTTTTGTCTCATGTGACGCAAAGCTAATAAAAGTTCCCACTCTTTGCAGGTTTTCCAGGTTGATTTAACATCCCTGAAAGCACCGTCTAATGTCAGGACTCCTTGTGTGTGATTGTGTGTCATGCCGAGTACAGGGTGGGGAAGCAAAATTTACAATATTTTGAGGCAAGGATTGAAAGACAGTGTATGACCAATTAGTTTATTGAAAGTCATGAGAATTTAAATCTTCAAATCATATTTTACTGCATTGCTAACGGTCTTGTTGTCTACCTCAAGTTCAGTTGCCATTTTTCTCATGGATTTGGCTGGATCCTTTAGGTTTTTGGATTTGAGAGCTTTAATAAAAGCTTTGGTACGTTTTTTGTTGCTTTCTCCACTTCCAGACTTTCTCGTAATAGTTTTGCTCATAGTCGTTCTCTTCTTTCCATTATAAACAGTCTTTATGGACACTCCAGCTATTTTTGAAATCTCCTTTGGTGTGACGAGTGCATTCAGCAAATCACACACTCTTTGACGTTTGCTTTCCTGATTACTCATATGGGCAAAAGTTTCTGAAAAGGTATGGATAATAGTGTTAGGTATGATTATGACATCAATATATGTTTGGTTTCAAAACAATTGACATAGTGCCTGCTGAGAAAAAACAACTGAATGTTCATTGTAAATTTTGCTTCTCCACCCTGTACATTTATCATGCATGTAATCGGCAGCAGGATATTATGATTTGCCTGGTGAGAATAACATATTCTGTGCAGTTTTTAGAAGTGTCACAAGAGGACACAGAAAAAGGATGTGGCATTCTGAAAAAGCATTCGTTACATTTCTGATCATTGTATTATAAGGTATAAGAAGCAAAATTTGGAATTATGAAGGCTGCATAGTGAGGATGTTACAGTTAAATTAAAAAATATATAACAATTTAAAGTTTTCACACACTGCTGAAATGGTGCAGTTCTGCTTTTTATAAGACACAGTAGACTAGAAGGCAGGTATGAGCATGTAGAAAACACAGAAATGATCCCTTTTCACTAACGTAGGAGAGTTCAATCTCCTGCAGCAAGGAAATGTACAGCTGCATGACCAGGCCTGCAGAATCCCAGCATAAGACAGAGGGGAAAAAATGTCATTAGTCTGTCAAAATTATCTTGTAAAATCTTGCAACAGGTCTATGATCACTCATTACCCTCTATATTCAGACACTTTTTATCTTTTAGCTGCTCACACTCAAACATTACACACTGATTTTGTATGTATTTTACAAATGAAGTTCCATTCCTCAGTTCCTCTTGAATGTTGCCTTAAAAGCTTTCCTCAACAGCCTGATCATTCCATGCGATGCATTGTAAAACTGTCCAAACTAATTACTATGTTTGACTTGGGCTGAGACAGAACAAATGATCAGAATAGTTGGCAATGAATTTTTAGTGGTAATAATGTGAGAACACTCATTTCTTGGTGTTCTGACTGGGAAACATGTCTTAAAATGCATGCAAACCTATGTCTTTTAATGAAAAATCTGCATTTCTCTGCCAATAGAGCCATAATATTACAATGTGAACGAGATAAAGACATGAGAATGTGTGTTTTTGGTGGGGCATTGTGCATTAAAGAGGTGTGTGTTTGTACAGCAACAAATACATCTGCACACATGGTGGCTGGCATTGCACAAACTTCACAACTTCAGACGTCACATGATGATAGAGAGACGTAAAAGAGTAACCATTACTGTCAGAACTTTTCATCTGCAGAGGAAATAAGATGTTCTGTGTCAATTTGAAAAACTAGTGTTTGTGTCATATCAATTTGTAGCACACTATTACAGTTTTCAATCAATCAAGGTTGTATAAACTATACTTGGAGGATGTGAATGATGATAGTCCATATTTCTCTTTCTGTCACCACCATCAAAGCAAGTACTTGTTTATTTTTTCAGCAACTTACACTACCAGTCAAAAGTTTGGACTCACCTTCTCATTTAAATGACATGAGCTGGACCACAGATGGACAACAAGTGCTCAGCATCATTTGGAATTCCTTCCAGACTTTTGGGAAACATTTCAGGTGACTACCTCATGAGGCTCATCGAGAGAATGCCAAGAATGCACAAAGCAGTAATAAAAGCAAAATGTGGCTATTTTGAAGAATCTAAAATATAAAACATGCTTTGAGTTATGTCACACTTTTTTTAACAACATAATTCCATATGTGTTCATTTATAGTTTTGATGCCTTCAGTGAGAATCTACAATGTAAATAGTCATGAAAATAAAGAAAAATCAGGTGAGTCCAAACTTTGGCCTGGTAGTGTAAATATTTTGCAATTTTGTATATAGATACACATACTTTACTGTAGTATGTACAGCAGTAAAAACTAAAGTTTCAGTGAAACAAACAGCTTTTCTAAACCAAAGTGGTTGTATTTAGTGTGACCCCCTTTTACACTTAACATGACTTTAATCTTCTTGTTCAGACGATATGAAATTTTTGGCATTCACGTTCTGATTTTCAATCAGCACATGCCAGATGTTTTTAACGGTTTTTGCGACCTCTTGTCATGGTGTCAGGAGCCACACTAAATACTGACTTTAACCTTTAGAACCCATTTAGTTCTGTTTTTGTGTGTCTTTTAAGGCTGTGTACATATTTCCTGTATTTTCTTGTATCTGAAGAAAAGAGAAGGTGGTACAGTGGATAGCACTCACAGCAAGA